>NC_090992.1:26526916-26832000 GCF_041146395.1 Eulemur rufifrons
AGAAAAATGGAGAAAAGGAGACAGACAGCACACAAACAACTTCCAGATTCAGGAAAGGCTTTGAACTCTCAGTGTGAATGAAGTTCAGAGAAGGAAGGGATCGGATCGGTGTGGGTAGAATCCTCAGGGAAATCTTCCCAGAGGAGAGTGTGGCTGGCTTTTGCCTTTCCCTCCCCCCAAAAAGGCAGGCTGGTTCACAGATGCCCTATTTCTATTTCTTGCTAACTTAGGCAATGAATTAGGCTGGCCTTGTGCAGGAAAGGTTGGGTGCGAGCTTTGGAGTCAGACTCATATGGGCTTTGGTAACAACTCAACTTCTTCACTGTGTGGCCTTGGGTAAATCATTTATCTCTGGGGTTCAGTTTGTGCATCTATGTAATGAAGTTAAAGACCATGTAATGGTGAAGAAAGAAAATCAAGAAAAAAAAATACGTGTCCAGTGTCTGCACAGTGTCTCCAAAAAGACTTCAAAACTATGAGCAACAACAACAACAAAGACAAACACAAGCTACATTAGAAAGGTTTCCTAGAGAAATGACTGAGTCTAGTACTGGACCAAGAAATCCACTGCATGAGCCTGGAGCATCTTTTGATGCTAGAAAGGAAGTGTTTAAAAAATAAACAAAAAGCAGAAACCTCACAATTATTGGTATATGTCAAAGGGACACAGGAGACAACTGAGAGAGCTCCCAACAGCCAAAGCTAGAAGAATTTGAGCAATAACAACAACAACAAAATGATGTAGTATTGGATTATAACCCAGAGCATAAAATACATTTCCATGAGTTCATGCAAATATAAATTTACAAAATATATAAATAAATGGGGAAGAATAGTCAAACCTTCCCATATAAAAGAATTCCAAATAACTTACATAGATAACTCTTTATTCCTTAAGGGTGGACTGTGTGTAGCATCTTCCTTTCAAAGAGAACGGTATAGAAAGGGGTATCAAAGAGTAAACTTCTAGTTGAGAAATCTGACAAACACTACTGCAGCCAGGCAACCAAGGTCAACGTCAACAGTGATGCGTCGTGTTGCTAGCACGTGCGCTTGATAGGACATAAAGAAAATGACACTTTGCCTCTCTATGCTCTTCTGTCTCAAAACCCATAACTTGCACCTAATCATGAGGAAACAGAAAAATACCCATTGAGGGCCACATTATAAAATACCTGACCCTCAGAACTGTCAAGATCATCAAAACCAAAGAAAACCTGAGAAACTATCACAGCCAAGAGCCTAAGGAGACAAGAGGACTAAATGTAACACGGTATTCTGGATGGGATCCTTGGACAGAAAAAGGATATTAGGTAAAAAATCAAAGTGATCGGTATAAAGGGTGGACTTTAATAATAATGTATCAATATTGTTTCATTAATTGTGACAAAATGTACCTACTGATGGCAGATGTTAATAATAGGGAAATCTGGGTGTGGGATTTATAGAGACACTCTGTACTCTCCTCACAGCTTTTTCTGTGAATACAAAGCTATTGTAAAATATAAATTTTTTCCCTTTTGAAAGCTATATTAAGCTACCAAATTTTAAGATCTACAATTTAGGAATAGACCTTGGAAAGGCAGCCATCCTCAAGCAGGCAGGGAGTCTCATACATCTTGGACAAATGATTCTACTTTTGGTTTGATCCCATTAGGAAATTCTCCCTTAGAGTAAGACAAAATCTATTTTATTAGGATTTTGTTTTTAGAAATACTAAACGAATAGCCCATGGGACCTTCTCACAGCTAGCTGTTCACCCAGGGCTCTCTGTGCAGTATCGTTCTTCCCTGGTCAGTTATAGGAAACAGGGTGATTAGAAGTTGCTGTCTTCATCTTCTTTGAAGCAGGTGTCACAATATACTAGCTGTGGTGATCGATATTTACTAAAATAATACTAACTCTGGATATGACCCAGAAACAAACTGACTGATACAAACTTAGATTTGCCATTAAAATCATTCCCAAAGTGTAATTCATTAAGTTTTTCTTCAGCAAGCACCAAATGTCTCTATTATTATCATTCTTATTTTTAATAGGAAGCCTTAAAATATCTCTGAATTGACCCTTTTGAAAGCATGACAAGCATCCAAAAACAGTACTTTGGTATGGTTATTTCTATTTTACCTCGGAGTCTCTTTTTATAAGTCTACTTGGATGGATTTCTATTGTTTTGAAAATTTTTTTCCAGTCATGAATAATGATGCTACACTGTGAAGCACTTACTCAAAATAAGCTGGGAAATTGTCCAATTCTTCCACTGTAGCATTCCTATTCAGCTACTCTCTGCACTGTGCCCAAATTTGGGTGCATTTTGGTTTCTCTCAACACTTCACTGAGTTGAGTTGTTCTGTCGCAACAATTTCTTTGAAGCATCATGTTAATATGTCAACGCTGCCAGGGGACTGCCAGCTTCTCTAGTGCCCAGCACATTCCTGGCACCCACTGGGCTTTCAATAAATATTTGTTGAATAACTGAACGTGCAGATCAAATTAAGAGTCAAGAGAGAGTGAGAGTTGTCAACAAAAGAAGTAATTAAATGTAGGTTGACAGTAACTTTCAAAGAGAGTCTTCAAAAGGCAAGCCATTAGGCATGGGTGATGTGATGATAATCTCAGCATGGAAAGCTCAGAGTGGTGGGAGAAAGCAATATAGACATATAATCAACAAATATCTGTTTATCACCTAATGCAGTGCAAGGAATGATAGGCGATAGAAATAAGGCTTAAGAGATGTCGAGTCTCTAGATGGCAGGGAGAAACAGCAGTATAACTTGTCACCCTGAATTCTTGCTGGCATGAAGGTTAAATGACGCCCGGAATCTTCCCTGGGCATGTCGCACTCATGTGGCACGTGGTATCAAATATGCCCTCTTCCAATTGCCCCTGATCAATCCATTCCACTTGCATTTTAAAAGTATCTTCCAACAGAAAGCCCTGGACCAAGGGCTGAGCAGACAGCCTCTGATCTCCTAGAGCTTACAACCTGTTAGGACGTGTGGACACTAAACTAAGAGTTTCATAAATGATGATATAATTGCAACTGCAATGTGGGCAATGAACGCAAAGTAGAAGGTGAAATGAGATCACATGCAGTGAGACTACCCTAATCTGGGTGGTCAGGGGAGGCCTTTCTAAAGAAGACACATTTCAGCTTAGGTCCCAGGGATGAGTGGGAATTGGTTAGCTGAACCAGAGGAGAAAGAACTTTTCAGATGGAGCCATAGTCAAGTGTGCTGGCCTCACAGCATGACGGAGCTTGGTATAATTCAGGGACAAAGAGAAATGTCAATGTGGCTGGACACTGGTAATCAAGGGAGGCAGAAAACTTGCTACCCTTGCCCATGCTGTCCTCTAATGAACAGGAATGTTTACAGTTTTGATGTAAGAAAACATTTTTTTTCTCCTAATGGATGATGTCTTGGGATTTCATAACAAACTCTTTTTCCCATCCTAGTTCATTCTTTATATTTTCTCTTATTAACATTTGAATTTTACTTTTCATATTAGGTCTTTATTCTCCCTATAGACTATTCTAGTATGCAGTTAGATAGGAATTCAAACAGAAGCCAGTTTCCTCAACACTATCCTCCAAATGATTGTTATTTTCCCCACTAATATGTAGAGCAACTTTTATTATATATTAATTCCCAAATATATATGAGTCAGACATAGCCTTCTAGTCTGTTCTGCCATCTACCTGTTCTTGTACCAATATCATATTGTTTTTATTTCTGTGGTTTTGTGACATGTCTAATTATCTTATACGTCTGTCCACCCACTTTGCTTTTATAGGCTGTTTTAAGGGTTTTGAACTTTCTTCAAAAACAAGAAGTCATGGAAAGGTTTTAAGCAGGAGATCGCTGTGAAGTGATCTGCATTTAAACATGCTTACTCTGGTTATCTTGCGGGGGTCTACGAGAAAGAGGACTATGTGATACGGGAGACCAGGTAGGAGACTACTGTAGTCACCCAGGTGAGAAATGATGGCAGCCTGAACTCCACAGGGGAAGACAAGTAAAGAGATCAAATGGAGACACTTTCAGCACTGGCAGGGGTTGGTAATTGACTGGGCTTAGGGGTGAGAAGGGGGCAGAGCCTGGGATAATGCCTGTGTTTCTCGGCAGTTATGGGTGCCATTTACTGAGCTGCAGAGCGGTGGGTGAGAGACAGACCATGTGAAGAGAGAGTTTAGTAGGTAGGTAGCAGGTTGGGGGATGTTAAGCTTAGGAAATGTTAAGTGTGAAACGCCTGGAAGTCTGATGTATTGGGGTGCAGAGTTGGCGTTTCTTTCAATCCTACCTCATATCTTTCGAGCTCCGCTGTGCATTCCGTGGGATCCTAAAAGCTCCTTTATAAAAATGTTCACAATTACACTATGTCAGCTGTCAACTTTCATACAAAAATCTATGCATTTCCATGTTGATTCTTTCTGGCAGCTTAAAATTTGCTTTCTGCTCTCTCTAGACATCATCAGCGGGGATCCTCTGATAGGGCAGACATATTAAAAAATACAATCGTGAAGTTAAAGGTAACATCTCAAGTCAAATTTCTCGTAGTTTGAAGGTTGCAGAGAATTCAAAGAAAATTCTTAGGAAGTGAAAAATCAGTGGTTCTCCTAGTGTGTGAGTCTATGTGTCTGTGTGTGTCCAAAGGCTGGAGAGGGAGGGGTTCAAATTACATATATAGAGCCACGAATAAACAAATCACAAGAAGACAAAAGTTAAGATTTAATTCTAATTTGCTACTTAAGGTTCCTAAAATGTAGCTAACTGAATAGGAGAAAAATCATGCTGATACATTTTCCCCTTTTGGGGTAGGGTCAGATGTGAGGGTTAAGTGGGATACCTTGGCTAAGAATGACTTCCTCAACATCCAACCAAAGAGCCAAGAAGTGACAGAGCAGACCTGGACCCAATTCTGTGGGAGTGCAGCTGTTAGGAAGACTGCTTTTAGGATGTGTAAAGAGGCAAATGTTTTGTCCTTGCTTGGCTGGGGAAGCAAAGGCCAGGGCTCAATCAGTTGGCCTTTTATGGGAGCATCAGAGCACGAGGAACTGTAACAGAGCAGTATAAGATGTAGTCTGAAGGCTTGTGCTGTATTTAGAAAGACAAAATTAACATTCCTGTACCATCCAAAACCCCCATGAGATCCAAGACCTAGACTGGGAAGGTGACACTTGGCAAGGTGCAATGTAATCTTCTATACATTATCTCAGGTGACAATTTAATCTTCACGACATGTAAAATAACACCTTCCATAACTGTCTGAACTTTTTTCCTAGCATTTTCCAGGGTTCTGGAGAAAAATTTTCCATATGTGAGTAGCCATTCTTACAAAACTAAATAAATTAAAAAAAAATTTGCCCCTAAAAGGTTTTGTGAAGAAAATAGCTCAAGAACTTCAACCTACTTTCTCCTACCTTCCGGCTGCACCGTTTGTGTCAGTATTTCATGGGCTCTGAGGAGACCAACACCACCATAATTTGTATACCTTTGTGTACCCAACAGTCTCAACATTTATTTAGTCATAGAATTTTTTTTATTAAAGTACATGTTAACAGGAAACACTGCAAAACCTATTTTGGTGAATGCTACTGAAATGATTACTTTAAATACACAAGTTTGGACTTAGATACCTCCGGTTTTATCTCTTTTAAACCATGGCTTAGCAGAGAACCTGACACACGATGGGCTCTCAATAATGCTTGCTGGATGACTTAATGTCGACAATCCTAGTGAGCAGGGATTATTGCCATTTTATAGATGGGTAGACTGAGGCTAGGTGTGGGGTACAACTTGCCCAGGTTTGCATGCTGGTTAAGTTGCAAAGAGAGGTCTCAGGACTCCAGCCCTGAGCACTTTCCTCCTATTCTATTGCTGTGGAATGTGTAGTCTAAGCTGTAAATATAAGAGCCGTGATGAAGGAAAGATTTTCTGGTTGGAACAGTTAGGGAAATCTTTACGGAGGGGGAGAGAGGCTTGATCAGGGTTTCTGAGAAAGCCAATAAGCAGAGACACCCCGCAGTGTAAGCAAGGAGACAGCTCTGTCTTTTCCCCATGAGGCCAATCCAATTGTCAATATCAAAGCATTAAAACTTGACAGACAGCAAGATTAAAACACGCTTTTCACAATAGAAGGTTGTTTTCACGACACAGAGAGCAATATGAAGACTGTTTTACCCCCTCTTTCTTGGTGCAAACTTCTCCAACTTTTGGCCACATTTGCGAACAGGGCTCTTCCATGCATGGTGTCCCTGGCCTTGCAGTGGCCCGTGAGCACCCCCAGATCTGAGAGCACAAGTCCCGGCTTTGTGGCTAGCCCCCACACATTCCTGGGCTCTGTTTGCCTACTGTTCCTCCCTCCGAGGGCTTTGACCTTTCACGGAATGGTGCATGACATTCTCAGAAGTCACAAAGCTCTCTCAGGAAAAGCTGGGGTGAAGACGATGTGAGCCTTTCAGAAGAAAGTTCTAGCTGAGGCTGGAATTACTAACACAGACAGAAAAACAAGTGCTGCACAGGGACTGGCTTACGTCGTGGGAGGCAAACAATTGGATTTGTTGTAGAGGAAATATGCTCAGCTTAATGCTGACGGACCTGAAACAGGCTTGGCCTCCTACAAAATTAGAATGACCTAGGAAAACACAAACAAAGCCCGAACTACTAACCCCAGGGTCACTGGAGCCTTTCTCTGTGGTGTGCTGTTGGGGTTATGTCAGGCTTTGGAGGTGCAGAGCCCCTAGCTGAGACCCTAAGCTTTGCCTTTTCTGAACTAGTAGCTTCAGTTTCCTCAACTGGAAAATGGGGATGATAACAGTACCTTCCTTACAGATCCATTTTTAAAAAAAAACCTACTTTTTAAAAAAGTGTTAATCATTGATGCTGATGGTAGATAAGCTCTGTCAGCCTCACTAAACTGACAGAACTATTAGGATATGAACAGTTTCTGCTTTATGCTCAGTGGTTAAGAGCATGGTTTTAGGCAGGCTGGGACTTGAAGCTGGCTCTTCCACACAGCAGGTGTACAGAGGGTAACTGAATCTCTGTGTGCCTGTTTTCCCACCTGTGAAGTAGGGGGGAGAGAATAGCACCCACCTGACGTTGCTCTGAGAAGGTAAGATGTGCAAACAGACAGCACAGTGCCTGGTAAACAGTACGGACTCAGTGTGTGCTCACAGTAATTATACTGAGAACAAGAAGAGTGCTTTGCATAGAATGGTTGGTGGTTCTCTGGTATGATTAAGGAGGCAAGGAAAGGCCTCGTGACCACAAAAGGTGTCCCTAGGTTCCATGGTCAACGCTGCTCCTCACCTGTAGGCCTTTCTATCTGAGAGGAGGGAGGCACCTCGCTGGCTGCTAAGGAAAACCAGGCTTGGGGTGAATGGAGACAGGCCAGGTACCTGCTGATTAAAGTGAGGACATGAAACACTAAGGCCATGTGGGGTCCTGAATCAGGCTCACCTGAGTGGTACAGTCATGGAGGGTAGGTAGAAATGAAAAGGGAGTATTCAGATAAAATATTTCATCACTTGAGACAAAGTGTTTGCAACTTTGTATCCATATGGTCATCAGACTTAAAGAAAAGCTAAGTGATAATCCTCAGGTCACATGGAACCTGACCCAGAACTCAGGCTCATCCTCCAAATCCAGGGCTGTGACTTTCATATTGCCACCCCTCTAAATCCTTATAGCTCTTAAGGAGTGGCAGATAATATGTGCTTTTAATTTTCTTGTCCAAAAAAGAAATGAGCATCCAGGTGCGGTGGCTCATGCCTGTTATCCTAGCATCCTCATGCCTGTTATCTGCGAGGCCAAGGTGGGATGATTACTTGAGGTCAGGAGTTTGAGACCAGACTGATCAAGAGCGAGACCCGTCTCTACTAAAAATAGAAAGATATTAGCCAGGCAACTAAAAATAGAAAAAAAATTAGCCAGGTATGGTGGCACATGCCTATAGTTCCAGCTACTCAGGAGGCTGAGGCAGAAGGATTGCTTGAGCCCAGGAGTTTGAGGTTCCTGTGAGCTAGGCTGACACCACAGCACTCTAGCCTGGGTGAGAGAATGAGGCTCAAAGGGGGGGGGGGGGAAGAAATGAGTGTGCATTCCTTCTATGATCATAAAAAAAATCATTACTATATGATATGTTGATGATACTATGAATATCAAATATAAAAATTCATAAGAGAATGTGACACATTATTAAAAAAAGAAGTATTGAAAAACCCAGGCAATATGTAAGTTTCTTAATTATTTTTGTGTGCTCTTAATTTCTTTCTTGGCAGGTCAAAATTTCTAATTTCTTGGGCAAATCAAAAGAGAGAGAGAGAAAAAAAGTGATTTTGTAGTTGTCACTGATCCTTTGAAAAGAAAGCTGAATTCTGTGGGAAAAGCACATTCGTTCTCTACTCTCCTCATTTAACTAGTGTAATGTGTGCATTGTACTAGTCTGAAAAGGTGAGATGTCAAAGAAAGAAATCAGCTGAAGTAACCTTTGATGAAATTGGTGTGGGTCTATCTTACCTTACAAAGATAGTATCTCCTCCCTCATTCTTAGAAAAGTAATAGTATTATGCACTCAGATACCTGGCTTATGAGTTTTTGCCTTGGTTGCCCACTTAAGAAATATAGCCAGAATGGATGAAAGATTTGAGGTTCTAATCAAATGGGAGAGATAAGGTCCTGTTTTGAGGGACCCCTTTGCTCCAACCCCACAGCCATGTTAGGGTACCAACAAAAACACAAATGGAAACCAGTTAGCCAAAGTGGGACTGGAAAACTGGATAATTCTTCAAACCCACTAGAATGGCCATAATAAATAAACAAACAAACAGAAAATAACATATGTTGGAAAGATGTGGAGAAACTGGAAATCTCATACACTGCTGGTGGGAACGTAAAATGGTACCACTGCTATGAAACACAGTATGTTAGTTCCTCAATATGTTACAAATAGAATTACCGTATGATCCAGCAATTCTACTGCTAGGTATATTCCCAAAAGAATTGGAAACAAGTATTCAAACAAAAACTTGTACACACATGTTCACTGCAGCAGTATTCATACTGACCAAAGGGTGGAAACAAGCCAAGTGCTCAAAACAAATAAATGGACAAACAAAATGTGTCATAACTATACTAAGAAGTATTATTCACCTATAAAAAGGAATGAAGTATGATACCTGCTACAATATGGATGAACCTTGTAAACATTATGCTAAGTAAAACCACCAGGCACAAAAAGCTATACTCCGTATGATCCCATTTAAACGAAACACCCAGAATAGGCAAATCCGCAAAGACAGAAAGTAGATTAGAGGCTGCCAGGGGCTGGAGGAAGAAACGGAAGTGACTGCTTACTGGGTATGGGGTTTCTGTTTGGGATGAAACTAGATGATGGTGAGGGTTGCACAACGTTGGAAATGTACCTGATGCCACTGAATTGTACATTTTAGTTAAAATGGTGAGTTTTATGTTGTATTTTACCATAATAATTTTTTTTTTTTTTTTTTTTTTTAAGAAAACCATCTTTATGGACTAAAAGCAGACATACTAAGAAGGGTGTGGGCTATAGCCACAGGCTTGCAGGCAACACGGGTCTAGAAGCAGGCCATGGAGATTGTGATTGTGGGCTTAGCTCAGGCAAATCAGAGGGAACCGTAAGAGTTCTCTTGAAGGGAGACAGAGTCAATCTCACTGCAGGGAGGTTTATAAATTGGGGGTGAGAGGAGAAGGAAAGTGTGTTACAGAGGTTAATGGATAGTTAAGGCAGACTGATGCCTATATTATATTTAAGAGGGAGGATATAAATACTGAAATCTACATGGTAAAAATTAGAGCTGCCATTAAAATAACTGAAATTCAATCTATTGTCTTGAAGCCAGCAGAAAAAAAAGAAAAGGAATATAAAAAAATCTAATCCACCGGAAGGAAACACAAATTTCTTTTTTTTGAAAAAAAAGGAGCAAAGGGAACAGTAGAGAAGAAATACAAACCACGATAGTAAAGAGTACAAAATATCTCTGATATACACAAAACAGTGCAAAGAAATGCTGCTTACAAAAGAAATAATTAAGACAAAAAAAAAAAAAACATGGAAAGGCTGGAAATAAAGATACAGCAAAAGATATCCAAGGCAAACACCTACTAAAAGAAAGGCGGGGTATCAGTATTCGACAAAACAGCATCTACAGCAAAATGCATTAATGCATTCAATAAAGACTGCATATAAAACAAAAAATCTAACAGGGAGCCATATGGATCATGACTAGATATGTATCTATCAATGTAGCTTAAAAACATATTAATTAAAAGTTGTCAGAAGTGTGAGGCCGATTTAGCAAACCCTAGAATTTAACAAAAATCTATTAGACAATTATAGACACTGCCGACCAAATAATAGCAAGGATATGGATGATCTGAATACCAATATGTAACTAATTTGAACTAATGGATTATGTGGAACTCTGCACCCAACAAATTGAGGATCTGCATTATTTTCAAATACACAAAAGCATTAGCAAAAACGAAGGATGTGCTAGTTCACAAAGGAATTTTGCACAACAGTGTCATACAGAACACATTTTCTGACTGCAGTGCCATTAAAGGATAAATTAAAAAGATAATTAAAAATGAACTTATCGTGGAAATGTAAACATAGCTGTTTTAGTCCGTATTGATTTCCCTGCTCCACTCTTGCCCTGCTAAAGTCTATTATCCTCAGAGCAGTCGGGTAATCCTTTTCAAATTCAACACAGAGTGTATCGCTCCCATGGGGGAAAAACAATCTTCCAATGGCTTTCTGTTACAACTAGGCTTAAACTCAAACTCCTTACTACAAGACCCCACGTGATCTGTTCTGCTGCTACCTCTCCAGTCTTTATTCCCTACTGTGTCCCTCCACGTCATCTCTACTCCAGCGACACTGGCCTCTTTCTGTTCTTCAAACAAGCCAGGTGCCTTCACTGCTCCAGGAATTTGCACTTTTTCTGTTCCCTGTGCCTGGAATTACTTCCCCTCAGATATCCACCTGGCTTGCCTTGACCTTCTGGTCTAACATAGTAGCCTCTTCAATCTCCATCCTCTTACTCCTGCTTTTTCTTTCTCCATTTCACTTAGCATAACTTAACATTTTATCATTTATCTATTTGATTATTTTTATCTGTCTCCTCCTACTACAATAAAAGATCAATGAGGCAGAGACTTTGTTTTGTTCACCACTATATTTCTAGTGCCTAAAACAGGTGCCTCGTGCATAGCAGAAATTAAAAAAATATTTTTCAGATGAACCAGTATCAAAGTCAATAGGAGTTTGTTGAGTTCATTGATTGCCAGAAAGCTTGAGACCGTAGTACCTAAAAAGGAGGACGGATGGCCCTGGTTTTCCACACATAGGGACAGCGTGTCTGGAATTACTATGTTCAGATCCAGGTACTAGGCTTTAAAGAATGAGATAGAAAAAGGTGAACAACCAAGATGGTAAGTAACTACAGTATGGCCATAAAGTCTGAAATTGTTGGTGCACACACATAATAATGGTTTCATGGTATTTTATTATAACACATGGTATGCTCAATGACATTACATAATATGGCCAATGTGCTGTTCCTCATTAGCAATGCATAGTTCAATGAACTGTGAGAAACTGAAACAAATGTGGTTCATTACCATGTTTCCCTTCACCTTGAACTTCTATCTGTGAGGTACTGTCTCAGATGATGCGTGTCTCTGATCTTTCCCTGAACACACCTGAACCTCTAGCAGGTCAGAAGGGTTCAAATCAGGCGCACATGTAGCCCACTGCTGATGTATGCATGGTCCAATCCAGGTTTTGGAAATTATCAACCAAACAGTTCCTCATCACCCTGGTGTGGATGGTGTACCAGCCTGTTGGAAATACTCTGAGTGATGTTCTAGCTGTCAAGTATGGGCATTAACTGGTCACTTAATATGGTCCAATAAGGCAAACAGAAACCTACATTTCCAGACTTCATGGCCACCCTGTTTTTATATATATATATATATATATATATATTTGAGACAGAGTCTTGCTCTGTTGCCCAGGCTAGAGTGAGTGCCGTGGCGTCAGCCTAGCTCACAGCAACCTCAAACTCCTGGGCTCAAGCGATCCTACTGCCTCAGCCTCCCGAGTAGCTAGGACTACAGGCATGCGCCACCATGCCCAGCTAATCTTTTCTATATATACTTTTAGCTGGCCAGATAATTTCTTTCTATTTTTAGTATAGATGGGGTCTTGCTCTTGCTCAGGCTGGTCTCGAACTCCTGACTTTGAGTGATCCTCCCGCCTCGGCCTCCCAGACTGCTAGGATTACAGGCGCGAGCCACCGCGCCCAGCCTCTGCAGTGCTTTTTGATGGTTCAGTGGGGGAAGAGGAGAGGCTAGAGCCACTTGGTGGTTACAACACGGACACTGGAATCAGACTACCTGAGTTTGAATTCTACCCCTACCTCTCAGAAGCTCTGTATAAACTGGACAAGTTACTTAATTCTTCTATAACTCAGGTACTGCATGTATATGATAGAGATAATAGTAGAAACTACTTTGCAGAGTATTATGAGGATTACATAATATCAGAAAAGCAATGAAAACCGTGCCTAGCAGAGAGCACACTCTCAATCCATGTTAGCTATTGTTGTTGACAGGGCTGATATAACATCCCCGTCATCATCCAGCATCCATCACTGACCGACCACACTCTCTGGGCTGCTTAGTTCAAATTCTCAGGAGAATACAGAATTTTTCACGTGCAGGGGTTGACCGCATTCTAACAAGCCGTTACCATGTGCTGGACAAGTCACTTTACTATTCTGAACTCAAACTGTCAGTTATGAGCATGGTTTTGGATGAGATTTATGCTTACATCAGTGGACTCTGAGTAAAGCAGATTGCCGTCCATGATGTGGGCAGGCCTTGTAGAATCAGTCGAAGGCCCGAAGAGAACAAAGGCTGGCCTCCCGCGAGCAAGAGGGAATTCTACAGCAGATGGCCTTTAGACTGGAATTGCACACTGGCGCTTCCTGAGGCCTCCGGCCTGCTGGCCCACTCACTCTGCATGTCTTGGACTTGCCAGTTTCCATAATCACATGAGCCATGAGCTAATTTCTTAAAATTATCTATCTATGCATCCCTCCATCCACCCACCCCACACTTTATTCATTCTGTTTCTCTGGAGAACTCTAAGTAGCAAATATACTGAAGGAGCAGAAAGTGGATGAGCAATACTAAAGAATTATTTCCTATGAGGAAAAGTAGAAAGAATTGAGGGAATCCGGCCAAGAAAAAAGGCTAGCTGGGATGTCAGAGTTGTCTTCAGATAGCCAAAGGACTGTCATAAGGAAGAGAGTTCAAACTTGCTCTGGGAGGCTCTGAAGTATAGAATAATTGGTGGGTACTCCATGGACATAGACAAATGTCACCTTAATGAGAAGACAACTTTCTAACAGCCAAGCTGTTCAAAAAATGCAATGGGAAGAAGACACATTGTTTCGTAAAGTTTGGGGCTCAGTAGTACATAAGATGATTTTAGGTGTCACAATGCTTGGCATTGTGCATAAGAAGGTCGCTTTCTTTTTTATTCTCTTTTAATATCTTTGTTGATATTAAAGATAATGTCTCATTTGGGGCTTGTGATGACAAGAATAGCTCTGTAAGACATTAACACTTCCATTTTTATCCAAGTCAAAGATGGCTTCAAGTTTAATATCTCGCTATTTATAGTTGGTTTGATATCCACATTCTATTCATGGAAAACCATGCTGATTTTTCACTTAGAATAGTGTTACATTCTCTTTTAAATTACCAAAGAAAAACAGAAGTCTATCAAAAGGAAAATATTAAGTAAATATTAAGGAAGGCACAGAGTTATATCCCAAATCATGCTAGGGGCAAACAGGTGACTAAAGTTTGAGTAAAACAGGCCTCAGGGCATTCCAGCAAAGGCTGGAAGACCACAGACCACTGAGTGGATTCGGCTGAGGTTGATCGTGGGGTAAGTTTTACTGTTTCTTTGACACTGAGATTTGGTAACACGCTAGGTCCTTTAAATTGGTGTGATCTTATCCCAATAATAAAACAGCATGTCATCTAAAACAGGTAAAATGAGCCACGTGAGTAACTTTCAGAAGTAAACAAACACTGGCAATATCCTTATTTTGGGAGATAGGTATTTTAAAAAGTGAGTTTATGCTAATTTTATAATAAAATGAAGGCTGAATAAGACACACACCTAAAAAAGATTAAGTGTTCGCTGCTTTGATTCATGTAATTTGGTCAGCAGGCGTGTGTAGGACCATAATGATGGACAGGTCTCTGATATGAGTTGAAAGAGAATAATCTAGGGCTGGCAGGTTTTTCTTTTTAATTATTGAAATTGAAATGACTTTCACTTATAATTAGTTTTATACATTCTTTGAAGAACTGTCAAATTGCATTTCCCCAAGGTTAATATTTGAACAAATCTATTATTTAACTAGGGAAAGAAAAATTTTTACAAAACCTAAATCCAGCCCAAAAAGCAAATTGTTGTGCAAACAAGATGATTAGCTTAATTTAAGACAAATGAAACATAATAAATGGGATGAAAGAGTACAGTGGGAACTGCTCCACATTTCTGATTCCATGAAAGAAAAGTCAACAGAAATTTCTGTCCCAGGAATAGTGAGACTATCCTGCTAATTGAAATACGTCAGTTTTTGAGTCTCTGATCCTTCAAATCTATCCTTATTTATAGGATGGGAGCAAGGAAGACTCTCTACTTTTGAGTCTCTAAGATGATGTGACTTCTGAAATTCAGTTGTTAAGTCAATGTGCTACAAGATTGTTAAAATGTGTTTTGATTCATCAAGAGCTAAATGGATAAACAAAACGTAATGTATACATACTATGAAATATTATTCGGTCTTTAAAAATAAGGAACATGCTACCACATGAAGGAATCCTGAGGACATTACGTTAATAGAAATAAGCCAGTCACAAAATGACAGATAGTGTGTGATTCCACCTGTATGAGGTACCTGGAATACTCCAATTTACAGAGGCAGAAAGTAGAATGGCGGTTGCCAGGGTTGCGGAGAGGCGGGAGAAGGAAGTTATTTGTTTAATGGGTTTGAGTTTGGGTTTTACAAAATGAAAAGAGTTCCGTAGATAGACGATGATGGCTGAACAATGCGAATGTATTTAATGTCAGTCAGTTGCACACTTAAAAATGGTTAGGATGATAAATTTCATATGTGTATTTTACCACAATTAAAATTAAAAAAAAAAAATTCATCGTGATTTTAGCAGAGTAAAAAAAAGAAAAAAAGAGAATGTTTTGATATAATTGCTTGTTCCTTACTTTTTCTAATAAATCAATTCATCAAACAACCAACAAACTGACCAATCCCCCAAAGGGCAAACTTCTTCCACCATGAAGCATCCCATTTAACTGCTTCAGTCTTTGCTAACGATTCCAGACAAGAATGAGACTGGGGTGTGGCCAATCTTTCTGTGACTGAGTCTGAAAAACCTGAGGGACTGGGGGAAAACTGTCTTTTGGGGAAACCAGGTGGTGGGGCGGTCTTGCATGGCTCTTCACGCTGTATAGACCATTCCTCACTGCATAGATCTAGAGTCAAATCAACAGGGTTTCTCTCCCAGCTCCCCCACTGCGATGATGTGGGCCCCTGGATATATTCCTTGGCTTCTCTGTGCCTCAGATTCATTATCAGTCAAGAAGAGGTAATAATTATACTCACCTCATGGGGTTGATGGGTACTTAGCACAGTGCCTACTTAAGGGTAAGTGTCAATAATTGTCTATCATCACCATCTTCTTCCTATTAATCACTCTCTTAAGTTAATTAGGTAAATATTGTTACTACAACCCCAGAAATCGAAGGTAAATGGAAAGAGAGACCTTCAAATTCTATTCAGAATCTGATCACTTCTCACCACTGCACGGCTCAGACCACCCTCACCTATTTCCCAGAATTCTGCAAAAGCCTCTCTCTGCTCCCAACCCTCTTGTTGCCCTAAAATAGCAACCTGAGGGGTCATCTAAAAAAGTGTAAGTTAGATCATGTGTTTCCTTTGCTCAAAATCTTTCGATGTCTCCCCCACTTCCTCAGGGTAAAAGCTAAAACCCTTACAATGGCCTGCAGGGTCCTAGGTGGGTCTGGTGCACGCCACCTGCCTGTCCGACACCATCTCCTACTGCTGTCCCCCGGTCACTCTGCTCCCAGGTAGAGTAGTGCACTGGCGTCCAGGTGTGCCTCGGCATGCCAGCCGTGCTCCTGCCTTTGCATTTCGGCCAGGAGACCTCTTCCAGTAAGCCTCATGGCTAACACCCTCCCCTCCTTCATGTCCTTCTTCAAAGGGCCATTTCTCAAGAGGCCAACCCTGCCCACCCTCCTTAACTCTACCACCTTCCCCGCGCCCCTGCCCACTCACCTGGGCCCTTAATATCCTGTATACCTTGCTATAGTTTTCTTCCCCCCCCCGCCCCCAGTAATTATTACTTTCACACATAGTACATCATTTATTTGTTCTACTATGGTTATTGTTTATTTCCTGTTTTCCTGTTTCCTCCCCAGAAATTAAGCTCTGTAGGTAGAGAATCTTGGTCTGTTATGGTCTCGAACGTTTCCTGAGTAGCTAAAAGAGTGTCTGGCACATAGTAAGTACTCAGTACATATTTGTCATTTACTTAATTTATTGAATGTCTCCCAGGTACAACACATGTGCTTGGGCTCTGCATGAGTTATCTTACTTAATCCTTTGATATGAGGAAGACTACCTCCATTTTAAAGAGAAGACAGCAGAAATTCAATGAAAGAGTAATTTATCTAAGATCGTGGATGTGAGAGCCAGGATTTAGACCCAAGTTCTTGACTCTGAATTCAGCCAGCCTTCTTTCCATAAGACCACATGGTAATATGACAAAAAGAAAACCTGTGTGATACATAACAAAAATGGATCCATTTGCAGATTACGTTCCTACTGGAAAGAGTGACCGGAGTAACCCATTCAGATACTGAAAAACCACTGAAGTCCATTCGATACCATTAGTTTGATTATTTCTACCTTCAGAAAAGCAGGTGACACTGGCCCCTGACCTAAAAAGAACAGTTCTAATCTATGTTCCTAACTCATCAAAGCCAAGTTACCCAAGCCTGAATAGTCAGAAAAACTTTCCTAAGAGTTTCATTGCTTTGCTTATTAGACTAACACAAGGCTGCACAAATTTCAGCTGGTCTCTTGCTATAGTCTTGCTGGTTAATTCTTTTCAAGTGAAGGACCACTCATTATTTTTATATATTCAGGTGAGGAGGATTATTTCTAGCAATTGCTTCAAATATGGCTTGGAATAACCCTTGGAGAAGCTCCTGGGAACACAGAAAACCAGATCTGGAAGGGTCCTCAGAGGTCATCTACTCTGACTGCTTGATTTACAGAAAAGGAAACTCAGGGCCAAAGGCTCATAACGAAAAAGAAGAACCAAATTATATCAATAGAAAGACTTCACTTTTCTGTACGCAGGTAGGAGTCACAGAAGGAAATGTCTCCCCACATTTGCTTTCATTCAACTTTATCCTGCATAATGACTGCTTTTGTCCGTGTGTTTCTCTTCCCCTTGGAGTAAATTCTAGTTAATGAGGTTGTTGTTGAATGTCCGTGCCTGATAAATAACTGTAATAGTAGCAATTATTGACCATACACTATATGCCAGGGTAAGAAAGAGCCTTCCATTCATTGGGCCATTTCAAGCCAGTAATAGCCTCATTAGTTATGGTCATTATTATCCCACATCTGCCTTTCTGAGGAGAAGGCTAAAGATCAGAGACAGTTTACATTTTTACTGACTTACTAAGTTCATGTAGAGAACCACAGGCAGGGCACAGATTTGAATTGGGCAGGAGTTTGTCTAACTTCAAAGTCACTGTTCATAATCACTTTATTACACTGTATTTTTTTTCATTAAAATTGCTTCAAGTTAATTTCATTTGCCGAAAACATGGGGGGTGGGTAGAAAATAAGTCTTATCTTAAACGCTAACAATTATCCAGTATTAACTTAATAATGGGGTATAAATTCCATCTGAATCTTAATTTTAAACTTTCTTTTTTTATTTTTAAAGTCTTTCCATTCTGTGGATTCCTTTAGCCCCTTCATTACAACATAAAAACAGCCCACAGGTGCACGGACGCCACCACCATATGGAAGTCTCATGTCCGCACTTAGCAGGATGGCTGGGTATGGCCCGGAGTAAATTTCAGAAACTAGAAGATTTTCTTTCCGGATTTCCCTCTTCAACCAGCTGATGCAACATTATTTAGATTTAATTACATTCCATTGAGCATGAGGGCTCTTCCGCTTTCAAGGGGCTTTGTTGCTGTTCTGCTGCTGCTGAGAACTTGGGGAGGGTACAATTCTGAGAGAGGGAGGAAAAATCACATTATAGCATGTTTGCTTCTATTAAGAGATGTAAGAGGAAACTGTTGCATCTGGCTCATTTTCCTTGCCAAATCCTTTAATCATTTTGTAATTTGAGAAAAACCAAAGGTGATGAAAGAAACCCGACAGAAATAACTAACCATAAATACAACAAGCTCCTAACAGACTCCTAAGTCCATCACCATGGCAATGCATACTTGTGTTTCTAACCTCTGACCTCTATTACCATTGGAGGCTTTTTATGGAAACTTCTGATATTGTCCTTTTTTCTCTTTCATCAGAGGGAAAAATTTAAAGAGACCCATAATTTTGGCTCCCTAGGGCTGACAAATATCATTAGACAGAAACTGACACTGCTTTATAATAAATGCAGTGTTCTCAGTACCCACAGAATCTAAAGCCAAAAACCCTCTTGAGAAGGCTTTGGGAAGGTAGATTCCCTCACACTGGCACAGATCTCTAACAGGCTAAAGATTAGAGAACAGTACACATGTTTCCTACAGAAGTTTAGGAATTCAGTATTTTGCCTAACAGTCACTGTTACAGAGGACGATGCTAAACTCTTTAATTTGCAGGGTCTCTCAGAGAGGTAGGCATCATTATTCCCACTTTACAGGTGAGGAAACTGAGGAGAGGTTAAAGGCCTCATAGCTAGAAATTGGAAAATTTGAAACTTCTTATTCCTGAGTCTGTATTTTTTCTTTTTTTTTGAGACAGAGTCTTGCTTTGTTGCCCAGGCTAGAGTGAGTGTCGTGGCGTCAGCCTAGCTTACAGCAACCTCAAGTCACTGGACTTAAGTGATCCTCCTGCCTCAGCCTCCCGAGTAGCTGGGACTACAGGCATGCGCCACCATGCCCGGCTAATTTTTTTCTTTTGTATATATATATTTTAGTTGGCCAGATAATTTCTTTCTATTTTTAGTAGAGACGGGGTCTCACTCTTGCTCAGGCTGGTCTCGAACTCCTGACCTCGAGCAATCCACCCACCTTGGCCTCCCAGAGTGCTAGGATTACAGGCATGCTGAGTCTGTATTTTTAATTATCGTTCTAGTTTCTTGTGGAAACACTGTATCTGGGCCACCATAGATTTTTCACGCAGAAGGACCCTCAATATCTATCTGAACAGCACACATTTTTTTGTTTTTCATGTCCTACAGTGCACTCCACACTAGGTTCTACGTTGCGACTTTAATGGTACCAACTGACCTGCAGACACCCTTCTCACATCGGTGCTCCCATGGCCAGAAGCAGCAGCCAGGCAGAGACAGAGCCCAGGGAAGGGGAGGACGGCAGAGCGGGAGTTCCATGGCAGCTGTCTTCATGGCAGAAAACCTCCTCGTCCGAGAGATGCAGGAGCCCTTTTGAAACTGGCCTAGTGTTCCTAACTCTATGGGCTAAAACCAAGATCAACAAACTGATAAAGTTGACACGATCACCACTCACATTTCATAGATGAGAAAGAGAAAGGAAGGGGCCTGCAAAAGGTCACTGAGCTAGTGAATAGTGATGACGAGAATCAACCCACATCTGTCTGATGAGGAACTGGAGCTCTTAGTGCTATTCTTTGCACAGCATATGGACCTGGCAATCCATCCACCCAGTGCTTGCTTTTGCCTTCCAGAGAACTGTTAGTCATATCTCGCTATCGAAGACCAACGAGTACAAAACTTTTCTTAGGTCAGAACACTTGGGTGTCTTTTTACTCAAGGCCACCTGCAAGTCCAGACAGAAACAGTATCTCCACATTCATCGGGATCAGGATGCTTCTCTCACGGCACCCTGGACTCCTTGGCTGATGTCTGAAATTCCTTAGATACGGCATCATTTCATTCACTTAGGGCTTCGTCCTCCCATTAGAAAAATGGAAGGTCAATAATGCTCAGTTATTATCAATCTGCGATTCCCCTTTGTGACTGAGCTTCCATCGTAAGTGGTAGCCTTAGGCTAAGTACTGGAGATTATGAAATGCTTAAGGATCATAATCACATTTGATCCATCTTTCTAGCCCAGTAGTTGGTGCAGTCAGACTGACACAGAGTAGGAGCCAAAATACTGGTCATGCATGAAGGATATATTCATGCATACACGCAAGTAATAACTAATAAATGTGGGGAAACTAACAGTGACATGACAGGGAGCTGAATTTTGTTTCAAAGAAATGAGAGTCACCAGTCATGGGCATCATATGTTGGATACTTCATATGTGCTTGGTGCCATACTAAAACTTTGTATTGATTAACATGATTTTTTCTTCCACAACAAGGTAGGATGCAGGTAATACTGCTATCTCCATCTGACAGGTAAGGGAGCTGAAGCAGGAGAGGATATGTAATTTGACAGTTGACCAAACACTCAGAGATAATAAGAGGCGAAAACAGGCTTTCACTGTGACCCACTGGAGTCCAGAGACCACACACTTAACCCTAATCTCAAACAGTCTTTAAAAGAGAGTCAAGCAATATTTTTAATTTTCTTTACTAATAACTGATTCAGTCCATTCGTTCACTCATTTGACATTTTTTTGACTGCATTCTTCACCCCAGGTACTAATATTACACATTGGGAATACAAGTAAGACAGACTGCATCCTCAACAATGGTGTTTCTTTCTTTCTTTTTTTGATGGACAACTATCTGAATCAGGCTATCACATGAGAATTTTCACGGGTTTAGAGGAAATAACAGACACAGAGATGTATTATATTTTAGATATTAAGTTATTAAAGTCCTATATTAAGATATATTCAATAACGTTAGCTCACTCACAATATTAGAGGACAGAAAAAGAACACTGTGCTCAGCTTGATGGGGGTGGCAGAGGGAAAGTTATCCTGGAAGACCTTCTGGAGGCAGTACTACTCTGTCGTATGTTAACAGTTTCAAATCTAAAATGGACATATGCCTCCCATGAAGGCCACATAGATTTAATGAGAGTAAAACATCTTCTAATAATCTTCCGGTATGAGGGTAGGCAAACTTTGTCTGTAAAAGATTAGATAGTAAATACTTTAGGCTCTACTGGCCATACAGTCTCTATTACAAGTATTCAGTTCTGCTGTGTTTTTAAAGTCATACATAATACATAAATGAATAGGTATGGCTGTGTTCCAATAAAACTTTATGCATATGAACAGGTCACATGCTGAATTTGGTCCACGGTCTGTAGTTTGCTGACTCCTGTTCTAGTATGAAAAACTTGATCCCACTACAGTATTAATTTCACCTTCCCCCAAATTCATGAATACCCACACAGCCAGCAGTACTTCCTGGCACAGAAATCCTAGGAAATCAAATCAGCTCCTGATCCCAGCACGCAACTTGCCTAATTATGACTAATACCTCCCGTCTTTATCTGAGTGGAAATATTCCGTGAAGGGACAGATGGTGTTACTATGGAGTCTTCAGCATCCTCCTCAGCTGCAGATGTAACTATGCAGGTTACAGGCTGAAAATGATCAACCAACTGGTGGCTTCCTGGGAAAATATTTAAAAGATAGAGATATTCTGCAGATGGAAAATTCACAGCCATGTTTGATTTTCTCAAATGAGGAATTATCTGTTAGCAAGAAGGGAAATCAACAGCTCTAGTTCTTAAAAGCCAGGAAATCACTAAAACTAGAGAAATTACAAGATATTAAGAGCAGACAAACTAAGACGCACTTATGACTTACAAGGACCTCTTAACCCTAGAACCTGTGAAGTTTTCTTTCTAACCAACAGAAATTATCATGTGATAAAATATAAGACCCTATATTTGTAAATGTGTCTCTATGGAGTATAATCTGTAACTGCAGTTACAGAAAAGCAGCTATCTCCTCTGAGACTGTGAAAATTCTCACATTATGTGCTGATTTACATAGTTGTCCACGAAAAAAGAAAATGTTTCAGAAGGGGTTAAGGTGTATCTCAGTCCACCAAAGGTCAAATAGACATGATTTGACTCCACATTGGTTCTCATTTTAAACCAGCATGAGTCTAAAGAGATGATTATTTTCTTATATATTTCACAAATATGTATCTAGCACACACTCCTGCAAAACAAAGGAACAACCACAGGGATGTAAGGATTAACAAAAACCAAGTTACAATCCATGAGGACCTCAGCATTAGCATTAGTTGTTTTAAGCCACTGGTAACCACAGATGATTTCCCTGCTTTTTAGATTAGCATTAGATATTGGTAGTACACAGAAAGATAGAGTGGAGGAAAGAAAATTCTAGAACATGGCAGAAAAAGGGTAGCAGGGAAGGATAGACCCAATCTGGACATTGGGATAGCAGGAGTCTAGAAATCACAGGAAAGGACAAATTCTAGAAAAGGACACTTCAAAAGAGAGATACAGAAACAAAAATGATATGAAGGCTTTTAGGTGACAAATAATCATGGGTACCTTAATTTTCTTAAGGATTTCTCTGCTCTACTAGGGAACACACTAAGATCTGAATGGTTTGGGTTATTTGGAGGAAGGTAAATAAATATATAAGACTGACTCTGGGCCCATCCCTGGTATCTATTGTTTATTATCTTCTACATCAGAAAGTATTTTCTTAGATACTACGCATTCAAGTTACTGTTAAGACAATTAAGTACGTGGCCTGGGATGACTGACTTAAGAAATGGGAGTTTTCAGGCAGAAAAGACGAATCTTTGGAAGGAAAAGTATATAAGGCTTAAAAATTATGAAAAAAAAATCCATTGACAATAGTATCAAAAAATACTTAGGAATTTGTTTAATAAAAGAAGTGAAGGACTTGTATATAGGAAACAAAAAAACATTGCTAAAAGAAATTAAAGAAGGTCTAAATAAATGAAAAAGCATTTTGTGTTCATGTATTGGAAGACTTAATATTGTGAACATGGCAATACTACCTAAATTGATCCATAGAGTCAGTGCAATCCTATCAAAATTCAAGCTGTTTTTTCTTTTTTAAAGATACGAACAGTTGATCTTGAAAATTCAAATGGAAAGGCAAAGAACCCCACATAGTCAAAACAATTTTGAACAAGAAGAACAAATTTGGAGGCCTCATACTTTCTAGTTTCAAAACATACTACAAAGTTACAATAATTAAAGCAGCATGGTATTGGCATAAAGAAGACTTAAATGTAAGAACTAAAATAATAAAATTTCTACAAGGAAAAAAGCGTAAGTCTAAATGACATTAGATTAGGCAACAGCTTCCTAATTATGACACCAAAAGTATAATCAAAGAAAAAGTAGGTAAGTTGGACTTCATCAAAATTTAGAAATTTGCATGACAAAGGACACTATCAAGAAAATGAAATGACCACCCAAAGAATGGGAAAAAATTTGGCAAACTATGTATCTGTTCAGTGTCTAGTGTACAGGATATATACAGAACTCTTACAACTGAACAATAAAATGGCAAATAGCCAATTAAAAAATAGGAGAAGGAGTTGAATACACATTTCTTTAAAGAAAGAAGATACACAAATGGCCAATAAGTCCATGAAAAGATGCCTGACATCTTTAGTCACTAGAGAAATGCATATGAAAACTGTAATGAGATACCACTTCACACTACTATGATGGCTATAATACAAACAAACAAACAGAAAACAACAAGTGTTGGTAAAGACATGGAGAAATTGGAAACCTCACATATTGCTGGCAGGAAGGTAAAGGAGAGCAGCTACTATGGAAAACACTTCGGTATTCCCTCAGTCAGTTAAACATAGAATTACCATATGACCCAGTAATTGTATTCCTGGGTTCAATGGTTCCCCCCTTATCTGCAAGGGATACATTCCAAGACTCCAGTGGATGCCTGAAACTTCCCACAGTATAGAACCCTATGTATACATATATACACACACTATGGTTTCTGCTATATATACAAACCTATGATAAATTTTAATTTATAAATTAGGCATAGTAAGAAATAAACCATAATAAGATAGAACAATTATAACAATATGTTGTAATAAATATTATGTGAATATGGGGTATGCATTTCTTTCCTCACTTGGGTGACTGTGGGTAACCAAAATCAGGGAAAGTGCAACTGCAGGTAAGACGAGGCTACTGTACATAACCAAGAGAATTAAAAATGTACAAAAATATATACACAAATGTTTACAGCAGCATTATTCATAACTACCAAAAAAGTAGGAACAACCTATCTGTCTGTCCACTGATGAATGCATAAATAAGATGTGGTCTACCCAAACAATAGAATATTTAATTCAGCCATAAAAATCAATTAAGTATGGATACATACCACAACATGGATAAATCTTTGAAGCCATTGGGCCATGGGAACGAAGTCAGATGCAAAAGCCCATGTATTACATAATTCCATTTATATGAAATGTCCAGAATAGATGCAAAAACGACAGAAAGCAGGTAAGTGCTTGCCAGGAGTTGGAGGGAGGGAGAATAGAGAGTGACTGCTAATGAGTATGGGGTTTCTTTTTGGGGTGGTAAAAATGTTCTGGAATTAGAGAGCAGTGATGGTTGTACAACCTAGTAAATATACTAAAAACCACTGAAAGGTACTCTTTTTAAAAGTGAATTTTGTGTTATATGAATTGTATCTCAATAGAAGACACAGAAGGATTAGGAAGGCAGGCATGGGATGGACATGGGTTGGTCCTCAAATGGATAAAATCAGAGAAACTTATTCAAAGTATGGTAACAAGTGATTTCAGAGCATCTTAAAGAAGAAATGCATTTGTGTAACTTGGTATCTGCTATGGTTTGGATATTTGTCCTCTTTAAACCTCATGTTAAAATTTGATCCCCATGTTAAAATTTGAGGTGAGGCCAAATGGGAGGTGTTTGGGTCATGGGAGTGGAGCTCTCATGAATAGATTAATGCGCTCCCAGAGCCTGGCATCTTTCCCTCCCGCCCTCTGTCTCTCTCTCTCTCTCTCTCTCTCTCTCTCTTGCATGCCCTCTTGCCATGTGATCTCTGCACATGCCATCTCCCCCTCTTTCTTTCTACCATGAGTGGAAGCAGCCTGACGCCCTTGCCAGATGTTGATGCCCAACCTTGAACTTTCCAATCACGAAAACCTTGAGCCAAATCACCTCTTTCTCTTTATAAATTACTCAGCCTCAGGTATTCCTTTATAGCAACACTAAGCAGACTAAGGCAGTACCCTTTAAGGTGGAAATGAGCTAAAGATAAAATTAGATTTGGGAGGGGTTTAAATCATGGATGAAGTGGGATTCTAAAAACAAATCTAAAAGTATTTTGGGCTGATGACAAAAACAGAGGACAGCTGTGCCCTACTACAACTCAGTTCATACTACTTTTATTACTATTTTTATCATTAATAATATTATTGCTATCTCAGAGAGAAATAAGAGATGAGGTACCCCAGGTGGATAGTCTTATTTTTCCATAAAGTGACCTAATTTTTTTTAAGTAGGGTAGAGGCTTTCTTCCACTCACAGGAATTCCAAATCCATTTAGCTTGTTTGTACCACTGTATGTACGATGGCTGGGTTAAAAACAAAAGCCTTCCGTTTGGATTTGGCTCTAATAAAAGATGAATAATTAACATAAGCATGCTTGCTGTGAATTATTCAGAAATAAAAGCACAGAATGTTAGATCCCACTAGGGTAGGGATGGCAAGCACGAATCATGGACAACCCCATCCCCACTGCCGTGCCCAGGGCAAGCACTGCTGATTGAGAACTGCTCACTTTCTTTACTGGGTTAAGTTCAGTTTCACAATCTCCCTTAACACAGCACTTAGGCAGACAGGACCCATCTATCTGAGTGGGTCACCCAGAGCAACTACTTGCTTACAGGCTCTCATTCTTATGTTCTCAGGGGAAATGAAGAGGGAAGTGGAGTGCTGGAGAGGAACACAGATTGTGTGTCTGTGGCCTGAACTGTGAGCAGTTCTTGTTGATGCTCCACATTTGAATGGCAAACCCCCAAAGGGGAAGACCTGCTCACAGATGTCCCTGCAATGGACCAAGGCCTGGGCAGTTCATAACAGATGCCTCCCCCAACGAGGGTCAAATAAGCCAAACCAAATGTCGTGGTATGAGTGACCAGGTCAAGTGAAGAGGAAACTAAACAGGAACCCCATCTATCCAGGTCAGTTAGGAAAGACTTTATGGTGAAAGTAATGTTTTTGTCATGGCTTTGAAGAACAGGAGAAAAATAGATGAAGCTACAAGAAAAGAAGAATGTGAGAAAGCTTGGAATATGGATGTCAGGAAAGGGTAATTCCTATATCAAGGATGGCATGGAGCATATCAGCAAGCACTGGTGGGCGAGACTGCTAGAGCATAGGAGGTATCTCTTAGTACCGGAAGCCACTGTAACCGGGTTAAGCTAACATACACAGAAAAATGCAAGATCAAGTATGGTTTCTTTCCTCTTTTCCCTTCTTTCTTTCTTCCCTCCCTCTCACCCTTCCTTTTTTCCCTACTCCTCTCCATTTTTTCCTTCCTTCCCTTCTTTCATTCAACGATTATCAATTTTCACCATGTGCCAGGCACAGTTCTAGGCATTAACAATTCAGAAAACAAAACAGAAACTCCCCCGTCCTGTTCCCTAGGAGCACATACATTGGAGGAGGGGAACAAGGAAGGACAGACTTGACCGTGACATTGTGAGAGTGAGGATATGGTGGGTCAGAGGAGAGCACTGAGGGGCGAGAGTGTGTGTACGTGCATTTAGGGAAGGGTTGTGCTGAGACAGAAACTAACTACACAACACGGCTAGTAGGAATAAGTCCCAGGATGAAAAATAAAACAGTATGCATTGGGAATGGCACGTTTTTCATAGAAAAGATGCTCTGCATCCATGGTGATTTTGGCAGAGATCTGGATGCAGTGAATGGATGAGACAGGTAGATAACTCAGCTAAAAACATCCCAGGTAGCAAGAATAAAAATGCAAAGGCCTTGAGGTAGGGGATGTTTGTGTTGTTAGAGGGGCTGGGGCTAAAGAGCTGACGGGCAAGTGTGAGGACAAGGCCAGAGAAGATCTGGGGGCAGGACCCTGTGCAGGTAGCAGGAGCAAGTGTGATAGTGGAGTCTATGTAGGGTACTGGGAAGGGTGAGACGGTCAGGTGGCAAGGAACATGCATGCCAAGATGGCTCTCTTGAAAAATGAAAGCAAAGAAGATGACCCACAAAGGCAGAAAAACAAAGCAAGAATTCAAGTGCCATCTTCATGCGGCATGCTTGTCCCTGAGTCCTTCAATATCCCATTGAAAAAGCATTATGTCCACAACTCTTAAATTTCTATTTGCTAATAAATGCCTTTCTTTAGTTCCCAGAGGAAAACTCAACCAGGTTCCGGTTTGAGCCCTAACTCAGACATAACTACTGGCCAAGAGAAGGGGCTCAGGGAGAGGGAATCTAATAATGATGTTTTATTTCAGACAACTCCTCCACAACTGAAGCCACTTGTCTGCACAAGCAAACGAATAAAACGGAGTCATAAACCTCCCTTCACTGACTCCGGGAGCAGGAGTGCTTGGTGATGTATCTGTGGACCGAGGGATCCGGGGATAAATCTGTGGTCATAAAGTCAGCTCTCACAGGCTGCACCGGCGGGGCCCAGCTCGCACTGCACCTGCAGCAAT
The DNA here is from genome assembly GCF_041146395.1 of Eulemur rufifrons. Taxonomy (NCBI): domain Eukaryota; kingdom Metazoa; phylum Chordata; class Mammalia; order Primates; family Lemuridae; genus Eulemur; species Eulemur rufifrons. Next base: position 26,554,945 of record NC_090992.1, read on the forward strand.
GGCAGCAGGGAGACCAGGGTTAGAGGGGACACCAGGCCCTCTAGAGCTTATCACAGAAGGCAGGACAAGAAGCAATAAGCCCACGTAGGCGCCACCATCTCTTCCCTTTTTGCTCACAGCTGGAATGTCCTTCTCCTGGAGTGATCCTTTCCCAATTCTGCACAACCGAATCCTCCCTGTTCTTTAAAGATCAGATTGAATCCCATGTCCTCCCTCAATGCCTTGTCCATTTACTCAGATAAGAAATACAAATTATCTATGCTTTCCGTAGAATCGCATCATTTGTAACCTGGTGATGTGGTTAGCAGAGGCAGCAGCGTGATTATGAGCTGTAAGAGAGATTTCTTGGTTTTAAATCCTGGATTCACTTCTTTCTAACTGTGCATCAGCTCTTAAGTTTTCTGCAACTCAGTCTCCCCATTTGTGAAATTGGTATAATCATGGTAGAAACCTCATGGGGGTTCTTGTGAAGATTGAATGGGTTTATGTATATAAAGAATTTGGGCCGGGCGCGGTGGCTCATGCCTGTAATCCTAGCACTCTGGGAGGCCGAGGCGGGTGGATCGCTCGAGGTCAGAGTGAGACTCTGTCTCAAAAAAAAAAAAAAAAAAAAAATAATTTGGAGTGGTGCCTCCTTGACAGTAAGGGCTCAATACTCAAATCGTTATTATTTTTCTGTAGGGGGTTATTTGTGTTCAGTTTTCATTCACCTATGAGGTGGTAAATTTCTTTTTCTTTCCTTTTTTTTTTTTTTTTTTGAGACAGAGTCTCGCTTTGTTGCCTGGGCTAGAGTGAGTGCCGTGGCATCAGCCTAGCTCACAGCAACCTCAAACTCCTGGGCTTAAATGATCCTACTGCCTCAGCCTCCCGAGTAGCTGGGACTACAGGCATGTGCCACCATGCCTGGCTAATTTTTTCTATATATATATTTTAGTTGGCCAGATAATTTCTTTCTATTTTTAGTAGAGACGGGGTCTCGCTCTTGCTCAGGCTGGTCTCGAACTCCTGAGCTCAAACAATCCACCCGCCTCGGCCTCCCAGAGTGTTAGGATTACAGGCGTGAGCCACCGCGCCCGGCCGGTAAATTTCTTGATGGCAGTGATTACTTCTTGTTCCATCTGGGAAGCAGAATTATTTAGTGAAAAGGGCTTGGGCACCATAGTTAGACCGACATGAATTAGAATCTCAGTTCAACCCTCTATTGGCCCTGTGAGTTTGGGCAATGGCATAGAAAGCCAAGAGTCTGAGAGGCTGTTAGTGGACATTCAGCATTTGAAGGAAGTACCTAAGGATCATGCAACCAAAGAAAAACTAATGCCACAATCAGAAGTAGACAGAATGAACATGGCCTAGTGCAACAGGGTAGCAAAATGAATTAGACAAAATAACATGTATATTTCTGGCCAGCATATTTTATTTCTAGCCCATCTATACTGGTGTAGAACACATGCCTAATAAATGCTAAAGCCTTCCAGGTCTCCATCGTCTACCCCACTTCAGAGTCTCTGCACAGGAACCAAACTAAGTCCATGCCCTCTATCAACCAGGTGCTTGACAAATGTGTATTTGATGGAATGGATGGACATCTGTAGCCAAGTATCTTGAACAGTAGAATAATACTGGTTTATACAAGCCAGGGATATAAAACATCACCATCTTCACAACCAGGCTGACAATCGGAGCTCATCCTGCTTTGCTGGTAGAAATATTCTACATCTTGTTTTACTGAAAAATCCCACGGAACAGATGTTTTCCTTCAGTACCAATCTGTGATCAAAGATGATACCATACCTTGGGCAAGGTAATACCAAGTTTAAATGCTCATGGAATGTTAAATAGTCCTAAAAACATTGACTATATTACTATTTCCCAGATTTAGGTTGGTTTTTTTTTTTTTTTTTCATTTTGTGGAGTTGACATTCTTAGATTTTGCCTTTTGACACAGGGAAGGGAATGAGGTGGTGGAAAGGGAGGGATGATCTGAATAACTTGCTGTCTGATCTAGCAATTTTCCTAAGTGGACAGGACCTTAAATAGCTCAACGCTGAACCAAATTTGAAAGTGCTGTGATGTTTACCCGGAGGGAGGTATTTTAGAACACCATTCAAAGCTCTTTAAGGATACTCCAAGGACTCATCTTCTCACGCAAGTTCGGAGACCCGCCCTGTGCTTTTAGTGCCCTCACTGTCCCCTCCGCTGCTGCGGCCTTTCACCCCTCCAGCTCAAAGACAGTCAGCTCATCCACCGCCACCAGTGGCTGCACACGAATGTACTCCGGGCTCATCACTCGATTCAGGGATCTGCACACAAGGCCTCACTTAATCCCTCCACCAGCGTGACAAGGAAGGTCTTATTTTCAGAATTTTGCAAACAAGGAAAACAACACACAGAGAGGCAAAGTAACTTGGCCACCATCACGTACCCAGCAGGTGGCTTAGTCAGCTCTGTTTAGAACCAAGACCAAAGCTTTCAAACCATGACTTAATTACCAATACACTATTTCTCCCCAGATCATGGTCTATAATCCTCTGTGCTCTTTCCTTTCTTCATGCTTGTTCAGTGAATTCTTCTTTTGGGTGTTTTCATTTTGTGTAAATCAACTTGTATTTCGGTGGGTAAGAGGCTAAGGAATGAAGCTAAACATCCCTCAATGCACAGGACAGTCCCCCAAATAGTGCGTTATCTGGCCCAGAATCTAACACTGCCAAGGTTGAGAGACATGCTCTGGAAGGATCCACAGGACACTGGTAATTAGAGTTATCTCTGTACAGGAAAAATGGGTGGCTGAAGCAGAAGAGTGTTGAAAACAAACACAACTACCTTTCAAGAAATTTAAATTAATTATGAAGTATTCGTAGCGGTATAATTTTTTCTAAATAAAGCACTTCAGACATAGTTCAATATTTCTTATTTGAAATCTGATGTATTCCTTCCTGCATGACAATGCATTATATATCCAGTCACCTTCCCTGCAATTACATCAAGAGCCTCCTACTGATCTCACCTCCCAGCTCTTCCTCCACTGAAACTCATTTTTCCCTGATATTTCTTTGCTAAGTAACTTAGGATGGCTGCTAGGGTCCACTGAAACAAGTTAGGATCTTTTCCTATCTTTCAAATCCTAGCTCCATCCTGGTTTATTCCATAGAGTTCCTACCTGACAACATTGTATTTCATAAATTTTCAGTCTCCACAAAAATCTCATTTATTCCATGAAGCTTTCTATAATTATCTCAACCCATGATGATCTCTGTTTTGCTTTTTTTGTTGTTTACTTTTGTAGCACTTTAGTGCCACAGAATTCAATGAAATAAAATAATCTGAAATCATTCAGCATTAGGATTTCATTCATAGAGAGTAAAGTCCACAGTGGAGGTTAAAGAGCTATGTTTTATATGGTTCTTCCTTTGTCCATAGACTCTATCACAGTAGTAGGCTCACTGGTGTTCAAAATACTTGCTAATAAAATGTACACTTGTGCACACATTTACATGCTGGCTGACCCTCCAAGTAAGAACACAAAATTATGAGAGAGAGAGAAAGAGAGAGAGAGAGAGAAATAATACAGAAGAGTAGAATAAAGAAAGTGATTCTCAACACTTGTGATATATAACATCCAACAGATAATCATAACCTCTCTCTATAATTCCTGAGAGAACGACACTATCTAATCCTGAATTTCCCAAATATATCTCATGGGATATTAACAAGCGTTCCAGAAAAAAGCATTGCCTGGTTAAGCCAATTTGGGAAATCCATTGAATAAAAGCAAATGTGTATCTTTATTGCTCAGCACCTGAGAATACGCCAATACTCGTATCTAAGAGGGAGATGGAATATGCCGTGTTTTCCAAATATATGTCCCTCAAACATTTTTTTCATGACAGATAGTTTTAGAAATGCGGATCTAGATTAATGCTTTCATTTTTCAAATGAAGAAACTGACACCCACATGACACATTGGATAATTCGTTACAGAACCAGGAGCTGAAGCCAGGTTTCCTGTAGCAGAATCCTTCCCTACTCCATTTATTTTGTGCTCTCAACATTCTTGGAATGTCTCCAATACCCACTTTCCCCCAGACATACCTAGACTTCTATTCCCAAATTCTGGGTGACAAGCTAGGCGCGTGTGCTCCCATTTGCTCAAAGACAAAACCCAGGCCTCAGAGCAGCTCACCATCTCAATCACAACCACAGAAACAGTGGCAGAGCTGGATTTAGAAACTTGAGGCTCCAGACTCCATGCCAATCCACCGCTCTTGCCACACTCCCTCTTCTTTTCATTGTAGCAATAGAAATTACTTGTTGACAAAGTTTGAGTGTAGCCCCTTCATGTTAAGTTAAAACACATAGAGGTCTTATGAAAAGGTATTTCACTTCATGGGATAAACACTCAAACCAAAAAGTCTACTACCTAGAATAATGAGATATTAAAGCAAGGAGGGATTTTAAGAACTGCCTGGTCCAAACTTTTCGTTCAAAGAAACTGATGTGCTAAAAGGAGACAAAGCATTCAGCTCTAGTGTCAGAACTAGCATTTGAGCAAGTCACCCAGTCAAAATCCTGCTTGGAAGCCAGATGCAGTGGCTCCCACCTGTAATCCCAGCCCTTTGGGAGGCTGAGGCAGGAGGCCTGCTTAAGGTCAGCAGCCAGTCGTAGTGACCTGCACCTGTAGTCCCAGCTACTTGGGAGGCTGAGGTGAGAGCATCGCTTGAGCCCAGGAGTTTAAGGCTGAAGTGAGCTAGGATGATGCCACTGAACTCTAGCCTGGGTGACAGAGTGAGACTGTCTCAAAAAAAGAAACGATGTTGGTAATTTAATAGGGATCTCTTCACAGATGTAGAGAAAATAATTATACACTTTGTATGGAATCAAAGAAGACCCCGTATAGTAAAAGCAATTTTAAGCAACAAAAACAAAATGGGAGGTATTAATTTGCCAGACCTCAAACTATACTACAAGGCCGTGGTTCTTAAAACAGCCTGGTATTGGCACAAGTGCAGGGACACAGACCAGTGGAACACAACAGAAAATCCAAATATAGAACCATCCTCATATAGTCACCTAATTTTTGACAAAGCGGGAAAGAATATACTCTGGGGACAAGAATCCCTATTCAATAAATGGTGCTGGGAGAATTGGTTAGCCACTTGTAGAAGACTGAAACAGGACCCACAGCTTTCACCTCTCACAAAAATCAAATCACGGTGGATAACAGACTTAAACCTTAGGCGTGATACAATCAGAATTCTAGAAGAAAATGTAGGAAAGACTCTTACAGACATTGGCCTAGGCAAAGAATTTATGAAGAAGACCCCTAAGGCCATCACAGCAGCAACAAAAATAAATGAATGGGACATGATTAAATTAAAAAGCTTCTGCATAGCCAAAGAAACAGTCAAGAGAATAAACAGACCACCTACAGAATGAGAAAAAATTTTTGCATACTACACATCAGATAAAGGACTGATAACAAGAATCTATTTAGAACTCAGGAAAATCATCAAGAAAAAATCAAGCAACCCTATCAAAAAGTGGGCAAAGGACATGAATAGAAACTTCTCGAAAGAAGATATAAGAATGGCTAACAAACATATGAAAAAATGCTCAACATCCCTAATCATCAGAGAACTGCAAATCAAAACCACAATGAGATATCACTTAACCCCAATGAGAATGGCCTTTATCAAAAAACCCCAAAACAACACACGTTGGCGTGGGTGTGGAGAGACAGGAACACTAATACACTGCTGGTGGGACTGCAAACTAGTGCAACCCCTGTGGAAAGCATTATGGAGGTATCTTAAACAGATTTAAGTAGACCTGCCATTTGACCCAGCAATCCCATTACTGGGCATATATCCAAAGGCAAAAAGGTCATTCTGTAACAAAGGCACATGTACCCGAATGTTTACAGCAGCACAATTCACAATCGCAAAGATGTGGAAACAACCCAAATGCCCATCAATACATGATTGGATTAGTAAGCTGTGGTATATGTATACCATGGAATATTACTCAGCTATAAGGAATAATGAAGATATGACATCTCTATGGTTCTCCTGGAGAGAGTTGGAACCCATTATATTAAGTGAAGTATCCCAAGAATGGAAAAACAAGCATCACATGTACTCACCAGAAAATTGGTTTCCCTGAACATCACCTAAATACACACCTAGGAACGACACCAATCGGATATCAGACTGAGGTGGGGGGTGGGGGAGGGGATGGAGGTATGCCTACACAATGAGTGCATTGCACACCATTTGGGGAATGGTAACACTTGAAGGTGCTGACTCAGGAAGGGGGGTGGGGGGGAGGGACATATACCTACATGATGGGTGCAACGCGCACTACCTGGGGAACGGACACGCCTGGAGCTCTGACTTTGGGGGAAAGGCGGTACATGGGCAATGTATGTAACCTGCAATTCTGTATCCCCCATAACAATAAGATGAAATAAAAAAAAATATGTAATTTATCAATTAAAGAAGTATCTGAAACCTCAAAAAAAAAAAAAAAAGAAACGAGAAAAAAGACTGCCTGGATTCCTGTAAATACCAGCTGTGTGACCTTAGGCGAGTCATTTCACCTTGCTAAGATGTTTTTTCCCTGAAAAATAGGGCTATTTACATCAAACTCTGAGTGCTCGTTAGGATTAAGGTAGACAGTATATAAAGAAGTTAGCATGGTCAAGGAGAGTAGTAGTTGTTAGTATGATTGTTACTATTACTACCTTTGGATGTGTATGTTGAAGCTTATGACACAAAATAATAATAGTTACCATCATCACTGTTATCTCTTGCCAGACAAATCAATGCTCACGTTTATGCAAAAAATGTTGTCCTTGTCTAGAGTGTTTTCTGTTTTTTTGACCTTTAAAAAAAACTTTTACCTTCTTGGCCTTCTGACCTTTACTTTTGTTTTGCTAGTCCATTTGCTGCTGCCAACATACCAATATGTAATTATTTCAAAACTGCAGAAGCAAAACCCAAATGTCCTCAAGGGCCAAACAACAGAGCACGGCAATGTCTAAGATTGACGGTAGTGAACCTGTTGACCTAAGGACCCACAGGGTCAGCACTCTGAAGACACTGGGATGCAAACACGCTGCATATGAGCCTTCGTGTAGGGGCTGAACCTGAGATCCCAGTTAACGCAGAAGCGGCCATCTTTACCTTTTGCTTCTGATAAATGTCCTTTTCTTTTCTCCTCATCCCTTGATAGATTCTTCCTCCGGTCTCTACTAGAAAACCCTTACTACAATATTGTTCTGTCCCCAATCTGTAGAAGGTAGTTATAATTCAGACAATGTCTATTTTTATCCTGGGGAATGAAGAAAAGGTCTCCCTTGGTCATTCACAGTCGACTCCTTGCTCTGGAGCCTTCTAGAGCCCTCACTTTGGATGCTGGGAAGATCCAGACTGAGAAATACGTGTCGAAGAGGACTATCACCCACATCCAGAGGCTCCAGACTAGCATGGAAAGAAATGATTGAACTATAAACATTTCTACCAACTGGAAGAGAAGTACTGAGCATGGAATATCTTCCCAGGCCCCAGCCTTGGAAAGCTGAAGGCCTGGGGAATTTGTAATCTTGACCAAAATCAATTCTGACAACCTGCTGCTTCTCCAGTGGATCACTGTGCAATATTCACATGACACTACTCAGCGATTCATTCCAGTTCAGCCACCATTTGCTATGTGCCACCACAGCGCCAACAGGGGACTAGGTGCTGGGGATTAGGGTTGGGCAGCAATTCATAAATTTGGCAAAGCTACACATTTTGGATTTTCTGACTCAGCAATTTTCAAATTTCACCATCTAGCAGTTCACAAATAATCCTCTTATTTAATTGAGAGGTAAACTTATGTCCAGGTAGGTTTAGGGATCCTCCATAGTTTCCACAGGACATTACTCACAGAACCGAGCATTAGAAGGCAAGCCATTTAGCTAGCTCTTTACTGCACGATATTCAAAGCTTTCCTCCGACCAAGGAGAGCAAGGATAATGGTGCACATCGTTTGTGGCTTCTCCTTGATACTCGCAGTAATCTAGACGAGGGATATCACTTAGCCTAGGTAGCCCACTCCTTGTTAGCCTGAAATTAAGGTCTCCCTCCTTAACTCTGTGTTCACACACTGCCCGCTTTTCAGAGAGGAGATTTAATTCAGAAAATCCCTCTTCACTGGAATACACCCAACTGAGCTTTCTGAGCTACTTCCTGAAGAGATGTTGTTAATCTCCTAAATCCTTTAATCACAAAACTGCAGCGGAAGCTGAGCCAGTCCACCCTTTGGACTGACTTCATAGGGTCTACCCGCATTTATGGAAAAGTTTTTCTATAATCACGGGAGAACAAACTCTTCGCTGGCCACTCATTTAACTTTTGTCCTAAAAGTAAAGCCGCAAAGGTAGTTTCTACAACTGCGGGCTCAGAGGACCAAAGACTATCTCTGGGTTCCCTTGGATGGGGAGGTGCAGATAGCATCTATAGTAAGGGCCGCTTAAGCACTTACTGTGTCTGGAACTTGGCCCAGCCTCTTACTTTTATTTTCCCATTTAATCCGCACAACAAACCCATGTGTTCAGTATTATTATTATCTCTAGTTTGCACAGGGGACATTGTGGCTCAACAGAGTTAGTGACTTGCCCAAGGTAAAAGTGCCCCAATTCTAAGTGGATGAGACTCAGAACAGTGTGACCCAGAGCACACGCCCTCCGTCACCCTGTTGCCTCAAGTCTCCAAACCAGTATTACAAACCAGGAGTCCTGCTTTACTACTGGGAAAAAAACCCTGAAGTCACATGATATTGAAAACGGAGTGGCACTTAGCAAGCACCTGTTGAACAAATAAATAGATTCTCTTATGCTTTTTCTTCATTTAGGTAGGTCACTGGTTATCAATTTATTTGGGGGGGGGCATTTGGCAGACTTTTTTTTACTGGCATGACTGATGTGTATGTGGGGTGCTACATGCATCTACTAAGTAGAGGCCAGTGATTCCATAGTGCAGCGGTCCCCAACCTTTTTGGCACCAGGGACCGGTTTCATGGAAGATAATTTTTCCAAACACTGAGTGGGAGGGATGATTTAAGCACATTACATTTATTGTGCAGTCAAACCTCGCTGCTAATGATAATCTGTATTTGCAGCTGCTCCCCAGTGCTATCATCACCGGCTAAGTTCCACCTCAGATCATCAGGCATTAGATTCTCATATGGATCATGCAACTTAGATCCCTCCATGTGTACACTTTATGGTAAGGTTTGCATGCCTATGAGAATCTAATGCTGCCACTGGCTGATCTGATAGGAGGCGGAGCTTATACAGTGGTGCCAGCGATGCGGAGCAGCTGTAAATACAGATGAAGCTTCACTAGCTCACCCAGCTGCTCACCTCCTGCTGGGCAGCCCAGTTCCTAACAGGCCACAGACTGGTTCCAGTACAGCATAGGGGTTGGGGACCCCAGCTATAGTGCACAGGACAGTCTCCTGCAATAAATAATTTTCCAACCCAAAATATCAATAGTTGCAAGGTTGAAAACCCCTGGTCTAGATGAAGCTAGCCAAGCTGATATTTACAGCCTATAAAGCTTCTTCTGCCTTGAGAAATTTCTCAGAATCAGGATCTTCTTTGGTTTCTAGACCTGACTTTAACTTCATCTAGATTTATTTTTGTCTATATCTTGGATGCTTGTCTCTGTTTACCTGAATTCACATACATAGGCTACATGGTCTGCAGGTTCTAATTTCAAGAAACTATGGATGAGTATCTGGTTCTTTTGATCTGGAATTCTTGCTCTGTAGTTAGCCCTGATTTGCTGTGATACTCTGGACAATTCTTTATTTTGAGCCCGTATGTTGCAAGGCAACAAAGCATAACACATGGGATGTGGTTATTGCTAAGGGAAGGCAGTAAAGAAGAGAGATCGGCTTGCTCTAAACCACCCGGCCTAAGTGGGAATGCTGGTTGTGTAGCTTCTGGTCTTTAAGACAAGTTACTGCATCTCTCTGAGGCTCACTTTCCTGTTTTCTTACCTATGATATAGGATTAACAATAGTACCTACTTCACTGAGCTGCTAGGAGCATTACAAGAATTAATATGTGTAATGCACATTGCCTCACAATATATGAAAGACGGCTTAAGTTAATTTTTTCCAGAAAGCTGGTTGTACTTCTATAAGCTGGTTTCAGAAAGTCAGATTACATTCAGATAATGCAGATAGATTATTCTAGTAAACTCTTGCATTTAGATGTAAAATTCAAAAGTGACCATATTTAATATATCCAATGCAAACTAAACTACCTCAAAGGCCACGACAATCATTAAAAAGAGGGGAAATGATTGGATTAAGAAAAAAAGGGGGTATCGGGAACGGTATACTTTGCTGAAAGGAATTGATTTAAAAAAAAAAAAAAAGTTAATATCCTCTGCTCCCTTCCAAAACATACCCCCCCCACACTCCAAACTGCACCTGTTGTCTTACAATTTGTAAAGTACTTCCCAGAGTTGCAATAACTTTTATCTTTTTTTCCATATAAACTACATGTAGTGACTTGCCCAACGTAAAGACACTCAAACTCCAAGTGGATTAGACCCAAAGTAGTCTAACCAAGATCGTGTTATAAACAAACATATACAAAGCCAAAGAACACAGAAGTCATCTTTCCCAACACAGGACATAATCCTCTGGCCAGCTTAGTATACAGTGAATTCCTTCCCTTCCTCTTAACTCTTCCAACACTATTTGGCAATCAGTCCTGGAACTTCTGTTGGCATCTTGTAATATGGCTCATAGGAAATTTAAAAAGATTTTTTTGGGGGACGGTGGCTTTGTGCTTCATTCCAACAATTTGCTTGGACCAGTAGGAAAGCAAAAAGGCATTTTTTCTAACTATTTTGATCAATGCATCTTGAAATATGCTTTATTTTCTACTAGGTTTATTCGCCTTTGAAATGTTTGACATTTCAGTAAAGGCAAATGTTCGCATTCATTTTAAACTTCTTATTTCACCAGTATATAATAAACATTCAACAGATGCCTAGCACAATGCTAGTCACCTTTCAAGGAATAAAATATCAAGCTATACGGCATCCGCTTAGCTTTTGGAAATAGGATGGTGTTGTGGAAAGACGAGAGACTTTGGAGATAGGTCTCAATTTCTGGTTCCCGTATTTCCCAACTCTACGACCTTTGGTGAGTTATTTGACTTCTCTAAGGCTTCATTTCCTCATATATTAATATAAAATGTGCATGTCATGGTTTTTACTTTATGAGATTGTTATAAAGTAGAAGATTAAATAGCTTAGGCAAGGTTAGCATAATTCCCAACACACTTTAGGGTCTCCCCTTTCCCTTTTCTTCTTATCATGTGTTCCTTCATTGCCCTCCACCTGTGTCAAAGAGTTAGTTTATGACCTAGGCAAGACTAGAACACATTTCTTTAAAAAAAGCATTCCAAAAACCAAAAAAAATCCCAGAATCATCCTTCAGTTCCACCTTTCTCTTCCTCTCCTCCTTCCCAGTGGTTGTCTCAGCAGCTGCCATCAACTATACCTGTAAAATACTTCTCAAATTGCTCAGCTCTCCACCTCTTCTGCCCAATCCTGTTCGGAGTTGCCATTGACTCTCAACTGAACGGCTGAGCAGCACCCTCCCTACCTCTCTGTTCTTACTCCTGCTCCTCTAAGGTCTGGTCCTCCCCCCACATCAGCCATAATCAATTTTGTAAGACTAATACACATCCTCCCCCAGCTCAGAATTCTTCACTGACTTCCTAGCTCGTTTAGGATAAATCCCCAGCCCCCCAACATAACCTACACAGCCTTGCTCCAACTTAGCTTGTACAAGTCTGCCCTTGTCTTATGCATCCAATTGTATTAATGTTTTTCTGCTCCTTGAGCATAGCAAGTGCTTTGCCTTGGAGTCTTTGTATTCACATGCCTTTGGCCTGAAACATCCTCCTCCCAACTCTTGCCATGGCCAGCGTCCTCGGGTCTCAGAGACATCTTCCTTAACAACAGTATCTAATGAGGTCCTCCTTGCATCATGCTTTGTCTTCTTCAAAGCTCTTAACACAGCTGATATTTATTTGGTTCTTATGTTTGTTGTTTATCTTCCCCACTAGATTATGAACTCCATGGAAGCATGGAAAATGTTTATCTTTTTTAAAACATTGTATCTCCAGTCCACAGCCTCCTGCCCACCATCCAGGGGATGCTCAATACATCTTGATGGAAAAAGTGAACTGACTGCCATCAAAATTATGCAGGGCCACCACGCTGACAGTAAGGCAATGGGGGTAATTAGCACATTTCTGAATTACGGCTTCCACCATGGAGAATGCAGCTCATCAGGATGGGATCAGCACTTTTGTATGTGCAGAGACAAAGCAACAAACTGTGATGCAAAATAAGAATCAATAAATATTTGTTAAATTAATCACAAGTTTAAGGTCTAACAAGGCCCAGAAGCATTTTAAGGCCCGTATTTAGGGAGGAATAAGTGTTAAATGTCTATTTAAATTACGTGGCTTAGCTAAGGTTATATATACAAAAGGGAAGACATCTCTTCTCTCTAGCTTTGTTTCAAGTACTGTCACAGATTTAAGTATAAATAAAAGAACCAAAAAAACTAGTATACCAATTACTTCTCTCAGAGAGAATATTAAAAGTCTTACCTCTCCCCTAAATGGCCAGCTATTAAATACAAAGAAAAATCCTAAATTAAATAAGTAACAAATAATAATACCTTCCTAACATTTGAATGTCTTGCTGTGCTAGGGACTATGGCAAATGCTTTACACATAATATTTCTATTTTATTTCTAGCCATATGAGTTTAAAATAATTAGAAAATATAACAGCATGGTCAAGAATATGGAATTTGGAGTCAGGGAGTTTAGAGTCAAAAGTCCTAACTACCTGTAAGTCTTTAGGCAAATTAAAAGCCTCTCAGCACCTGTTTCCTTCCCTACAGATGGAACGGGCTTCGTATTTCAAAGGGTTGCTGTATGTGTGAAAGAGAAAGGATTTTTATTACTCACTTAATATTCTGCAGGGTGCTTATAAGTTTCTTGACTCTATGAGCTCATACTCACATTTTACAGTTGAGTAAGATGAAGCTTAGACAGGTTCAACAATCTGTTCCATATCTATATGGTTCCAAAGACTGTGGTTTTTCCAACATACCTGTTTTGCCCTTCAGATGAAGTCCATCTTTTGAAATATATCAGAGCTGGAGCTCATGTCAAGAGGGAGACCCAAGTGTGCCCAGTCCAGAAGACATCCCTTCCTTTCCTCCAACAGCTCTGAGGACCACTCCACACACAAAGTTCAGACACAGATATTGGCAGAGTAAGGGGCAGCACTTTTGTCTTGGTTTTGGAAGGACCACATGGCACCCACCCTCTCTCAGGGTGTCCTCAAAGGCTCTGCCAGAGGGCCCAAAAATATTATTTCAATTTTTGAGTCCCTTCTGTACTTTGTCACAATACAAACATCCCTTGAATATAATATATGAAACTGTAAGCTCTTATCCATATCTCTGACTCAAATTAAACCTCAACTGGAAATTGTTTGGAAATGAATTAAGAATGGAACAGAGAAATTTTGAAAAGATGAAGTGATAGTGTGAACCTTGCAAAACTGAGTGGGGGCAAGACATCACAGGAGAGGGCGTGCCTCCATTACCCAATTCCTCCCTCCTTCCTTAACGCTACTGATTCAATAATCATTTATTGAGCATCTACTCTGTGCCATAAAAATGTATCCAAACACTGAACACAACACTAGACAGAGTGTGGAGAGGTTTAAGTGTTATATACCCAGCAACACAGGGCAAGAAGAAATGAAGGTGTCTCAATTCACATTAAGTCCAAAAACTTAAGTCCACAAACTCTTGCTAAATACCTTCTTAGCAGAAGAGACCAGGAGCAGAGCAATCACTGAACAGAAACAAGGGGTTGTAATGGCAGCAAACTCACAGGCTGTACCTCCTGTCAGTCACGAGAGGGAAGTCTCCAGGTACAGAGAGAAAAAGCCTTTCTTGATCCCGATCCTCAAATACTCCAAGATAACAGAGTCAGCAAAGACAGGTAACAAAAGAAGGCAACAAACAGAAAAGCAGAACACATTCAACTCCAAATTCTCATCACTTCCATTAGAAACAACATCTTTCATTGCAGTCTGTTTCATCTGTTCTTTAAACATATGCTTTCCCCCTCTTGGAAAATAAAGTGAATTGTTGCAGATGACATCACCGTAACGTCCAGCGGAAGCACCTTCAGCCATCCACTTAGTTTATCTGTAGTCGGTGGCAGTTTTAGCCAAGATATTACTCTACAGACTCTGGGGCTCTGAGAAAGCCAAGACAGAGTTATCACTGACCAAGATGCCTCCGGAAAGCACCCCAAAATAGGCCCATACAAGTCTGGCTGCAAGGAAAAAATGAGCCATTTTCTCATTCATTTAACTCTTCCAAGCAGAGAAGTCAGTGTGTCTCTCCAAGCCCAGAGGAGTGAGATCGCAGCAAAGTCAGGGAAACAGAGCGTCTCTCTTATAGCCACTGGTGTCCTTAGTTTTCTTTCCATTCACTTGTGCATCCTGAGTGGTTATCAACATTTTCTTCCTTCACCTGTTAGGGTGTCAAGAACCTTATGCACAGGATAGGAAGGGGCCCCCAGCAAGGCAGCACATCTAACTATCTTACTTCGAAAGTCAGCCAGTCACAGGGCACATTTAAGAGGATGTTACAAATGAAGTTTCAACCAGGCATGAAGATAAAACTGATGTGAAACCGCCAAGTAAGGGACCAGATCAAATATGCAGAATTCAGAGAGGAGGTACCAAAGAACACTCTCACTGGTTTCAAGAAGATGTAAGGGTCACGGGAACGGAGGAAAGGGGATTTGTGAATAAATACATTTTGGGGGGTAGGTGCTACCTTCTAACCTCAAGCCCAGTGAGAAGCAGCAGCTTCCGTGAATCCAGTCTGAGATCCTGGCCTGTGTTCCCTATCTCCAAAGTCACCATGACTTCCCACAGCGGGATCCAGAAGGCACTAGAAACAGGAGAGGGCTGCAGCTTCAGAGAGAGAGAGACTGTCCTCTCCGAGTTTGTCAGGTGAAGGATGCATGGTCCTTTCTCACACAACAGAGGTGGGTCAAGAAGGCAGAGTGCTGTCCTGGAGACATCTGAAGTACTACTCAAGAGCACTTCGACAAGGCAAGAGGTTCCACGTGCAACAGGATGGCAGGGGAAGCAGCCTGTCCCAGAACGCAGTGCTTCACCTGCTTTGTCCATGGGAGCTGCAGGAGGAGATGGGCTGCAGTTCCAGGCCTGGAAATCTACAAAGAACCCAGAGAATACTTGATGGGGAAAGAAGTCACCTTAACCCTTTACCAGTGCCAAAGGGCACAAAGTCACCCAGCCAAGCGAGAACTGCCCTCGCCTCCATTCCCCTCACCCTGATAGGGCCTACAACTACAGAAAGCAGCTGGTGAGTCAGAAGTTGATGGGGCACAGACAGCTGAACGCAGTAGCTGGGTAAAATGAATACTTAACTTTGAATGAGGTTGGAAGCACTGATAAATATCTTAGATGGGACATTTAAAATGCCTGACCTGAGCCCTTATTTTTTTCCTGTCAAGTAGCGCCAGACTGTTTGCCATCTTTGAGTGGGCAGAAAATCCACTAGGGACTGCCCACCTTTTTGTGGGGAAGGCAGAAGAAAAGACCAGCCCCTCCTCCTGCCCCCTGCTGCCACATACTTCAAAGAACAGTGAAAACAAAAATAAAGTTTCATTTTAATTATGTTAGGAGTTGTGCTTATTTAACATACTAATTACAAATTAATTCAATATTTGCTGAGCGCCAAGCACTGTCATGCACAAATGAATATGATGGTGACCAAGTCCTACCACAGGACTCCTGCCTGCGAAGTGTTTACAGTGGCAGCTGCCTTGATAGAATCTGTTCGTCAAAGCAGATCAGTATCAAGATGGAAAACACATGCTTCGGGTAGTTCCCACCTGGGTTTGAATTCCAACTGTTCCATACACCAGCTGGAGACCATTACCTAACTACTTTTCATCTCAGTTCTCCTCAACTCTAGAATAATGATAATATGATCCACCCTATACGATTGTTAGGAGGATTTAAGGAAAATGTATATAAAGCACATAGTATCCTTCTTGACCAACAAAATCTCAAAAAGTAGTGGGGGACATTACCAAAAAGATGGTGAGATGGCTAGTACCCAGACAAAACAAATGACTAAGGCCATTAAATGTTACCATCATAAAATTAAAAATGAAAGACTATATAACAGAAATTATCAATTATCCCTCAATAACTTATGTCTCACCACTCAGCTTTCTTATATGCTATAAAAATTCTCCTTCAACCAGCTGGAGTATTTTTATTTCCTGAAATTTTATTATATAAATAATCAGTACCATATGATCTAGGATTTAATCACCTCATTTCTGAGGCTTTAATTGTCTTCTTGCACAAAGACTTATCTCCCAAATTATACTATAATAGTTCATCAAAGACAGGGCAGGCAATAACATTTTGGAATATTTGCTACAATGTTTAAGACTGCCAATAAATATAGACAGAACTGAACAGAAAGGACTTAAGTTTTAAAATTTATCGTGTAAAAATACAGGCTAATCTTGTACTCTCTAAGCACAAACATTAACATGGAAGTCTTGGTCATCTTTTCTTCAACTGGAAAAAACTCTCACAATCAAAGCAGAAGCACTTCTTGATATGTGCAAATTACCCTCTAACTGATAAGAAACTTCCTTTGGCCTTGAAGTGGGTCCCGTGTATTACAAAGACAGGCAGGGAGAGAACAAACTTCCTCAAACAATTCTTCAAGTTGAATTTCAACATGGAATCTCATTGACTCTGCCAATGGCATTTTGAAAAGAATTTCATTAAATGTTGCTAACATGTCATAAGCTCCCTTAAATGGAAGGGTAATGGCTCATAGCATTTGTAAGCTTTTTAATTTCATGGAATATGAGCAGCATAATCAGGACCTATTAAAGTCAATCAACTGTGCCAAGTGGGGCTACCTACCTTTGCTTTGTTTCTATTTTCCTTGTGGGTATACCCCATGAACCAAGAGGCAACAAGTCCCGGTATCATTCTTTAAGGCTAACAGTGGCGTGTGATATTCTGAACAACCTGAGGAAACCAACACAGCTGCATTTGCTTGTGTGGGCTCACCAGAAACCTCTTGGGAAATGGCTTTTGGCTTCTGGAAAAGAAAGATTGTTCTTTCCATTTGCTTCAGCTCAGAAGGTGCAATTATGGTAGGATTCAAAATCAGTCATCTGACCAGCATAACTGTAATTAATAAATGGAAATGAATATAAGGAAACTTACTTATATTTTTAATGACACAGAAGTGTCCATCACAACTCATCTCGGGGTTTTCTTCTACCATGAAGCCTTTAACAATAACAGTGGCCATATATAGTGGGCCAAATGGCAGACACTTTTCTAAGCACCCTGTTTATATTTTCTCATTTAATTTTCAAAACAATTCCATGATACTACTAATTATCCACATTACAGACAGAGAAATTAAAGTGCTAAAATGTCAAGTAACATGCCCCAAGTTACAAAGCTAGTGAGAAGGCAAGGCAAGCTTCACACACAATTTTTGTCCAACTTTAAATTACATGTACTTTACACTACTATACTATATTGTATTCACAAGTGCCCTGATGCAAATCATCCCACAGGAATGGAAATATCCAGAGACAGCATTTCCACATGGGGACTAGAGAGGACCTTCTAGCCCGGTAAATAGGGAGAAGTCACACCCCAGTCGAGGGAGAAAAGTATACACCAAAGTGAGAGAAGCAAAGGAGAGTATAAAGAAGATATGGCAAGGCCTTCCCAAAAGGATGATCTGGGAGTGAGGAAGGGTGACGATGGATTAGGCCATGGAGTAGAGCTGGGTCAGGGCAGCCTGTGAGCCTAAGACCACGAACACCTGGAAAGGTTAGATGTCCACTTCTGTACACTGCTGGCTGCATGGTATGAGGGCATGTTTGATGGCTCCATGGAGTTGGGTAGGACCATGTAAATCTTCACAGCAAAAAACAGAGAATGATGTGCACACAGATGGTGTCCAAATATATTCTCTGCATTTAATTATAATTCATGCAAATGATCAGGAAAACTTTCAGCTATTCCATAGGCTGCCCTTAATAAGTACTGGGCCAAACAATATACAAATTTATGGAGTTACAATGACTGACACGCATAGCTACCATAACATCTGAAGGAGGTGGAGGAAAAGTTTTCATCCAAAAAGAGGAAGAAAACTTCATCCAAGAATATTTACTGTCTATGTGGGTGTACTATGCTTCTAACCATATTGTGAGTATGTCACTTTGGGTTGGTAAGAAATGAAGTAACAGTTCAAGGAATGAGAATCACTGTGCGTTCTTATTATTACGAGAAGAATTTATAAGCTAAGTTGAATTTAGAATGAGGACAACCCTTTCTCCAAAGGTGCTCCCAGATATAATTAAGCCCCAAGGCATCCATTATGTATAATGAATTAACATCTCTCCTATGCATCTAGAATGATACCTGGTATTTGGAGAACTGGAAGAACTGAGAAAATAGTCACTCATATTCTCTGTGTTCTATAGTTCAGCTAAGGAACCAGAGTTAAAAAAAAAAAAAAAAAAAGGCTAGGTCTTTGGAAGTTTTGAATTTGTGTGAGTTTTTACATTAAATAATTTCATATTTGTTTTGTTTTGATGGACTCAGAATGAGAAACTAGTAGAGCATTTAGAAATTTAAAATTAACTTGTATAATTCTCAATAAAAACATATCTACAGAACCTGGTATCTCTGAAATATCATGGCATTGTTTTTCTGAGTCAAGGACTTAATTTGCACATGGGTGCTTGATTATTTCCAAATAGATACTGCAAAGCAAGGCTAATAAAAGGCATGAATAGAGAGAAGTAATAAATAGTGTAGTAGGAGATAGTACAATTTAAGGGATCTGTAGTTGAAATGGAGAAAAATGGGTTCCATAAGAAGCTGGTGACTACATGAGGAAAAATTATAGAAGACAGCTGTCAGAAGGGAGGTGGGGAATGGCCATAGAAATAGCAATTGGTAGAGAAAGGAAATAACATGGTCTCTTCTTCATAAAACGGACAAGGGCCCTACATGTTTCCTTGGGCTACAGGGAAAGCAAGTTGGGCAAACAGCACAGGCCAACTTGTCATTACTGTCTACTATTTCAAGATAGCATAACATCCAAATTAAGGGCAGGGTGTGACAGTCAACCTGGATTGGAATATTTGATGTGTGTTCTTCGTATGCATTTCTTAGCCTTTGTTCCTTCTTTAAATAGAAGATCAAAATGATAGGTTTTTCATAAGGTCACTATAAGGACTAAATGAGATAATTTTACATTAGCAATATGTTTGTTAGCTATTACAATGTGGGGGTTTAATCACATATTATTCAGATTCAAATTCAGCAAATGCTTGTGAGCAATTACTACGGGCTGGGCCCTCTGCAAGGTTCCTGTAATTTCCACAACAGCTAATCTTTTAATATGTATTAATGTTACAGTGCCTTCAATATTAGAACAGCAAAAACCCTGCAGGCACTTAGGATCACTTTAACATTTTCTGAGTATTCCCTACTACCCGGGAGCAGTGTGCTAGTATCTCAAGAACAGAACAGTTTGAGTGTCCGGACATCTACAGAGTCCTTTGTTCCTTTACTTACCAGCCTCAGAGATTCTCCCGGACATTGGATTTACTGTACAGGGCTGTGCATCTAAAGCCATGCATGCTATACTTTTAGGGTGATTTAGGGTTTTTCAAGTATAATTTTAAAAATAGGCTCTTTTATCCATAGGGGCCAACTTTAAAAATCAAAACATGCAGCTTTACCATATAATCAATGTTGCTGGATCCCACAGGACCACCAGCCCTGTGATTTGCTGCAGTGGTGAGACCCCAGTGAAAACAGTTCCCAGGACCTTCACGCACGGAGAGAATATAGTTGTGCCTCACCATCCACCACTGTATCGGGGCTGGCCACTTCTTTATACTTGATATATTATCTGTCATAATGCCATCAAATCCTGTTTTCTTTTAATTTAACTCCTTACTATCCATTTTTTGTCCTAGTCCATTTGTGCTGCTATAAAAAAATACCATAGCCTGGGTAATTTATAAACAACAGAAATTTAGTTTCTAACAGTTCTGGAGGCTGGGAAACCAAGGTAAAGGTGCCAGCAGGTTCAGTTGTCCGGTGATGGCCGCTTCCAAGATGGCGCCTTGTTGCTGCATCCTCCAGAGAAGAGGAACTGTGTGTCTTCACACAGCAGAAGGGATGGAAGGAGTGAAGACTGCATGAAACCTCTTTTATAAGGGCACTAATCCCACTCATGAGGGAAGAGCTCTCATGACCTAATCAACTCTGAAAGGTCCCACCTCTTAAAGTTATCCCACTGGTCATTAAGTTTTAACAAATGCATTCTGGAGGGGACACATTCAAAGTGTAGCATTCCCTAACTTGAGTTTTGCCAAGATAGGATGAGGGAGAAAGGAGCTCTCTGTGATTTTCTAAACTCTTTGTGGCAGCAATAGAAAGAAAGCATGGAGGTGAATTCCACAAATCAGAAAATTCACATGGTAAGACTTGTCAAAAAAAAAAAAAAAATTAAGTATGCCAAGAAATAAGTGAAAGACTTTGGTTTGTTAACAATTGGATGTGAGGGGCAAACATGGGAACTATATATCCATCCAATAATATGAATACCCATGCATTAGTGATTTGAAAATAAATCCAACTCAATTTGTCCTCTCTTAATGAGCTACCACCTACGGATAATTTTTCTTTCCATAAATACCACTCATATTTTTTCAGCATAACTACCTAAGCCTTAACTGATGGTTAAAACCAATCTACACAGCTTAATAGTAGAAAACTTCATTTATCATATAATCTGTAGTTGTCTTTCACTGTAGAAAGGTGCCCCTTTTTGTTTTTATAAATTTGATGCTGCAAAATGGAAGGTGTGGCTTAGTAGGTATGGAGAAATTCACCTTGTTTATTGCACCAAGCATGGAAGAAAAAATGGCAGTCTGCTTGACTCATTCTTTCAACGTAGTGATTTTTATCACAGTCTGTCTGTTCTTCCTCCTTTCCCTCTAATATGCAACAAGTGCATCTACAAAATATTTATCGGTCTTAAAAGCCTCATTTACTTTGCAGACCATTTGGTATTTGCCTGGAGGCAGAATCACGGCTGATAAAAACAGAATTGTTCACAGAAATGGAAGGTCCCACACTCGTAATTTAGGCCACTGCCATTTAAAACATCACTGGTAATAATTTACAGAGCACTGCATCAAAAGGTTACTCTTAGCTGCTGATGGAGATCACAAAATCAAAGTGATAGCATTTGCTTATAATTTCATATGAAAGGAAATATTTTGAGCCTCTGAAACTGCATCTCCTGAAAAATTATCAGTGTTTTTGACGATAAACAAGTTTTTTTAGAATTAAGACTAACAGTGTAACACACCCATAGCAATTATAAAGCACTAGGTGTGAAAAGAGTTGCCAGGAGATGAGTATACATTGATCGAAGCTTTTAAAAAAAATCTTTTTTAAAGCAAAACTTTTTGCCAACAATTTAGGAGTGAAGAATAACAAAACTTTTAAGAATATTTTAAAATATGCACCTTACTTAAAGCTAGGTTCTCTTACCACTTTTCTCCCCAAGTACTCAGCAGGTATTACGAGCTTTGAGACGCTCCCTAACTGAAGTATGATCCTTCTTACCACTAAGGGAACAAACCAAACCATGGTGGACTCTGGTATCCATTTTTTCCTCTTAAATATCAATTATGAAACAAAAAAGCAGCCTCAGCATCAAGTAGTCATTACAGGCAGCTGGAATGTTCTTGAAATGAAAAGTGTTAAATGATGTTGATATGCCCTAATGATGATGATGAGAAGCTCGAAGATTTGAAGGACTGGAAGTGCTAATTTTGTTCTGTGAAACTGTCCTGTCTGTAGTACATAGCTCCATACTTGGGAGCGTTTGTCAGCCTGTGGATGGTATGAATCAAGGCTCATAGGAGGACAAAACTGCACAGGAGGGAGAGATGGACTTTACTACCTTCAGTCCACTCTACCTCTTCCACCTAGTCTGTTCTTACTGCCCTGCTCATGCCACTGTCTACATAATTGAATACTTAGTATGTGGCTAATAAGGACAATTAGTGTATGTATAAACTTCTTTTTTTTTTTTTTTGAGACAGAGTCTCACTCTATTGCCCGGGCTAGAGTGAGTGCCGTGGCGTCAGTCTAGCTCACAGCAACCTCAAACTCCTGGGCTTAAGCGATCCTACTGCCTCAGCCTCCCGAGTAGCTGGGACTACAGGCATGTGCCACCATGCCCGGCTAATTTTTTGTATATATATATATTTTAGTTGTCCATATAATTTCTTTCTATTTTTAGTAGAGACAGGGTCTCGCTCTTGCTCAGGCTGGTCTCGAACTCCTGACCTCGAGCGATCCACCCGCCTCGGCCTCCCAGAGTGCTAGGATTACAGGCGTGAGCCACCGCGCCCGGCCTGTATAAACTTCTATTAAAGAGATGTTTGTCTCTGTTTCCCCGAAAGCTTCTTAAAGAATCTTTGAGCCAGAAACTTCCTAAGAAAACATTCATGCATTCATTCAATTTGCTTTCCTACTGTGTGGCAGGAACTGGTCTAGGAAATAAGGAGACAGTGATAAACAAAGCCAATAATAATATTAATAAATGCTAATAATATATAATCATTATACTCAATTTTTATAGTGTCTTATATTCAAGGCACTGTACTATAAATTTTACATAAATTAACTTTCATCATACTATACTAAGTTTATGAGGTAGTGCTATTATTATGCCCATTTTGTAGAGGAGTAAAGGGAGGCACAGAAAAGGTCAAGTAACTGCTCAAGGTCACACAGCTACTAAATGGCAGAGCAAGGAATTGAATCCAGAAAGTTGGAGTTCCAGACTCCTAAATACCACTTAGTAATACCTTTCTCCATTCCTGCTGTCACGGTGACTATATAGTAGTAGCAGAACCAAACAGGTAAATGTATAAATATATAGTTGTATGATAAATACATATATAAAATATATATAATTAACATGATATGACATAAGAAAATAAAGTTACTGGGTAAGACAATATATTTTAGATAGGGTAGTCAGGGAAGGTCTTCATGAAAAAAATGCCATTTGAGCAGAGACCTGGATAAAATGAAGCCAGGTTTTGATCCAGTCTGGTAGTTCTCAAACTGTGGTCTCCTGAACTCCAAGCTAAAGCCTCAGCACCATGTGGCTAGTAACAGGGAGGCTAACTGGGTATCATAACAGGCTGCAAGGATTAAGATCAGGAAAAAGATAAATGAGAATAGGAGGCAGAAATTCCCTAACCGATCACAACAGCTAAGCTTCCATCTGGTTTAGATTTCATGGTTCCAAGTAAAATTTGGCTTGAAAAAGATTCCATGACTTAAGAAAAGGTTATAGAAAACCAGTGATCATGTCCAACATCTTTAGTTCACAGATAAAGGAACTGAGACATGAAGAGAAATAACGAGCTCAAGGGCTCACTACTGATTAAGAGGACAATGAGGGGAGAACCCAGATAGCCTAACTTTGAATCTAGTGCACTTTCTGTAACACTAGACTATCAGCCCTAACTCCCCTCCCCATCCAGGACATTTTAATCAAATCTCTAGAGAGTACAGATAGAAGGTTTCACCTAATGCGGTGCCTCTCTTTTTGGAAAATTCATAACCAAACTCCACGTTTAGCAACAGCAACCACATGGGACATTCTGGCCTTTCCCCTATATTCTATTAACTTGCTCCCATCTTTGCCTCTTTTCTAATTCATACTTTTTCCTGATCTTAACACATTACATTTTGGTTACTATGTTACTGATATATTTCTCATTAGTTATTTCCAATCTTTTGTAGAAATATGTGTGTGCGCATGTGGGAGAGGAGTGTTTACAGTAGGAGTTTGGTATGAATAGAAATTTATGATAGATCCAGAAGTCTTCAATTAAATGGGATTCTCATGATGGAGCTTCATGTACCATAATAGGAAAAAAGGAAGACTGTGAGGAAGCCTACCTGCCCAATAGCCCTCAAACCGTACAACTAGACATTCTCAACTTTATATAAAGTTTGGACCCACTTCTTCTACCAGTACTCTAGCTGACATAGTTGTAACTGAGATCTAACCAAAGCCTTTAGTAACTTTTGTATTTCCAGCCAACATATGCTTCATTTAAGAAAAGCATGTGCAGTCAATTTCTCCCAAATTAAAGGAAGGAAAAACAAAGCCCCATAGCCATTTTAATTCTATGGCAAACAAAAGTCTTTGAATAACTATCTCTGTTTTCCAGGATAAACAAACTGACAAAGGTATTAAGCATTGATCTATACAAAGTTTGTGTGTCTGTTTAAAAAAAAAAAACCTAAGCAGCTGGCTCACACTATTGTCTATAATAAATTACAAAATGTAAACAGATACATACATTTGGGAAATGGCAATTGGCTTTGCAGTACAGATGGGCTTATAGATGACCCTTCCAATTTTTAATAATATACATAATTTATGTGTGAGCAAAGAAATGCAAAGATGCCTAATGCACCCCTCTGACTTAGTACAAATCACTTTTATTTGCTCAGGCAATACTTCATGGTCCAGTTAACTTCTTAATTAAAGACAGCAAGATGCTCATGGTTCCATGCAAGTAGTATGGAAAATACTGTTTTTTGCGCAATATGTTCAGTTGGGAGTTGAAGCCGTTTTGCTTACTGAGGAGAAGGCACTGCAGTCTTCGTTTGGTTTCTAAACTAACCAGAGACGTGGCTGTGCTCATTGCAACTAAATTGTCATAGCCTCTTCAGAAAAATGTGTGCATGCCTGCCATTCCATGTCACTTCTGCATTTGTTGCCTCTTACACAGCATGCAGAATCCAAATTTTCATACTTTGGGGTCTCTGTCTGCCTTCTTTCCCAGCATGAGCTCGTGAGTGGTTAGAGGAATAAATACAAAAAGGAGGCATGTTCTAAGAGACTCAGGGTGGGCAATGGCTATGGTGGGTCATTGTCTCAGCCTCCATAAGTTCAAAGACCACTATTCCCTGCTACTGAGCTTGCATATAATTTCAAAAGCAAGAAGAACAAAGCTGGAGGCATCACATTTTCTGATTTCAGATTATATCACAAAGCTATAAGAATCAAAATGATACGGTACTGTCATAGAAACAGATATATAGACCAATGGAACAGAATAGAAACTCCAGAAATCAACTCACACATACAGTCAACTCATCTTTAACAAAGGTGCCCAGAATACATGATGGGGAAAAGATAATCTCTTCAATATATCGTCCTGGGAAAACTGGATATTCACATGTAAAAAATGAAACTGGATCTTTATCTTATACCATACACAAAAATCAACTCAAAATGGATTAAAGACTTAAAAATAAGAACTGAAACAGTAAAACTACTAGAAGAAAACACAGGGGGAAAGCTCTATGACATTGGTTTTGGCAATGATTTTTCTGTATACGACCAAAATCATAGGCAACAAAAGCAACATGAACAGCAAACAGGTAGGACTACATCAAACTAAAAAGTTTCTTAACAGTAAAAGAAACAATCAACAAAGTGAAAAGCCAACCTATGGAATTGGAGAAAATATTTGCAAATGATATATCTGATAAGGAGTTAATATCTAAAATATATAAGGAACTCATAACTCAATAGCAAACAAACAAACAAACAAACAAAAAACAGAAAGCCTACCAAATAACTCAATTAAAAATGGGCAAAGGACCTCAATAGACATTTTTCCAACGAAGACATACAAATGTCCAACAGGTATATGAAAAAGTACTCAACATCACTATTCATCAGGGAAGTGCAAATTAAAACCACAGTGAGGTATCGTTTCACACATAAGGGTGGCTATCATCAAAAAGGTGAAAGATAGAAAGTACTGGCAAGGATGTAGAGAAAAGGGAACCATTATGTATTGTTTGTGGGAACATAAATTGGTACAGCCATTATGGAAAACTATCTGAAATTTTCTAAAAAAAATTAGAACTACCATGTGATTCAGCAATCCCACTTCCGGGCATATATCCAGTGGAAATAAAATCACCATCTCAAACAGATACCTGCATGCCCATATTCATTGCAACAATATTCATAATAGCCAAGATGCGAATCAACCTAAGTGTCCACTGACAGACAAATGAATAAAGAAAATGTGGCATAAATATACACAATGGAATACTATTCAGCCTTAAAAAAGAAGGAAATCCTGTTATTTTTAGCATCACGAATGACCCCGGAGGATACTGAGCTAAGTGAAATAAGCCAAAACCAGAAAGACAACTACTGTATAATCTCACTTTTATGCAGAATCTAAAAAAGTCAAATTCATAAAAACAGTGAGTAAAGATTGTTACCAGGGATTGGGTAGTTGGAATGTGAGATGTTAGTCAAATAGTATAAACTTTCAGTTATAATATGAATCAGTTCTGGAGACCTAATATACAATATGTTGGCTATAGTTAGTAATCATGTATTATATACTTGAAATTTTCTAAGAAAGAAGACCTTAGGTATTCTCACTACACACTTTAAATAAGGTGATTATGTGATGTGACAGATATGTTAATTAGCTTGATTGTGGCAGTCATTTCACAATGAATATTAAAACATCGCTAAGGTTGTATACTTTAAATATACACATTTTTTACTTGTCAATTATACCTCAATAAAGTTTAGAGGGAAAATCCATAGGAGTCAGACCACTAGGAGAAATTGGGGCACAAGACAGAGAAACAAGAAGTGAAGAACAATGAATTAGGAGTGAATGTGAATCTTATGAAACCAATATAAATTTTTTTTTTTTTTTTTTTTTTTTTTTTTGAGACAGAGTCTTACTGTGTTGCCCGGGCTACAGTGCTGTGGCATCAGCTTAGCTCACAGAAACCTCAAACTCCTGGGCTCAAGCAATACTCCTGCCTCTGCCTCCCGAGTAGCTGGGACTACAGGCATGAGCCACCGTGCCCCGCTAATTTTTCTATATATATTTTTAGTTGTCCAGCTAATTTCTTTCTATTTTTAGTAGAGACGAGGTCTTGCTCTTGCTCAGGCTGGTGTAGAACTCCTGAGCTCAAACAATCTGCCAGCCTCGGCCTCCCAGAGTGCTAGGATTACAGGCGTGAGCCATCCCGCCTGGCCAGAAACCAATATAAATTCTTGACTTCTGCATGAGGAGATATACACAGTAAGTCCTCACTTAATGTCTTTAATAGGTTCTTGGAAACTGCAGCGTTAAGCAAAATAACATACAACAGGTGCTTGAATAAAATAATTTTGTTCAATACATTTTGTTATAACACTGATGACAAAAAAATGGCTTTGGTATATGTCATTTTTCTTAAAGTCACAGTTTCCAAGAACCTATGGACAATTTTGAGGACTTATTATACACTCACAATTCCATAAACCAAAGGCCACATCTGCAAGGGATTGCAGAGGTCCTTAATATAATAGAGTTAACCAATTGGGTGTGAGACAATAATGACTGGTGGAGACTGTGACAAACTGAAGAACAAATGTCCCATATAAAGGAACTACTACTGTGCTGAAGCCCTTAATAGCAAACCCCTCTGCCAGATTTTCTGTTCTTTCATGAGAATCCAAAAATGTATATATTTTTAAATATTAGAAACACATGCATATTAAAAGAATACCGTGTGAGGCAAATAAAGTATGTCTGTGAACTGGATTCATTACCTAACTTCTGTCATAAGCCTTCGTTTCAATAGGTCACTTGATAGTTTATAAGGTGGGTCACTTAAATTACTTAACCCTTACAAGAAATTTATTAAGTAGAGAAAATCATCACGCTGATTAGATCATGCATAATCACGCCTGGTGGTGTTGCATTATCCACCGTCGTGTCCAGTTTACTTTTTTCAGTGATTTTGAATCCGCCCCAGGGACTCAATATGCCTTCCAGTCAGTAGTTATTCCTCATGCAAGAAATCAGCATGTGTAACTCAACTTACACCGAATGAGACAATTTTTCACCACTTAAAGAGCGTGGTAACATGGAAGAATACTGCAATCCTGGATTTCAGTTCTGACTTTAGCCTGATCTAATTTGGTAAAGTCCCACTTCCTCTCTGGGCCTTAGTGCCCCAACAATTAAATGAAGTGTCTAGTCTAATTAAATTCTTAGGGCTTTCAACTTTCGGCCAAGGTGTGTCTTGGTAATTTAAATCTCAGCTGACATCACACTAAAATCACAATGGATTAAAAAAAAAACAAAACCCCTCATTCTTCTGTAAAACAAAGAGATGACAGAACCCAAAGTAAAATTTATCGTGAGGATGACCAGAGTTTCAAAGAGTATACAGATGTTTCTCTACTTTCATAAATATTGACAAACCTAGATACCCTCAATGGGATAAAAAATACCCATTTTAGATGTGAAATTCAGACTTTCATGTGAACCAATACTCACCCAGGCTTTTGTAAAGCACTAGTATGTGTTTTGATCTTTAAATATTTTATTTTGCTTTTGCTATGTTATAAAATGAGTGAAAACATCATTACTGAATCAAACTATATATACATTTTTAAGGTACTTTACATATATTGAACTATTAAGCTATTTTTTAGGAAAGATTGTGCTGAGGATGTCAGACCTAGCAAAAAAATTTTAAGGATAAGAATGAGAGAAAAGTGAGTTAAACTTTGGAAGAATGTAACGCAGTGAAAGAAAAATTTTAAATGACAAGCTATTGAATATGAAACTGGTTTCCTTTTACAGCAGTGAATTTGTCATTAAGAAGATATTCACAGAGAAGATGAAAGATAATTTGGTTCAGAGGAAGTTCAAATATCCAATGAGATCTGGACTAGGTGATGATGAAGGCAGTGAAAACTATTATTGCCATCATTTTCATCAGAAGCAGGTGAGAGCAGGAGGTACCATTTCTAGACACTCACTTCATGTCAAGTTCTATATTAGCAATTAACAACATCTTATTGTCAACCACATATGATATAGGTATTAATATTGTCTCAGTTGTACTGGCAAGAAAACAAGTGTTTGCAAAGGTTAATACATTGTTCAAAGACCAAATGGTACTACTGGCTGCTACCCAAGTCCAATAGAGCATATGCGCTTAATCATGGTGTTATACTGCCCCTTGGTATAAGCAACTTCTAAGAACCTCATTTACATATGATTTCACAATTCTATGTACCGATTTTGGTGGGTGAGAATGTTTTAAAATAGGCAAGTATTTAATAGGGTAAAATATTTAAAAGACATATAAAAACTCTCAAAATGTATACAATAATTTTTCACTTTATTCTTCTAATACAAGTTAATTTTATTTGATCTTGCCTCCAAATTTTGCTTCTACTCTCTCCTCTCCTGAACTTCTATATTCAAGACAGCAATGGGCTAGGACCTCTATACCCATCCTCAAGTGTAGTTTGAGGTGGGCATGAAGATAAATTCATCATGCAACTTTCTTGTTGCTGTAGGTGTGGAACATAGTAGGTGCTCAGTAAATGCTAGTTTCTCCTCCTTTGCCATTTCATGTTAAGTTATGCAAAAGCAACATCTAATTCCAGCATCATGAGACAAAAGGTAATAAGCCTCTTTAAAGAAATAGGGATCTGCCACTTTTGTTCAAGTAATATTTTTCGAGTAAAGATCTCTTTAGTACTCACTCATTCAATATATCTACGAGTAACTCCTGACAAAAATTTACAGTTGTATTTAGCAATTAAAAAGATGTCCAATCACATTGAAATAGGGATTCAAATATAGAGTTTTATAGCAGTAAACTCCTTGATTTTATAAACTTCTGTGCTAATGCATTCAAGTGGTATTTCTAAGACAGGCTGTCATGGTGGATACTTAATTTAGTATATATCCTTCTCAATCTGAGTGACGTGATACTTTACTACTTAGAAGCTATATTTACATGTGGATGAAAGCTAGGAGTTCCTGGAGTTTTCAATCAATTCCCAGATGGAAATCTTTACAAAGATGAACATTTCTCATTAATTTATCTTCCTAAGTGATTGCTATCACACTGATCAATTTGCAGTGCCTTTACCAGGGTTGCAACCTTCAATAGCGAAATCAGATACAGTATTGAATGCTGTGTAGATTACTTAACCAATCTCAATTGCTCTTAGATCAGTGAAACAAAATACCAAAATGAAGTGAAGTGTTGCTTCATTAGTTATCTTTACTTTGAGTAGCTGACTAATCTTGTTCAACTGGACACTGATCTTTTCTCAATAGGAAAAGCAGGAGGAAATGCCCCATGAAACAGTGGCAGCAGCTGTGATCTACAGAGAAGTGATACTGTAGTTAATTGCACAGAGGAGAGTCTTCCAGAAGTGGTCTACAAGCAATGGTCAGGTACATCAGAAAATAACCGATAAGCTGAAGATGACAGAGTGGGGAACAGAAAGGTGACAAAAAGCACATGGAGGGTTCATGTGAGCATTCACACGAGACTATGATTTAGTAAATACGGTAGATCCTATTGGTTGCCTGCCCAACAGTCATTCCTCCCGCCTTCTTTGCTACCAGAATCTCAGTTTTGTTCAACTGGCCACAACCCCTGTGCTTGAGAGGAGGAGAACCCTGTAGACTAAATCACCGTCTTCTAAATCTTATTCTTTCATCTTTTTGTGTCAACATACTTGTTTTCAGTATTTGTGATAATTCAAAGAAAGACTCATTTCACCTTTGTTGCAACGCCTGATGTGTTATTCTCTACTTCCTTCTTTGTGCTGATGTCATTCAAAAGGGAAATATTAAAGGCCCATGCACTGAACCACTTCTAATATCTCTCCTCGGCAAATCAAGGCAATAAACCCCATTGCAGGCAAAAGGAATCTTATTCTTCAATTGGGCATTAGATAGATGTTTTTTAAAAAATCTTTATAAATTAAAATTTTATGATTAAAAGTATTTAGTTACACTTATGGTATTATTCCACTGATACAAAGTTTATGGGAGAGAAAGCAGATCAATGGTTTTCTGGGGAACAGTAGAGACAGTAGGGTGGAGGGATTAAAACGAGGCAGGGAGAAACTCTTAGGGTTGGTGGACACATTCCTTATCTCAATTGTGGTGATGTATAGACATATAGACATATTTCAGAACTTATCACATTGTACACTTTAAGTGTCTAGTTTATGTCAATTATACCTCATAAAAGCTCTTAAAATTTTAAATATTAGACACAGAAAATTAATAATATATCATCCGTCGCTTGTTGACAGGAATATGTTCTGAGAAATGCATTGTTAGGCAGATTTATCATTGTGTAAACATCATAAAGTGTACTTACACAAACCTAAGGTATAACCTACCATATACTTAGGTTACGTGGTATAGTCTATTGCTCCTAGGCTATAAACCTGTACGTCATGCTTTTGTACCGAATACTCTAGACAACTGTAACACAATGGCAAGTATGTGTGGATCTAAACATAGAACAGGCACAATAAAAATACAATAACTTTATGAGACCACAGTCACATATGCAGTCAGTTGTTGACCAGAACAGCATTATGTGGCACATGGCCATATATTATTTGGAGGGGAACAAAGTTGCAGAATAATATGCAAAGTATGGTTTTGTTAAAAAAAATACATACTTGTAGAAAGTTTCTGAAAAAATACTAAAGTGTTAACAGTACTTGCCTCTGCAGGACAGATTTAAGGGACATTTTCATTTTCAGCGATTCATTGATTCAATCTCACAAGCCTCTACTGAGCACATACTGTGTGCTGGGCACGGCAGGAGGGCTGGGGCATACAGCAGGGAAAACCCATACAATCTGCTGCTCTTCCAAATACATATTCTTACAGAAACAAGAATATGAAATAATGACAGTTATACAGGGAAAAACAAACAGCGTACTGTTTATATATGCCTGTTGTACTGAATGGATTGGTTGGGTGAAGGCCTTTCTAAAAAGGTGACATCGGAGCTAATAACCAGTATGATCAGAAAGACCTCTCCATGAAAACATCTGGCAGAAAATTTTATAGGCCTTAGTGAGGACTTCAGATTATATCCCAGATGCAATGCGAAGTCAATGGAGAATCCTTTGCAAAGAGGCGGAGTGACCTGACATTTTGAAGATGACTTTGGCTACAATTTGGATAAAGAGGCTAAGAGTGAAAGGCAGCAGACGGTGAGTTATTGCAAATGAGAAAGGATGGTGGCTGATTGGGGTGTGGTGTGTGATGGGGAAGACTGGATGGATTTGGGCACAGGTTTCAGCGAGAGCTCATACAATTTACTGATGGATTTTATTAAGTATGCACATTCCTGTCTTTTTTCTTTCAGTTAGGAAAATACTTATTTTGTTATCAGAAACATACAAGGCTATAAAGCTTAATTTATTTACTTTTTTTGAAAGAAAAACTTTATTAAGAACAATGGTAAATAATGAATTTGAACAGAATTTTCTTTAAACTGATTTAAAAGCACTGAGTTTAACTCAGATTTTTTCAATGTTAAAGCAAGCTTTTTTTTTTTTTTTAATTATCACTACTTTTTAAGCTTACAATCAAGTGTATCTCTGAGTTGGAATCAGCCAACTGTCAATTTTCAGACAGGCTGGCTGGCATGTTTGCTACAAGTTCCAATTCCTAAATAAGAACTCAAGAGATCTATCAGGTGCCCTGTTTCAGGCCTTCCAAAACACATTTCTCAATTCCTTTATACAACTCTAATTCTACACCAGTGAAACTTATTTCAGGATGTTTTACTTAATCTATGTCAACTATTCTACCCATGACCTTAAAATATACTCCCTGTACCACACCCAAACTAATCAGAACATTCATATATGTATGGAATATGTGATATGTAATCTATATCACTAATATAGAATAGAGGGGTTGGCAAACTACAGCCTGTGCCCTATTTTTCTATGGCCTCTGAAGTAAGAATGGTTTTTACATCGTTAAAGAGTTGTTAAAATAAAAAAAAAAAAAAGGCTATTCACTCTCTGGCTCTTCTTAAAAAAAGGATGCCCACACCATTAGAGGGTTATGACCAAACTGAACTAGTGAGTCAAACAAGTTTAATATAGATAAGATTGTTAATCTAAAGGACAACTAAAAACAAGCCGATGACTTAACTAACCAACTTGCCAGGTTGGGATAACTAACTAGATATAGATCAAGAACAATGCATATAATAGGTATTTCTCAAATGCTTGAGATTGACCCTATATTCACCTGAACCTCCTTTTTACAGGGCCATCTCATTACTCCTCCTAGGGTACAGGTTCCCCAGTGAAAGTGAATATGTTTACAATACTCTTGGCACTTAAGTATCCAAGCCAAAGTGTCATAGATTCTAGTTACATTTTATAAACAATCATTGTGTGGCTGAACTGACTTGCTATTTTTGATGATTTTAACATCCTGGCTCCCGCTCTTTTCACTAGACACACAAAAAAGTAAACTTATTGGCAATTTAGCTGTTGTACTCAGGTTAACACAATTCAGGACTGAGATAGCATTCAGATAAAATTAACCACTGCCCCCAGCTGCTGAATTTCATTAATTATGCTCATCACTGCACACAACGCAAATGAACTTTCATGTTGTTCCTTACTTTCACGTGGACCAATCCCAGGCAGAGAAAGTGCATTAATAAACCCTTTCAACCAGCAAATTCGACCACCCCACTAAAAAACAAAAATGAAAACTGAAGAAACCAACCAACCAACCCACAAAAAAACAAACAAAAAACACCAAAAAACAAAAATTGATTTTGATAATACTGATTAATACTATGTAGATATTCCTACATACCTACAAGGTAGGAATCACTTCCACCATGATAAAAAAGAAAAGAAAGAAAGAAAAAGCTTAGATAGGAGATAGTGGTTAAGACAGAAAGCCTGATATCCTTGCCCCATTACTTAAAAAGTGTACGGCTTTGGAAATGTTACTTCTCCAAGCCTCAATTCTTTAATCTATAAAATAGAGGCAAAAATTGTCCCCACCCCAGTGGACCAATCCATTACTTATTATCATGACATTAAGTGATGATAATGCATGCAAAGAAGCAATGTGCCTGGAGGAGGGCACACACTCTGTAGAGATTACTTAAAAACCATTTCAGAATGTACTTGTTGATACTGAATTGATTCTAACCATCACTAGCTACACAGTCCAAAGACTTAATGAAAAACAAAATTCTAGTTCTTCAGCTTTGTGCTTCCAGAGATGGCTTTGAAGCACTTGATGATTAAAAACAATGGCAATATTGTCTTGCATTTACATACTATTCATGGCTTTTCTACACTTATCATCTTGCCTTATTTGCAGCATACTCTATAAAGTTGGTTAGAAGGGGTTTTTGCCCTCTATTTTATGCAAGAATGAAACAAGGCTCAGAGGTCATCTCACTTGCTTACAGCATCACTGCTGTGATTATATTCAAAGATTCAGGTATGAATGAAAATTTATCTCACTACCAGTATCATTCCCCACCCGAATCCTCTATACTTAGCTGATGGTAAGGTCATTTTCCCCAGATTTAGATTCCAGAGGAACAGTAATTCCTTCTCTCAGCAGCAACTTACTGGTCGGGACCGGATTTCTTTGGCGTAGAGAGGTTGTAAGAATTCTGAGTCTCCTTCTAGTCTGAGACCTTTTTCTGTGATCCTCAAGTTTCCCATTCCATCCTGAAATAGAAACACAGAGACAACAGGATTAGCCAAAATTTCCAAATACCCAAGGGTTGTCAAAATTGAAATAGAATTTTTGCCGATTTTTTTTTTTTTTTTTGAGGGTATGGGATGAGAGGGAGTACAAACACATAAAATACTAGGTGGCATCGTTCAATGCAATTATGCATATCACCCTTTTTGTTTGCTTATTCTGAGAAATTTCTGTGTCGAGCAGTCTGTAGTGTCCCCTAGTCATTCATGTGCACAGGTGCAGGGGCTGTTTTTTGCTAGGCAGCAGCGAAAGAAGGGAGGCACCAAGTGAGTGGGAAGAGAGAAAATGATGATTCTCCAGGTCAAAATGAATGATCCTGTTTCCAAAACTCTATGCAGAAATTTCATACTGGCAGCCTGTAGGCCAAATCCAGCTGTTGGACCTGGCTTGTTTGAATCACAAAACATTTAAGAAGTCAAATTAGTTACTAACATTTTTGTTAATATTTTATTATGGAAATAATATATATAAAAGTAGAAAAAATAAATATCAAACACCTAGGTATCTATCACTCATCTTTAACAATTATCATTTTATGGCTATTATTATTTTTTTAAGACATGGTCTCGCTCTGTTGACTAGGCTAGAGTGCAGTGGCATCATCACAGCACACAGCAACCTCAAAGTCCTGGGCTCAAGCGATCTTCCTGCCTCAGCCTCCTGAGTAGCTGGGAGTACAGGTGAGCGCTACCATGGCAGACTAATTTTTCTACTTTTTGTAGAGACAGGGTATCGCTATGTTGCTCAGGCTGGTCTTGAACTCCTGGCCTCAAGAGATCCTCCTACCTTGGCCTCCCAAAGTGCTGGGATTATAGGCATGAGCCACCATGCCTAACTTGCTATTGTTATCTATTACACCCACCTCCACTCCTCTCCTTTGTTTAAATATAACCATAATCCCATTACCACCCCCACACACCCTAAAATAAAAATCATTCCTTAATATCAAATGCCCAGTATCAGTGTTCAAATTTCACTAATGTATATTTTCTTTCTTTATAATTTCCTTATTTGAATTAAGTTCCCTATAGCAACTGGTTGTTACATAAAATACTAGGTCATTCCCTAAAATCTACGAAGTTAGTCAGTTTCTCTCATATACATATACATACACTCTATTGGATAATTGTCATTTTTAATAGAATTTCTGAGAGTTTAGATTTTTCTGAACATTTCCATAATTTCACATAATGTGTTCCTGTGTCTGCTGTATTTTCTATAAATTGGTAGTTATATCAAGTAGCTTGATCAGATTCCGGCTGTTTTCTAGAAAGAATATATCCTAGGCAACGGGGTGTATTAATTTTCTATGGTTACAGTAACAACTAATGGTGCTTAAAATGACACAAATTAATATGGAAATAACATTCATTGGAAATCAAGCAGGTAGGAGGGGGAGGAGGGGATGGGTAAATTCACACCTAATGGGTACAGTGCACACTATCTGAGGGATGGGCACACTTATAACTTTGACTCAAATGGTACAAAAGCAACTTATGTAACCAAAATGTTTGTACCTCCATAATAGTCTGAAATAAAAAAAATAAATTAAATAACACAAATTTCTTATCTTACAGTTCTGTGTGTCAGAAGTCTAACCCAAGACTCAATGGGCCAAAATCAAGGTATCTGAAAGGCTGTGTTCCTTTCTGGAGTCTCTAAGGGGCAATCCATTTCATGGTTCTGTCTAGGCTCTGAGTTGCCCACATTCCTGGGCTCATGACCCACTTCCATCTTCAAAGTCAGCAATGGCTGACTGAGTTTTTCTCACATTCAGTTACTCTGACACTGAATCTTCTGTGTCCCTCTCCCATTTCTAAAGACTTGTGATTTCATTGGGCACATCTGGATAATCCAGAATACTCTCCCCATTTTAAAAATCACCAGATCAGCAACTGTAATTTTATCTGCAATCTTAATTTCCCTAATGTAATGTAACATATTCACGAGATTTGAGATTAGGACGTGGATATCTGGGGGCGGGGGGCAGTGTTTTTCTGCTTACTACACACGGGATATTCTTCCATCAGGAGGCACATAACATTTTTTGCCATGATGTTTTCAGCCATTGGTGACCTTTACCTAGGGGATTTCACTAGAGGTTTCAAACCAGTTATATCCTAATTCTATTATTTCTTCTTAATTTATTAGCTGGAATATTTTATCAAGAGAAACTGCATCTCAGCAAACATTTACTCACCCTAAATTACAGTTTGTAGAGGAACTTGACAGAGCTTGATTTTTCCTCCTTTATTTATTTACTGATTTTCAAAATAGTGAATTGGTTACCTAATATCTCCCAAACCAATAAAGGTTTTTATTTTTAAAATATCACTGTGAACATTTTGATTTGTTTCGTTCTAGCACAGTTATTATTTCTATGATCTAACCATCCTACCTCTGGTCAGAAAAGTCTCTTCGTGTTGACTCCTGAGTCCTTTTAATATGGCCTGGTGATCTTTGATGGTCCTCTTGCTTCTAGCAGAAGATACTCCAGTATTATCTTATATAGTTTTGCGCCAGGCCTGGAATCAGTAATTTCTAGTAAGAAGCCCTGGTTTATCTTAGTGGAAACTGGTGTTTAGAGACCACAAGCTGGGAGCGTTGGGTGCTCATTGCTACTGGATTAGCCTCTGTGTCTGTGTACAGAGCAAGAAGGTAAGCTTTGTGTCACTAAAATACACCCTGATTCTACACGAAACTTTAATTCAAATTCAGGACTTCAAGACTTCCATTTGACCTCATGGATTTTACAGTGTTATTACCTTTCTTTCAAAATTGCTGTTTTTAATAACACTGCCATGGTTGCTTATTTGATTTAACCCACAACACACACATAACAGTTCAGAATACCAATGGCACCACCATACTAACATTATTTTAATAAAAACAACTTAAAACTTGTCAATTTTTAAAATCCTTAAAGCTTATCCCACTAGGAAAGTACAGTCAAACTGCTCAGTTTCAAAGTCACTTGAAACAATTCCTTCCTGTGTGGTTAGGCCACCAGCCTGACACCCAGTGAGGTTTAATTGTTTCATTTTTTTTTTCTCTTAATTTTTCATGACTACTTTTTCAAAGTCCAATTTTGTTTTATAGATCTGCAAACTATTTATGTGGTACGAAAGTCAAATCTACAGAACAAAAAACATTCAAAGAAGTCTAGCTCTGTCTTTGTCCTTCTATCAGGTTTCCTCCCCCCAAGCAATGTGTGTGTGTGGTTGTACGTATACACACACACTATGCATACATGTGTTTTTAATGTGTTCATCGATTTCCCAATACCATTTGAAAATTGAGGTATCTGAATTAAAAAAACAAAATAGGTTTCTAGCTCGTCCTGAGAACTAGAACCCCTGGCAATTCTGGGACTGCCGTCTCACATGGCCACTGTCCACCGAGGTCAGCAGCCACCCTGCTTGGACACAATATATGGTGTCTAGTTTGCTACAGTCTCCACCCGACCTATGTTACTATGTCATCTATGTCGTCTCAGACTCCTGCAGCTTCTCCCCTGTGGCACTGCCACTGTGCCACATTCCTCAATACATTCAGTACAGATTCCACACAGGGGGTTGAATGACCAAGTGGGCAGTGGGCACTTTCTCCCACCCCTTCTTCATAAAAGCACTTCCGCCTGTGGGTCAGAACAGATCTGCAGGTCAATATTGTTCCTTCATGGATGGCATGCCATCTGTATATTTCTGTTTCTGGCACGTGCGGGGACAGCTCTGCCAAGAGGGCCCCAAACTGGGCATTCGAACCCAGCAGGAGAGGCAGGAGGCTAGAAGACGTGTCCCTGTCTCACCAGCAGCAGGTAGAACACGCAACAAAGGGAAAGAAGCAAAAGCAAATATCCGAAGGTACCTCCAACCCTCTCAAAATAGACATATAGATTAGTGCTCATGTTGGGTTATTCTTCATCATTTCTGCTAGCCAGAGAGGCAGACTTTTTCACAGAAACACACATGAAACCTGACATCTATAAACTGACTAAACTCTTTTGTTTTTTATTTATTCATTTATATTTTTGGCATGATGTGTTTTTACAAAAAAAAACCAAGAACTTTTAAATATTCTTAAATAAAAGATTATATTTGGGGTATTCAGCAAGCTGATTCCAATTATAGTCTCCCCTTACATTACATACATATACCCCCTACCCTTTATTGATTGATTGATTTATGGATTACCATGCACTGATTACTATGTGCTTCTCATTCATTATCTCATTTTCTCTATCATTACTAAGAACTACCATGTTACTGCTTGTATTTTATCACAAGGAAATAATCACACAACTGTGAAAGTATTTAGCTATAGAGTTCATTACTATGCCAGTGATAACAGAAAAAATAAAAACCTAGAAACTATCTGAAAGTTACACGTTGAAAGATAATTGAATCTATTATAATATAATGGAATACTACGTAGCTCTTGTACAGGAATATTTAAGAGCATAGGTAAATATTCATGATGCATCATTGAGGGAAATAATCAGTTAAAGAAATATGAAAAATAAGCCCATTTTTAAATAATTATATTAAACATTGATAATGCATATAATCATGTGGATATAACAGAAAAAATTCTAATGGAAATTTTATAGGGGCAAAATTCTAGGGGGAGATATATTCAAATGTTAATATTTAGTATCTTTTCATGTCTGGGTTATGAGTGCTTTCTGTTTTCCCCTTTTTGCTTACCTGTACTTTCTAATTTTTTACAATTTTCTATAAGCACTAATTGCAATAAAAACTTAAGTAACAAAAAATAAATCTTTCCTCAGTGATTTATCTTAAAAATCAACATTTATCAAGAATGTATATTTTACATCATCTACTAAGTACTACACATATATTATCTCATGTCATCTTTTCAATGACCCTGTGAAATAGTTATTATTTTCCTTATTTTTACAAGTGAGCACCTTTTTTGGTAAGTAATTTTCTCAAAATCACACAGCTAGTTAATGACAGAACCAGGAATTTGAACCCAAGTCTTTCCAGTTCAGACTATATACTCTTGGTTACTATCCTAATCTTCAATAGTAGTATCCTTATAATATCTAGATTTCTTACTGTCACTGACTTTTGCTCATTTGGTAATTGCACTCAGCTGTATTAGACAGGACCATCCTCAACCTAAAGACTAACACCATCTATTCTTAGGGGAGAACATTTTCATTCCACTTTTCCAGGATCTAGAGGCTCCTGATTACGACCCAAGTGGCTCCCATCCCCAGAAACATAATCAGAATGAATCTTCTGCTGTTTTTGGAAAGCCTTCTGTGTGTATCATTTTACATGGCATGCCATGAAGAGTCACAGAAAGAGAAGACCCCTCCAAATCCTGTCCTATAAGACAGTTTATAATATAGGTGGTACAAAGCCACAGAAAAATAGTAAAGGAGGCACAGGAATGACCAAAGTTTGAGAAACACACATCTAATCCAATAGTCAATTAACTCCTTTGCAAGTAATTATTTAATCTTTCCATACACACCTCTCGTGGCAGAAAACTCACCCCAGACTTGTCAAATCTCTATCATTTCTTCCATTTACAGGTTCTTCCTATTCTTATGCATCATTAGCTTCATCATTTAGCCTGTTTCCCTGTTTCTAGGTCTGCCTAAAGGTATTTGGTGAGAAATGTCTATCAAATAGTGTGACCTTTTGTTATTGCCCTCTATTTCTAAAGTATTATACAAAGCAGATTGAGTAATCAACTAAATATGTTCCCACATTTAGAAAGTCTCCTTTATAGCTTTGGAGCAGTGAGAATGGATTGGAGACACATAAAAATATCTTGAGATCAGCCTTACTTAAAATCATTTCGCCTTTAACTACAGAAGGTATGGGGGTACCATTGAGATAGGAGTTTTAGGCTAGTTCTGAAGCACAACTTCCTTCCCAGTAAGATGTAAAACAGCTATTTAGCAGACTGAGAATCATTCCCAAAGTAATTAGAAAAATACACAATATTTTATTTTCTTTAAATGGTGAAACTAATTTTAAAGCAAGCAGGAACATTCTAGTAGCCAGACAGCTAGGTAGCTGGTCTTGACAGTGAGCGCTGTCCAGTGAATGGTCCTGAAGTCTATAAAGTGCATCCGAAACAGAAGTAGGAAGCCTGGCTCCCACTGTACTCCCAGTGAGGGCAGGGGACTGAATGAATGTCCGGTTCATCACAGTGTCACCAGTGACGACCTTCCATACCCGGCGTGGTACTCACTCAGAATAGGAGTTTTCAAGAACACAAGAGCAAATCCCACTATTTTCCCAGTCCAATTTAGAGTGTCACCACCCCCCCCCCCCGGCCCCGCAACCAGTTAGATCTTTCAGGGGAGACAGGGCCTAGCGGCAGGGGCAGAGGTGAGTAGAATCTGGGGACTGACACAAGGATTATGGAATATGGTCTTTATTCTTGATCTACTCCAGATTGGTTAGTTGGTTGTTTTGAATAGACAGTTTTCTACAAGATGAGTATAGAATAAATAAGAGATTTCAGAGTGGCAATACAAACAGATTGAAGTATTAACTTGTCTCTTCCCTCATATCTCTCATGCTGGCCTCTGACCCCCTTCTTCACCACCTCAAACAGGTTCCCATGCTTTGTAATTACTTGCCTTAGAGATTTTGAAAGTGAGGCAGCAGAGGCAGCCTAATGGCAGTGGGATTTCCTATCTTCTGTAAAAGGTAAATCTCACTAAATGGACTGTACTAGGTGTGCTGAGAAGGGAGGCAAGAAGAGAAGACATTTTCTAACTAAGGGGTGCACCTAGATCTGTGCTTCCCATGAGTTCTAGAGACCATGGTCATGCCGGTGTCCCCAGGAGGGGTTAAGGTCTCATAGGGAAATGGCTGCAGGACTCCGGTCTCTTGGGTTTCTCATCCAGGAGTGGCAGAGGGATAGCAGAACTCTGGACCTCAAGGGATGGCATGGGTGGAACCACAACTCCCTCAGCATGGCCAGGACAATGACCAGTGCCCCCAGGGCCTCTCCACTGGTGCTGGGCAAGACGCCATGACATCTGCAAAATCCTGCGTGAGATGGACTTTCCTGCCGGCCCTTATGTGGGATGGGGGCTGGAAATTGCTAGTATGTTGATTTTAGGAAAGTGCTATTTCTTGTTCCTCTGATTTTCCTGCTGCGTCAGCATCAGACAGGTTTTTAATTCTGTCAGCACATTTGCAGGCTTGAAGTCAAGCCAAGTCCTGTTTTAGTAAGCAGGTCCCAAGACTCTCTCTTGCTGGAGCAGTGTTAATGGCAGGCATTCCTTAGTTTTGATCCAAGAGCAAAACAGTTACACCCACACACAGATTGCATTAGAATGTGAGCTTCATGAGGGGTGGGTTTTTTTTACTGCTTTGTTCATAGCTGTAGTCTCGGTTCCTAAAATACTGCTTGGCAAATAGTACAGACTTAGCAAATTCTTGCTGAGTGATAGAATTTATTCATTCCAACTAGTTGCATTTTGAAAGGTAGTGTGGGTAGTACAAAAATGTTAAAACCTATACCTATTCCTATTCCAGAGTCTAATATTTCAGAACACGCATGTACTCACCATCAAATTGGTACTAACTGATCAACACTTATGTGTACATCTAGCAGTAACATTCATTGGACGTCACGCAGGTGGCAGCGGGGAGGAGGGAATGGATATATTCACACCTAATGTGTGCGGCACACATCATCTGGGGGGATGGACACACTTGAAGCTCTGACTTGGGTGGGGCAAAGGTAAATATAAGTAACCTAAGCATTTGTACCCCCGTAATACGCTGAAACAAACAAACAAAAAAAGAACATGCATTCCCAACCAAGGGGATATAGCCCCCAATGGGTGAAAACTGATTATTGAGGGGTTCGGAGAATGAAAAAATTTTACTCTTTTAATGTAGAAAGCATAAATAAGCTTATGTATAGAGTATATACACGTATATCTGTGGTATGAAAGTTTCATGTGTGGGGACAAATAGAAAAAAACTCTAAAAATGCTCCTGGGGAGGGGAGAGGCAATAATTTTTTAAAATTTGAGCAATACTGTGTTAGAGTATTATGTTTTGAGACTGTTCTTTCATCCCTTTATATTTTAACCTATAAATGGTCACTTCTACCATTTGCAGATTGAATCATCTTCTTGCAGTGTCTCAGACTCTAAAATGCAATAAGAGAGGAACACCAAAAGTAAAGTACAAACGTCTTGATCTGTACTATTCCACTTCTCTATCCTTGTCAGTCTCCCTTTACTATGTCACACAGCATACTAATGATTTTTCCAAACTCCTTCTCTTTTTGAGTCTTTGTAACTATTCCATGTCCCTCCCTTGGCCAGTGGCACTCTTCCCAATCCTGTTCCTCTCTCCTGTCCTTTGGTTATAGTCAGATGTCTTTTCTGAGCCCATGTGGGATTTCTAATTCATATCTCCCATGTCATATCTCCTCATATCTTATCTCATATGACATGCCATTGTAATTGTTCATTTATATCTGTGTCTGTAGTCACTAGACTTTAAAGTTCTTGAGTTGAGGGATAAGATGTTACTTATTATTCCGTCTTTGGGGCACAGTACACTGCCCATACCTGAACATGTAACCGCAAGAGAAAAAAAAATTGGCTAGAACAGAGATTGTTTAGAAAATGTCTATCCATATGAATTTTAAAACATTAATAACAAAAGTTACCATTTCCATGTACATTAGACAAAGTGCATTATCTGCATTATAGTCACTAATCTTCATTATAACTGTAGATGGTAGGCACTGTTAACTCCATTTCACAGTTGAGAAAACTGGTGCTCAGAGACCCTGGCAGTCTAACTCCAAAACAAAACTCCTTAACCACCACATTCTATGCTATATTGCTAAGCTCCAAATGTGTGTCCAGCCCTGTGCTAAATGATAGGTTAAGAGATATGAAGAGTTTCAGATAGTACCCCTCCCTTCTGGAAGCTTCCAATCTAAAGGAAAACACATAAGGGGCCATTTTGGCAAAGATGTGAAGATACCAGAAACTCCCATGTACTACTGAGGAGAACATAAAATGCATAGCCACTTTGGAAAAGAGCTTGACTATTAAAAAGTTAGACATAGAGTTACCGTATGACCCAGCAATTCCACTCTGAGCTCTCTTCGTAAGACAAATGAAAATCTATGTCCACACACAGACTTACACATAAATGTTCACAGCAGCATAATTCATAAGAGCCAAAAAGTGGAAATAACCTAAATGTTCATCAACTGATTGATGAACGGACAAGTAAAATAGTCTATATCCATGTAATGGAATACTATTTAGCAATCAAAAGGAATGAAATACTAAAAAGGAAAGAAAGGAAGAAAGAAAGGAAGGA
Source organism: Eulemur rufifrons (assembly GCF_041146395.1). Classification (NCBI taxonomy): domain Eukaryota; kingdom Metazoa; phylum Chordata; class Mammalia; order Primates; family Lemuridae; genus Eulemur; species Eulemur rufifrons. Next base: position 26,599,224 of record NC_090992.1, read on the forward strand.
CAGAAGGATGGAAGGAAGGAAGGAAATACTGATGCATGCTACAACATGGATAATCCTCAAAATCATTATGTTAAGTAAAATAAGCCAAACATAAAAGAACATATACTGTCTGATTCCATTCATATATATTGTCCAGAGAGGCCAATCTATACAGATTGAAGAAGATTCGTGGTTGCCTAGGGCTGAGAGTGGAAATGGAGAATGACTGTAAATGGACTCAAGGGATTTTATTGAGGTGTTGGAAATGCTCTAAAACCAGATCATCTCACTAGATGCAGAAAAAGCATTCAATAAAATTCAGCATCCCTTCATAATAAAAATCCTCAAAAAACTAGGCATTGAAGGAACATACCTAAAGAAAATAAAAGCCAGATATGACAAACTCATAGGCAACATCATACTTAACGGAGATAAGTTGAATGCATTCCCCCTAAGAACTAGAACAAGACAAGAACACTCACTTTCACCACTCTTATTCAATATACTACTGGAAGTCCTTGCCAGAGCAATCAGGCAAGAGAAAAAATAAATAAATAAAAGGCATCCAAACTGGAAAAGAGTAAGTCAGATTATCTGTGTTTGCTGACGATATGATCTTTTACCTAGAAAACCCTAAAGATTCCATAAAAACTCTTAGATTTGATAAATGAATTCAGTAAAGTTTTAGGATAAAAAAAAATCAATGTACAGAAATCAGTAGCATTTCTATATACCAGTAATGATCTAGCTGAGAATCAAATCAAGCGGGCAATTCCATTTATAATAGCTATAAAAATTACCTAGGAATGTATTTAACCAAGGAAGTGAAAGATCTCTATAAGGAAAACTATAAAACACTGATAAAATAAATTATACATGATACAAATAAATAGGAAAACATCCTTTGCTAATGGATCAGAAGAATTAGTATCATTAAAATGATCATACTGCCTAAAGCAATTTACAGGTTCAATGGAATTGCTACCAAAAAAACCAATGTCATTTTTCACAGAATTAGAAGAAAACAATTCTAAAGTTCATATGGAAACAAAACAGTCTCAAACAGCCAAAGCAATCTTGAGCAAAAAGAACAAAGCTGGAGGCATCTCATTGGTTGACTTCAATTTATAATACAAAGGTACAGTAACCAAAACATCATGTTACCGGCATAAAAACAGACATATAGATCAATGCAACAGAATAGAGAACCCAGTAATAAATCCACATACTAACAGCCAATTGATCTTTGACACAGTTGACAAGAACATAACACTGGGGAAAGGACACCCTTTTCAATAAATGGTGCCGAGAAAACTGGTTTGTCATATGTGGAAAAATGAAACTGGACCCATATATCTCACCATATGCAAAAATCAAACCAAGATGGATTAAAGACTTAAATATAATACCTGAAACTATAAAAATACTAGAAGAAAACCTAGGTAAAACTTCTGGACATTGGTCTGGGCAAAGAATTTATGACTAAGACTTAAAAGCAGAGGCCACAAAAACAAACAAATGGGACTTAAACTACAAAGCCGTTGCACAGGAAAAGAAATAATCAACAGAGGGAACAGACAACCCACAGCATGGAAGAAAATATTTGTAAACTATGCTTATGACAGGGAACTAATGACTAATATCTAGAATTTACAATGAACTCAAACAAATCAACAAATAAAATAACAAACATTTTTCAAAAAAAAAATGGCCAAGAAGCATACGGGAAAAATATCCAAGATCACTGATCATCAGAGACACGCAAATTAAAACCACAATGAGATATCATCTTAGGCTAAGCAGAATGGCTATTAGTAAAAAGACAAAAAATAGGTGTTGGCAAGGATGTGGAGAAAAGGGAACTTTTATACACTGTTGGTGGGAATGTAAATGTAAATTACAGCAATACTTATGGAAAAATAGGACAAAGATTTCTCAAAGAACTAAAAACAGAGTTACCATACAATCCAGCAGTCCCACTTCTGGGTATCCATCCAAAGGAAAAGAAATCAAAATATAAAAAGACACCTACACTTGCAGGTTAACTGCAGCACTATTCACAATAAGAAAGATATGGAACCAATCTATGTGTCCATCAATGGAGGCTTAGATAAAGAAAACATGGTGTGTGCATATATATATATATATATATATATATATATACCATGGAATACTGTTTAGCTGGAAAAAAGAATGAAATCACATCTTTTGCAGCAACATGGATGGAACTCGAGACCATTATCTTAAGTGAAACAACTCAGACACAGAAAGACAAATAACACATATCCTCACTTATAAGTGGGAGCTAAATAATATGTACACACAGAAGCAGAGAGTGGAATGGTGGACAATGGAGACTCGGAGGGATGGGAGGGTGGATGCTGGGGGGCTGCTTGGTCGGGACAATGTGTGTGGCTCCAGTGATGTATGCACTGAAGGCCCTGAATTCACCACAATGCAATATATCTATAGAGCAAAACTATGCTTGTGTTAATACCTCATGAATATATAGAAATATAAAAATAAATGGGAAAAAACAAAACTGGATCATGATGATAGCTGTATAACAGTACATTTACTAAATATTACTGAATTTTATACTAAAAATGAGTGAACATTATAGTAAGCAAATATAACCTTAAGAAGGTTGGCTTATTTTTTAAAGTAACAAACATGACATGATATTCACAGAAAAGAGGAATCCAGCTTAGGAGACATGGCATGCTATGTTTTGGAATCCCCCAACTCAATAAAGAGAACTGGTTGAGAAATGTGTGCTATGAGAAAGAGATAGTAGGATAGAGAGGGAACAAGTAAGAGACGACTCTGTTTTTGGTCCACACTTTGTATGGGGTTATTAAAGGAACATTTTGGCAATATTCTACTTCCATCAAAGAACAACTTGATGAAGGATTTCTAGAGTGAAGCAAGACAGAGCTGAATTAGACACAGGGAATGTTTTGTGATCAAAGCAATTGTGTGACAGGCTACAAAGGCAGCTATTGGCCTTCTTTTTCTAAGGAGCATTAGAAATGGTAATGTTGACTGGGTGCGGTGGCTCACGCCTGTAATCCTAGCACTCTGGGAGGCCGAGGCGGGAGGATGATTTGAGCTCAGGAGTTTGAGACCAGCCTGAGCAAGAGCGAGACCCCATCTCTACTAAAAATAGAAAGAAATTATCTGGCCAACTAAAATATATATATAGAAAAAATTAGCCAGGCATGGTGGTGCATGCCTGTAGTCCCAGCTACTCGGGAGGCTGAGGCAGGCAGATCGCTTAAGCCCAGAAGTTTGAGGTTACTGTGAGCTAGGCTGATGCCACGGCACTCACTCTAGCCCGGGGCAACAAAGCAAGACTCTGTCTCAAAAAAAAAAAAAAAAAAAAAAGAAATGGTAATGTCATCAGTCCTGGATGATAAACACAGCAGCAAAGGAGAGGACCAGATGACTCTCCAGTGTTTGGGCCACAGCTTTGTACCCTTTGCTGTATAATCTCAACTTCATTCATATTCTCTTCCTTTTGTCACAGGTGTGTATATATTATATAGTTTTTCTTTCTTTTCCTATTACTTTGTAGTTACTATAAAGCTAAAGCTCATATAAGGTCTGTCCGGAAAGTATCCAGCCTTTGTTAATATAACGAGAATGGTTTGTGAGACATCAATGTAACCTGGCAGCCAAGGAGAGTGGACTGCAATGCACACGTGTGAACAATGACGACTTCCCTGTGCTAGTCAGCTGGGTGCTAGCCACTGTTGTGTCAGTGTGTGTACTGCATGGCCATCACATTCTAAATGACCAAGCAAGTAGAGCAACGAATCTGCATCAAATTTTGCATTAAGCTTGAACATGCCTCTGTGCAAATTATTCAGATGATTCAGAAGGCTTTTGGGGACAATGCAATGAGAGCAGCACAAATAAAACTGTGGCACAAACACTTCAAAGACAGTCGAGAATCTGTTGAAGATGATTCACGTTCTGGAAGGCCTGCAACAAGCAGAACACCTGAGAATGTTGAACATGTACGGGTTAGGTTAAGAGATGCTGGGAGAACTGTATGAGGTCCTAAGGTGCTACTTTGAAAGGGACTGAGGTGTCATTGTCCTGTGTACAATGTTTCTTGTATCTTGTATTTGCTTCAATAAATGTCTCTATTTTTCACATTACATGGATGGATACTTTCCGGAAAGACCTTGTATACTGGTTAGAATAGTGTGTGTGTGTGTTTGAGAGAGAGAGAGAGAGAGAGACAAAGAGAGAGGGCGGGGGGAGAGAGAGAGAGAGAATATTAATGTAAGACATATGTAACTGTCAAATTTCTTTGGTAGCTCAGGGGGTCAAGACTGTGATTTCTCACTTCTCTTTTGTAAATATCTCATAATATTGCTCTTAATCATTCACAGATCCAAGACCACTGTATTTGAAACATTCCATATGTTCTGGTTGCTAACAGTAATGTATGGACAGGCATTCTTTGATCTATACTTTTCCTGGGGGTAAGTAAATCAAAGAAGGGAGGATTACCTACCATTCCCAAAACACATACATACGGAATAAGTCTAATTTTCTTTACTACCAAATTGCCTAGTTTCCACTTGTCCTTTAGGGCTTTGCTATCAATTTCTTTGGAAAGCCTTCCTTGATTCTCCTCAATCCTTCAGAAGCCATCTTTCCTTAGTAACTGGAGAACACATGCACACACACACACACACACACACACACAGCCTTTTGCTACATTGGCGAAGAGTATGAGGTCTGGAATCAGACTGCATGGGTCAGAATGCTGGCTCCCCCACTTCCTAGGTATCCTTTCTAAAGTTTGTGCTTTGTATCTGGACACTAGAGTAAACAAGATAATGAAAGCTTCTAGATAGAGGGTTAAAACAGATAATCCAAGCCTATCAGTCAAAAGAGGCTAGGATATACTATGGTAACAGACAGCAAAAATCTCAGTAGCTTTGAATAACAGAGATCATCACCCAAGCTACATGCCCAGGGAGGGTTAATAGAGTGTCACTGAGGGACAGAGAATGCTAAAGTAGCCACTGTCTTCAACACTTCGCTGCTCTGTATTTCTTTGGGTCCGTGTTTGACTGTATTTCCCCACCCACGTATGATTGGTGTGGCTAATGAAATTATAGCAATTCAGAGTCAATTCAGAGCATATGCTTTAAGAGCCACTGCATGGTTGACCATACTGTCCTATTGTTTTTCTCTTTCTACATTGCAAGCTTCTAACAACTGAAAAGAACCACAATTATAGCTCCCACAAGGAAGTCAAGTACGGCTTCAAAGTCAATAAACCCCAGCCAGTACTGCGCTGGCTGGCCATTTGAGGAAACAGCTACATTAGCGTGGGGATTGCCATATACTTCTAGACATTAAAGATTAACCTTAAAGAATGTTTGTAAGGAAATGTAAACACATGCTGTGGGATTATAGGAAGAGTCTCTATCACTTGGCTTCTGGCCTCGACCCTTCCGCTAGCTGTCGGTACTAACATGGACAAGCCCTTTGAATCTTTTGAATCACTCCATAATGGGTAGTTGGACAGTAGAAATATTAAGGTCTATTGTACTTAAAAAAAAAAAAAAAGGTCCTATTTTGTGATGTACAGGAATGGGATACAACCTGGACAACAACTAATATCAGCTGTCAGTGGGAACTGATACCCACTACTCAGAGAGGCTATAATTAGGGCATCTTGTGTGACTTGTAGTCTAGCTTAAGAAATGCTTACAAAAACTCTTGTAAATCGCTCCAAATGCACACCTAGATTCAGGGACTACTTAGGCATAAAAACCAATGCCAGCACATTGTTCTGAAATAACAACTTGTAAGCAACCTTTAAAAAGACACATTGGCGGGGAATTTATTGATTGTTTGAAGGGAAGAAAATGAGAGATGGATAATAAAGTGCAAGTTGCTACATCCCCTGTCCTAGGTGAAAAATGTGAGCTTATAAATCCTGAGCTATTGTTGATAAAGGAGGGGACTCATTTATCTTAAGCAGACACATAAAAGAAAATAAGTGAAATATGATTAGGCCTATGCCAATGTTCAGATTAAATTCCTACCGTGGCAATCCCTGCTGCTGGGTGAGCACTTCCCACCAGTAAAACCCGATTAAGATGCTGGCCCGAGTGATATTAAAAATGCACGCTGCGGAAATCCTACCCAAAATAGATTCTTTCACTTGGGTATACACCCCAGGGGAGCCACCGGTGTTGTCTTCTATTTTCATTAGGAAAAGTTGTCAGTTGTATATGACAGTGTCTTTCATGAGACTTCAACTCACAGCTTCAAAGAGCCCAGTGCCTTTTTGATACATGTGAGAAAGGTTTCTAGGGATAAATTCAGAAATACGAAAGCTAGCATGAATACTCCTGGCACGAGCGCTGTCTTACCTATTAATTTGGCCCTCTCTTCAAGTTTTGATGTCCAAATTGGCCTTCCAAAAGATAGCATCAGAGGTACTCTCAGGCTTTCAGATGTGTCACCAATTTCCACAATTATGTTTGGCCTTCAGCTAAAGAGATGAAACAGTTGTCCAGAGATGTCTATTGCTATTTCTTTTGCTTATACTCCTAAGCTCTTATATTCTTTCCATATTTCATGCATGTTTTTGCAGAACAGAACAACTGGATACTGGAGAATCCTGTTTGCTCAATGAACAAAGACATGACTTCTTCTCTTCTTTCTCCCTTACCGTAGAGCATCATATGGCCAGAGCTATGAAGTGCTGTGGAGAAGAATGAGGCAGAATAGGAGGCTGGGTAGGAGATACACAGAAGACTAGAGGTCCACGAAGTTGTCTCTAAGAAGAAACCCAAACGATGTAAAGGAGCCAGCCATGGGAAGATCCAGGTAAGGGAAAAATGAGTTTGGTGTATTTGAGGGTCACCAAGAATGCCACTGGCAATGTGACCAGTGTGGTGTCACGCCAGTCTATGCAAGGTGAGGAGGAGTAGGAAATTAATTCAGAGAGGTGGGAAGAAACAAGGATCAATAGAGCATCTTGCAGAAGTTGTTACCAAGGAGTTTGAGGCTGGGCGCGGTGGCTCACGCCTGTAATCCTAGCACTCTGGGAGGCCGAGGTGGGCGGATCGTTTGAGCTCAGGAGTTCGAGACCAGCCTGAGCAAGAGCGAGACCCCATCTCTACTAAAAATAGAAAGAAATTATATGGACAGCTAAAAAAATATATAGAAAAAATTAGCCGGGCATGGTGGTGCATGCCTGTAGTCCCAGCTACTCGGGAGGCTGAGACAGGAGGATCCCTTGAGCTCAGGAGTTTGGGGTTGCTGTGAGCTAGGCTGATGCCATGGCACTCACTCTAGCCTGGGCAACAGAGTGAGACTCTGTCTCAAAAAAAAAAAAAAAAGGAGTTTGGATTTTTATTCTTTGTGTGGCCAAACACTAGTGGAATCTGTTAACCAAGGGATTGATGGGAGCAGATTTACATTTTAATTTAAATTCCAAGACTTCCTTGAAAGTACAAAACCACACTTTGACGAATTCACTACCTTAGAATTAATTCCCAAAATAACTTTCTAATAAAGAACTTGCTGATAATAGATTCTGTGAATTTGTTCAACTGAAATAATTTTTTCACAATGGCTTCTCTGCCTCCTTTGTCTAGCCAAATCCATAGACACAATGGTTTCCACCCACCTCAGGTTTTGGAATCAGAATGGTTTCCACCACAGGTTTTGCCCATCTGCTCTGACTAGGACTTCCAGTACTCTGCTGAACAAGAATGGTGACAGCGGGCACCCTTGTCTTGTTCCAGTTCTTAGAGGAAAGGCTTTTACCTTTTCCCCATTCACTATGATTTTAGCTGTGGGTTTGTCATATATGATCTTTCTTACACTGAAGTATGTTCCTTCTCTGCCTTGTTTCCTTTGCCCAGCCAAATTCATAGACACAGCGGTCTAGATCATAGGTTTTAGAACTAGAAAGAGTAAATCATAAATGTGAGGGTTAGATCCCTCCAAAAAACGAATTTTTGAGTCCAGGCCCCAGGTCCCATTACCTACTAGTCATAGAGCTTTTCCTAAACCTTTATTTCACTTGGAACATGGTGATCACAGCATCCCTCTCCTGGAAGAGTGTGTGAGTGCACACGCATTTGATCTGCTTTGCGTGGTGCCTGGTGCACTGTAAATGCTCAACAGCAGCCCTGCACTGAGCCCTTCATGCTCTGGGCCCCAGCTCCCACGTCTGTTTCCTTCTTGCTTCCTTTTGTGACTACCTCTTTTGATCTCCTGCCGCAGCCACACTCTGCCACACACAATTTAGCACTTGCTTGATTCGATATGCTCAAAGTGGCTCGTGTAATAGGGAGAGAAAAGAGAACTAATGATGGAGCTGCCAGTGTCGAAAGGATGCGGAATGAGCAGGTAAGGGGCAGGTACAGAGACATGAAAAGGAGTGTCTCAGACAGTGTATCTTAGTTCCTAAGAGAAGGTGAAGGGATTAGAGCTCTCTCAATACCTCAAAGCTAGTAACACAGGAGAAAAGGAAAGCAGAAGAGATGTTTTAGGGTTTGCCAAAGTTGAGGACAAGATGGTACTTTAATAATTTTAACTAGAAATAAACAAATCATCAAATACTAAGAGCCCAAAACTGGTTAAAGAGATTTAATTTGCCCCTTTTTCGCTTTTAATTACAATGTCAAGTATCATCCACACCCCTCCCCACTGCCCAAGCCATCCCTTAGAAAGGGAATCATTAATACTATGAGCAGTTTCAGGGACCCCGATTTGGGGTTATTACCTGGGCAGGAAGGGCAGACAGTCAGACAACAGTGGAGATTAAAAATCCATAGCGAACCCACAAGCATCACATGTACTCACCAGAAAACTGGTTTCCCTGATCATCACCTAAAATCACATTTGAGAATGATACCAATTATAATCATTTTTTAAGACTTATTTGGGATATTAGTTGAGACGGTGAAGTTTGTGTCAATTTGACTAGGCAAAGGGGTACCCAGATATTTGGTTAAACATAATTCTGGGTCAGACAGGAGAAATAAGCTCAAGAGATCCATTGTACAACATGAATAATATGGTTAACAACAATGTACTTACACTTCATCATTGCTAAGAGAATAGATTTTAAGTGCTCTCACTACAAAAAAATGACACGTATGTGGGGTAATGCATATATCACTTAGCTTGATTTAGACATTCCACAATGTATAAAATAGATCAAGATGTCATGTTGTTCACAATAAATATACAAAATTTTTACCTGTCATTTAAAATAAATAAAAATGCCCCCCGTCCCAATGCTAGCTGTGATTCTGAGAGTGTTTCTGGATGAGACAAACATTTGAACTGGCAGACTGAGTAGAGCAGGTAACCCTCCCTAACGTGGGTGGGCCTTATCCAATCAGATGAAGGCCTGAAAAAGGCTGACCCTCCTTGAGTAAGGCGGGCTTTTTTTCCTGCCTTGAGTCTTAAACTGCAACATTGGCTTTTTCGGGGTCTTCGGCAGGCACACTTGGACTGGAGCTACACCATCAGCTCTCCTGTGTCTCCAGGTTGCAGACTGCACATTTAGGGTCTCATCAGCCTCCAAAGTCACATGAACCAATTCCTTATTTAAAAAAAAAAAAAAAATCCACACGCACACACATTCTCTCTCTCTCTCTCTCTCACTCTCTTTCTCTCCATTGATTCCATTTCTCTGGAGAAGCCCAACTAATATCCCCAAATGCAGTTTCTGCTATTACAGAGGGCAGGTTCGGTGTCCATAGCAGTGGCCCCAGGCAGACGGCTTTCAGACTCTGGGGAGTGCACACAGGTTCCCTTTGTCCTGGTGCACCTTCCACCACCTGTTCCCCAGGGCATAGGACTCTGCGTGGGTTAGAGTGTTGGGGAACCCAGCTATACCACTGGGCTCAGCTGGTGTCATGACACTGCTACCCTCTGGGCGGACACAGGGGGATGTGGAGATGCAGGATTTCTTGGGCCCCAGGCAGGATGTAATCTGGTGGGAGCTGGGCTCTCAAAATGGCATCTTGCTGTAGTGACTTCGGTCTTGGGGGGTATGTGGGGCCCAGTGTGAACTCCCTCTAAAGAACAGTGCTGTTGCATGGACTCCAGGTAGCTCTATTATACTAGTCTCAGAGCCCACAAGGGCTCAGGGGCTCTCCCGTAACTAGGATAACAGGAGTCCATGATGGGAATGTGCACCACTGGGGATCTCTTGCTTACCTTTCTCCCCACACTGGGGAGTTTCTCCTGGCTCTGGGCAAATCCCAGCTGGGCCAGCTGCTTCACTTGCCCTTCATTCCATGCCTCAGAAGTTTCCTGTCACCCCCCGCTGAATTTCAGTGTTCTTTCTTAGATGCTCTATTTGATGTGTGATTATCTTACTCCCTGTTTTGGTTCTTCTTTGTAGAGGAGGCAAGTGCTGAGCGCCTCTACACAGCTATCTTGAAGTTCCCTTTTCTACCTCTATTTTATTACAGGCTCTCTGCATATACTTTAGGTATAAGGAAGACGCAGTAAGTAAGATTCACTTTTCCCTACATTCTATACAACGTGAGTATGTCACAAAGGTTAACAAGCAAGATGCCTCCCACTGTTGTATTCAAAACTTGGCAGAAAAAAGATGCCTAAAATGAGTAGACAGAATAAAACATCCCTCAGTCCACGCTCAAAAGTCACGGTGGGGAGACCTCAAGTTAGCCAGAAAAGATTCTTCTGTAGAGTATCTCTGTTTCTCAGGACTGTCAGATATATGCATTATAGTAACAACTTACGCTGGCAAAATTCTTTCAGTTAAAAATAAAAAAAGACAAACTTGTTCCCAAAGGTAATGTGGCAGATAGTCCTCATTTATTTTACCAGCACTTTCAATTTTGGCTCAAATCCTATTATTCAGGACATGTGAATTGACTAGTGGGAACATTTCCAGCAACAATATTTTGGAATTAAAAGCTAATTTAACCAAGATGACCCCTGGAAATTACCAAGCTCAGGTAAAAGGAAATTCTTTGACATAAATGGCCATGTGTTATTCATTTTAAGAGGGTGTCAGGAGAACTCTTCAATCATCTTTTATCATCTAAGCCACCTTTTTCTTCACACCACACCTTGGAATGGGTGAGCCTTAATAAAACCTTCATGTACCCATGACTGATATATATGTGAGAATGACACCAGGTCCAGGAAACACAAAAAGGCATTTCAGAGCAGCTGGATAAGACGGGAATCTAATAGCTTGAAAAAGTATACTGTTTAATAAGCAATTATACAATGAAGATGTCACTTAGGGGATAACTCAATACTTTCTTAACTTCAGATTTAAAAATGTCTTTTTTTTTTTTAAACAGAATAGCATGGTAGCAGCTTTAGCATCGAAGAGACCCATTCTCAAACGCCAGTTGTACTCTTTATTACTTATGTGACCTTGTATAAGTCACTTGATATTTTTAGCTTCAGTTTTCTCCTCTATAAAATATGAGCAAGTTATCTAGGTGGATGGGTGTATTTGACAACGTGTTTAAGTCACCGAGTGTAGTACATGGCGCACCATCGGTGCTTCATAAATGTCATTTCTGTTACTTCAGTTAAAAAATAGAAAAAGACTTGGCCTTCGCATGCTCTTTTTAGGGGGGAAAAAGGCCTTCTGTTAAGGGTAGAGATTTCTGAGGCTAGGATTATTTGAGGTTTTCTGTTTCATTAATGATAACGTCATGTACTGGAATATGAGTTCTTTAGTGGATCCAGACAGAAGTCCACAGAGTTATTTCCCTTAGGTCCAACCCTGACATGTGGGATTCCGCGGGGTTTGTTTCTCTGTTTATTACAAAGACCTGGTTTTCAGGATGTCAATTTCAGATGCGTGGAAGTAGTCACAGGTTTCTTTCAGCTGCTGTGCATTTAACCTTCAAATCCTGAAACCTCTGCTCTCCAGGCCAAGGTAGCCATTCTGTCGGGTCGCACGGTGCTGCCTCATTTAGCTCAGTGTCCTGAGACTTGCTCTGAGCTGTGTCCCCAAGTCTGTAAGGATGTCCCTGGGGATCCCCCAGAAACATGTATTTTAAATCAACTGGCTGGACTGGCAGGTAGGCAAGAGTGAATCTCAGTTTAAATGTATAAAATAGCATTGGGCTCTCATTTTGAGGGTCACAACATCATCCTGTATTCATCATGCTGGATGTGCAAGGCACCAAGCTAGCTACTGAAGCTACTGCTCTCAAAAGAGAGTAAGAAACGCAGAAGAAAAGAAAGAATCTGAATTCCCCCCATGGTTGACTCCACATACAAAAGAAGCATCTGAATGCCCAGACACCCCCTTCTTTTTGGTTGGAGGTGAACTTGGGTATGTCGCAGGAGTCAGTAAGCACTGACTGTAAAGTATGCCCCTGCGGTGTGTCAACTGCAATTTGTATCAATCCTCTCTCTTTAACCTCAGGGTGACTCCCTTCTCCTTCACAGTCAGACTTCTGAGATTTGTTGTCTTTGGAAAATGTCACAGTCTGATACCTGTTAAATATCAAGCATGCACATAAGAAAAGGAAGGATTCTGTCTAAAGTAAGTCCATGATCTCAGGGGCTCGGAGGCAAAATGGAAGAACACAACTCCACTCGATCCACACTGACCTTCTTGCTGGTCCTCTGAACACACCAGACAGGTCCAACCTCAGAGCATCTGCATTTGCTATTCCCTCTGCCTGGAATGTTCTTTTCCAGGCTTTCTGTACATCTGGCTCCTTCTCTTAATTCACGTCTTTGCTCAAACATTATTCAGGAGTCCTTCTCTGACCATGCTATCTGCAATCGCACCCCTGGTTCCCTCTATCCTGCTGTACTGCTTAATACCTAACCTTCCATTTTTATTTGCTTGTGTTGCGGTTGGTATTACCCACTAGAATATAGAAGCTCCATGGAGAGAGGGACATTGTTTTATTTATCGCTGGCACAATGCCTCACATATACTACTAGGCAGTCAATAAATAACTTTTAAAAAATAATTTGTTATCTATGACAGACCACTAAGTCCAAGTCATTTTCTTACCTACAAATGGAATAATGCTACCTACCATTACCAAGTTTTGTGAGAAAACTAAAATACTTTGAAAAAAACTACTTAATAAACTGTAAAATGTATTAAAATATTAGCAATTGTTATTACCACCTTTGTTGCTAACTGGTTCTATCTGAGTCCCAGGTAGCAATGGATTTTAGAGTTTTGGCTTGATTTATAAATATTTCTAAGATTGAGTGAACTCCTGAAAGTAGCAATCATATGTCATTTTTTTTTCTTTCAGCTTGAGTTAAAGTCCAATAAATTCTTGTTGGATGGATAGATGGATAAATGGACAGATGGAGTAAATATGGTGCTTATAGAAGAGATGTAAAAGGAAAGGAGATGGGACCAAGTGTGTGGCTCTGACTCATAAAGCTGGGAATTAAGTCAAAACAGCAGATATGATACCAGACCAGCACCCTGAAGAGTAGCTGGATTGGAGCCTAATCCAGAGGTCCAAGCTGAATCACTGGTCAGAAATCAATAGAACCATCATGATTAATCAAATGCTCAGAAACCTCAGTAGGTCAAACGTGAGTTATGAATCCAATCTGTGAAATTACAACAGATAAAATGCCCTGGGGAAGACATAGGAATTTTTGTACCTAAAGTGTATTAACAGCCTAAAGCCTGGAGATACCAGCAGGTACGTTACGTTCAAGGGGGAAAGAAACAACCTGAGGCAACTGGGCTCACCAATGTATGGTCAGAAAAGACAGTGGATTCAGCCCTGAGTGGGTCTGAACACTGAAGATCTCATCCAATAAAATGTATGTCTCACTAATCACATTTACATCTCACATTTCATGAGATATAAGAGATTGACTTATAAAAACAACTTTTTGTGATTCTGTGTCATGAAGACACATTAGATCAGAGGTAAACTCAATGTGTATCTAGACATAAATCTAAAGAATTTTAGAGCAAGAAGAAACCTGGGAGATCAAGGAAACCAACCTTGCCATTTAACAGAAAAAGCAACTGGGGCCCAAGGCTCTGGGGTGACTTGCCCACGGTCACACAAGTAGTTAGTAGAAGAACTGGGGCCATGACTTAGGTCTCCAGACTACTCGCTCTGTGCTCTTTCTGCTTCTCCATTCTGTTAGTACTGAGCAATGCCCAACTCAGTCAACCTTTTCAAAGTTCTCATGGAACAGAACAATACAAAATGTCAAGCAATGAATTAAAACAGGGACCTTAACCTTACTCTAGAATGCTGTTTGCAGAAACTCAGAGTTTATCAGGAAAAAATGTAGAAATTGCAACATTCCTCCAATTATTTAGAATTTATTTTAGAACCAAAATGTCCCTTAGCAATCATTAAGTATAATCATTTTACAGATCATGAAATGTGACTTAGAGAGGTTACTTTACCAGTACCATATTGGTGGTGAAAATGAAGACCTGATGAGTTAACACAACAATTTTTACAACATTTTGTATGGGTGGCCCCAACCATCTGAAGCTCTGAGTCTCAGTGGTGCTTTGAAAAAATTTTCTATCATTCTTATAAAAAAAAAAATGATCCTGCTAGCAGAAAATGTGCAATGGAAGCCAAAGGCAACTTGCATCTAGGAAAAACACTCTAGATGTGACATCATTTTCTCTATAACAACTAGAAACAGTTCTGTTTTTCAGTCAACATGTGAAACACACCTAAGCCAGATGCAATTCCCCAACTAGTGTTTAATTTGGGGGCTAAAGGCACAGGGAAGAGACTGGCTGAGACAATCCTAAAAGAGTTGGCTTCCATCAAACTCAAGGGTGCACCCACAGCAAATATGGGTACAAATATTAGTAAGTCTCCAGGTAAAAGCTTCTTATAACCACATAGTCATCATTGTAGGTTTGTAACAGATGACTTGAGACATCAACACCTCCAGCCCAAGTTTTAAAAAATAAATATATTTCATCCTTTTGATTAGTAGCATCTGCATTGGGTCAGATCATCTCCATCCATCCTCCCTTCCTGGGAAATACACCTCCTATCCACCTGCACATCCCTCCTGCTGATTCCCTATTCCCAAATAAGAGCTCTCTTCTGCCTTCTTGTTCCCACCCCATGGTATTCCTAGAGGTACTGGAGGAAAACAGGAGCTCAGGCTTCTGTGACAAGGTTTTCCACTCAATACGTGGGCCTAGGCCAGTGGCTCTTAACCAGGAGGGGTTTTGCCCTTTCCATGGGGACATTTGGCAGTCTGGAAACATTTCTGGTCACCACAATTGGGGAGAAGAGGAATTAATGTCATCTAGGGGGAGAAATCAGGGCTGCTACTGAACATAGGACTGTCCCCCACAATAAAGAATTATCCAGTCGAAAATGTCAAAAGTACTGAGGTTGGAAAACCCTTACCTAGACAATTCAGATATTGCTAGGTCTCAGTTTAACTGAGCAAAAGGATGCTACCACACTTGCTCTAACTCTTTATTTTGTAGGGAGGATAGAAATTGGTATGTGTGCCTAAGTGCTTTGGAAAGTGCTTTATAAATGTTACTTTTCATTTTAGACCTCTATACTTCTTCAGATCATACAACTAGACTTAAAAGGTGCTTATAATCTTACTCATCTATAATACAATCATGGCACTTTGCCTTTAAAGAGGATCTTTATTCTGGAGAGAAAACACAGCTTCTTATTCATCAAAGCCTAGTTAGCAAGTATTACTGCCTCTCCTTTCCAGATAACAGAATTGGCAGAAGGAACATCTGACCCCTTCTTCAAGGAAAAAAACAATAGGAGTTACAGGCACTTTGTTCATTGATTCAGTAATTATTATTTGATGTTAATATGTGTAAAACACTAATAAAGTGAAAAAATGTTACTGATCCCTTCCTATGTACCAGACAATGAGCTGAGTGCTCTTACGTGTGGCTGGTGGGTACCATATTGGATAATGGAGAGCTAAGCATATTCTACTCTTTAGCTTTTTTGTTTTCAGGATTTAATTTCTGAAAACTTCCAGCATGGACTCAAATCCCAGTGATGATTCGGGCTGCAGTGACCTTGTATGACTCCGTTCACCTCATAGCACTGGAATCCTGATCCCTCAGATTTCGTCTTGGCTCAAAGGTTGGTATGTCAGTGTGATTTCAGTTGCTTTGGTTTCCTCAACATCTCATTAAACACTGACAGTCAGACAGAGGCACCCAGGTGTGGAAGGGGGAAAGGAGGAGGTTTCTCCTTTGAGGGGCTCGTGGCCAGACGCCTGCTCTGTGGGTCCCGCTGGTTCCTGAGTCACCATCTGCAGGTGCCCCCAAAGGTGGCCTAAGCAGCCAGTGTCTGTGGTCTGCCAGGATTAATGATGCAGAAGGAACCAGGTGCCCCTTCACAGACAGCTGGTCCTGGGTTGTGTACCTGACCCGGGCTCTGGGCTCTGACCCTGATCCTGGGTCCTCAGCGTTTCCATGAAATATGCCTGTGTGGCAGTCTCCTTTTATAGACTGTCCCTAGGAAGGGATCTGAAACTCACTCTAGAAACATCTCCATTCTTCTTCTTTCCTAAAATCCTTTGGGGGTAGGTTTTATTATTATCTCACTCTTCTGACAGAGGCAGATAAGAAAACCCCAGGGTCATGTAGTTCAAGAGACACAGAATAACAGATGTTTCAAACTAGGTGCCCGTGGGCTATTTTGGGCTAGCAGATGTAATCTTTTGGATCCACAAAGTGTTTTAAATAAATCATAAAGCAAAACAAAAACTAAGATATTTGGATTGTGGGTTTCTCTTAAAAAATCCTAACATTTAGCAAGAAGGCCCATATTCCCACATGATTACAACTGGCAGAGGCTTAGTGGCCACCTTCCTTTTTGCATGGTAGAGGACCCCAAGTCCAGAATATCACAGTCCCTCTACCTCCTACCAGTCTTCCCCTGTCCCTTTTTATCCATTTGTTGCTGGCCAGTCCTTCTAGGTTTTTGAGTTTGAGGCCCTAGCTTAATCATTAGAGTTTGAGGTCTTTATTTATTTTTTGTTTTAATGAGGGAGACTTTACCCTCCAAGAATAAAGGTTTCATGGTAGAATTTCAAATACCAATATTCTAGGTGAAAGAAGAATACTTCTTTTTGTTATCAATCTTCTCTGTGATTTGATACCACAAGCATGATCCCAATCTTCCACCCAACACTATGGTATCCATCCTATTATTGTGTTCTTAATTTGTCAGATGACAAAACCAACACCCTGAGAGATGGAGAAATAGGTTCAAAACCATAATTATGTAAAATGGCTAGTGGATGCATCAGAATCAGCTCCTGGAATCACCTATTACTTTACAGAGTTCCTCTCATCCAATTGTCAGGAAATATCGTGGCCTTTTACATAGTATTCTGTAGGTATGGCCTTTGAAGGCAATAAAATCTAAGTGTTAATACCTAATGGGCCTCTTAAGACCCATCAAGCAACTTCCTTAACCTCCTGAGATTTAGCTTTCAGAGCTTTCTTAAGAACAAAAAATAAAAAAACTGATTTTAAGTAGTAGCAATTGCAAAGTAAGTAAAGTACCCAGCACTATTCTTGGAATGGAGGCTCAGAAAATGTTAATTCCTTCCCCCTTAATCTGATTAGCTAAAAAAGTCATTGGAAGTTACTATGACTGTCCATGTGTCATAGGCAGCCATGCAGTTTGATGCCTGATATGGCTTGGAGGTTTGGCCCTTTCAAATCTCGTGTTGAAATTTGATCCTCCATGTTGGATATGAGGCCTGGTGGGAGGTATTTGGGTAATCAGGGCAGATCCCTCATGAATGGCTTGGTGCACTCCCAAGATAACAAGTGAGTTCTTACTTCATTAGTTCAGACCAAAAGCTGGTTGTTTAAAAGAGCCTGGTGCCCCCTCCTCCCTCTCTTGCTCCTGCTCTTCCCTTGTGACACGCCTGCTCCCCCTTTACCTTCTGCCTTGATTGCAAGCTCCCTGAAGCCCTCACCAGAAGCAGATGCTGGCAGGATGCTTCTTATACAGACTGTGAACCATGAGCCAAATAAAACTCTTTTCTTTATAAATTGCCCAGCCTGAGACATTCCTTTATAGTAGCACAAAATGGACTAGCACAACTCTTCTTCCAGTCCCAAGGGAAGACCCTGACTCAAACTCATCAGGATCATCTGATTCCCCTTGCACAGTGATCAGTTCCAGTTGGTCCAATTATAGTAAAGCCCAGGGTTTTTATTCAAAGGGGTCCTTGGGGAGAAGAGAAGCTCTTTCATGCTCTGGATGTGTGGTGTGCATGTAATCCCTGGAGCAGCTGCTACCATTTTGCTACCATGAGTAAAAACATTTGAGGAGAATCTAACTCAAGAGAACAGCAAAGCTGAGGGGATCCCAGAAGAATGGAATCAAAATTCCAAAGACTCTTTCCATACTTTTCCATTCCCTACCAGTCAAGTACACTCTGCCTAATCCAGGCAGAGCTGTGGGTACAGTTGAATGCACTCTTGTAGGTAAGTCCAGAGAAATGGCTGTGAGACGATGCACAGGACCATGGGATTGTGCTCACCAGCACATTTCCCTGCTGACCACTCAGAGTGTTTCTGACAGCAACTTGTCTTACTGCTGCGTCGGCCATCCCAGGTAGGTGGAGAAAGAAATGTGAGGCAAGACAGCTGGAGGGCTGAACCCTCCAACCACAGGGACTCCTCCCCGGCCACCACGCTCAGCAAGGCAGCAGCTGGTGGTGTCTGCTTTGGTTTGAAGTTGTAGCAGCTTCATATGTGCAGGTCAAAGCAGGTAACTTCTTCATGAAAAGTATTGGAAAAACCAAGAGACCAGACTGTGGCACTTGCTGTAATATCAGTCAGCGACCTGTGCATGGGTGGTCTGTGACAAAAACGCCTTCTATGTCCTCTAGAAGACCACAATTAGACAAGGAAAGAGAAGGAATTACATCACTCCAAGACCTTCAGAAAAGCCAGGGCTGACGGCTTCCTGTGTCTTTTATATCTTCTCTACTCTACTTGCCACTGTGCTGAGGGCAAGGGCAGCTGCAGGAGTTCTTGGAGTTGTGAGCACAGGTAGGAGACCACAATGGATAGGAGCAACAGGTGTGCTCAGGTCTTAGTGCTTTAAAGTCTGAGGCCGGGGTCCCAAACTCAAATGCCCACAAAGGCTGGGCACATGACCTTGATGAATGACGTAGACCTTGACAGGGACAGAATGCTCAGCTCCAGTCACACGTCCTTGATAAGAACCTAGAAATCTGTTTTCATTAAATATAATGTAAAATTTCCTTAATCTCAAAAAATACGTATATTTTTTCAAAGGGGTTTCAGTACTGAGAAGATCAAATAAAAACACTGGAGTGGGTGAGTTTGTCTCTCAGGCTAAAGACAATGGACGGAATTGGTCAGATTATCAGAAAGGACCAAGAGGTGGTAGCTCTTTGCTTTCAAGAATGGCAACCAGAGAGTGATTCAGCAAGATGGGGAAGGAGGATGGAGGGCCTGTGGATCCCCCCCGAATGGCTCAAACACAGACACGTGAGGGGACAGAATGATGGCTACGTGGGTTCCCTTCAGGACTGGCAACTCAACTCAGCAACCCGGGGAGTTTCCACGAAGATTCCTGTGGTTCAGAGTAGCACAGAGGGGACAGAGCTGCCAGCCAAGGCACCTGATCTCAAAAGGACCTCACTGGTGGGGGATTAGCACCCTGAGTGACCACTAGCAGGGTCTAGAGGCTGAGGCCACCTCCTGGCTGGGGGAAGGGAGCCCTGCCAAACTCCTGATATAAGCTACTCATCAATCTTAGCAAGGGTCCACTCAGAAATTGAGGAAAGATAACTAATGAACATAAAGAAATTCAACATGTCATGAAATAGTCATAACCATTACAGTCTGAAGTATTATTTCCACTTAAAAGATGAGGTAAGGATCAGAACTGCTATGTAACACCCGAAGCTCACATAGCTAGTAAGGGGCAGCCTTTGCACCCTCACCCTTGAGCCCAGCGCCTGGACCCCACTGGTCCATGCTGCCCCTCCAAGTGTTCTTCCCATATTTCACCCTTTCCCCATCCTTTATTATGTCCTGCACTAGCTACACAGCAACAGCAGTTTGATCCAGAGATTCCAAGAGGATTCTATTAAAACATTATTTTTCTCTACTGTCTGTTAACCATCTGTGGAATGAATGTTCCGGAGAATATACTTTGAAAAATGCCACATTTTGCACTTAATGACATAGAAAATAGTGGATTTAAAAATAAACGTCAGCTTTCTATTTTACCTCCATTACCATTAGCTCAGACCATTAAGACAAAATTTAGATGTAGTGTCTGTGGCCTTGACGTTGCATTTTATGGGTGCTCAAATATTTTTTAACTCTGTTTGCAAAAAAAAAAAAAGCCAGGGAGATGCAGCTGTCAATATCAAGGCAACAGCTAGTGAGAAATCTCTGAAAAGCCTCTCACTAGAGAAAGCCTCCTTAAATAGAGGCCAAGTGCAGAGAGCCCTGGCACCAGCTACAATAGTGCCAGTCAAGGAAGGCTTCTCTGTCCTCTTTCCTCTTCTCCCTAGAATTACTGAGATTGTTTTGTGACTCAGATTGTCCAGATGACTCCTCATTATCTGCCAGTGACCAGAAAAGCCCTGGGGCCTCCTCTACATTTATCCAAGGACAGGGGAAACACTGGGTGTAGCGTGAGTTCTACGGGGTCTACTGTGTTTGGAAGAATACACTTGCCCTGTGATTGCATCTTATGATCCTCACTTGCTCAATGTACTGGTTCCACCACAGTGTTATATAAAAACATACGTATCAAACAAATACCAAATTTTGCTAGTACCATTCTACTCAATGGGGCTGAGCAATACTAGAGGACTCCTTCAACGTAAAAACAGAATATAGAAAGAACTGAGTCTGAAATGTTCTTTCAAACTACTTTTCAGTTCATTTAGCACTGACAATTGTATGGGTTTTCCTTTTTTTTTTTTTCTTTTTCTTTTTCTCCTTAAATTCACTGAATTAACGCTCTAAAATTGCTGTTGCTTGCAGTTCAAGGATATTGTGAGTTCCAACAAAGCTGCTTCTAGGTTCATAAAATATCTTTCTCTAAAAAAGAAATCCCTGCTGAGTTCAGAGTGCTAAGATCTATTTCGAGACAAACCTGTGACTTAGATCAGTGATATCAGCTGGTGTGGGTGTTTTTTGTTTTTTTTTTTTTTCTTTTTAAACTAAAAGGATTTAGTTTACCTGTAAGACACCTGATTAGGAAGCTCAGAGTCATTGTTCTAACTGAAGCAGCTTGGATGTGTTCCTCCCTCGGGTGACAATTTTCCTCTACAATGATCTTGCTGAAGAAGTTTGAGATTTACCATTCACTGTGTTCCAATTCCCTCGTGTGCAACATTTAGCTACAGAAGCATTTTACGATGCCCTATTTTTTTGAAGGCATTTTTTTTCTTTTCTCCAGTCTCAGATATAGTTCTTCTATGCCCTGATTTCAAAATTCACTTCAAATGCTTTTCTTTAAAAAGTCTTAACCTTTAAGTCTGTTATGGTTGTTTGAAAATAATGACTACACTAGTATTTGGTCTTCCTAGACCTAACAGGTAAAAAAATTAATAAATAAAGATTGCTGACTCTTTCATCTCTTCTAAATCACCCATCCTCAGCTCCTCCAGCAAATTAATTCTGCTTCCACCAGCTATTTCCACCTATACACACTCAATTCCTCTCTGGAATGTTCTTTCTCACTTCTTTATAGATTTTACCAATTTTTCAAAGATTATCTCAAAACTTACTGTTTTTCTGGGTTAAAATCCAAACCCTTAGAACTGCAACTGGAGGCTGCTGACAGGCCTGCAGGTCCCCACAAATCCCCCTGCTATCCTTCTACACCCCAAGTTCAAGAAACAGCCACACAGGGAACCACTCCAATGCTGTCCGGTTCTTGGCTTGGTTTGATGATAAATCACATGGAGACCCAGGCTAGCCAAGCCTGGCTCAGCATGAGTCAGGAGGAAGAGGTCACAGCTGACGGTTGCCTTCAGCCAAGCCAGGGCAAGTCAAAACAAAGCAGGCTATTGCCTCCTCTCTCTGATTTCTTACTCTGTGGCCCTGGGGAACTTAACCTTCAAACCCCAATGCACCCTGCTCCGAAGGATGCGTGGCGGCTTCTCCACATCTTTATTTTCTCCTCTTCTTTCTGCCTTCCCCAGCTTTGGCCTCTTTCCCCACCAAGTGCTTCATAGCTCCTATTTCTCAGCCCCTGCCGTGATCCTCTAAGATTCTAATAGACCTCTTTGTAAACATAACATGCTGAATCAGGGACCTGAAACCGCCAAAGAAACATACACTTCTGCAGAACCCTCTAGGAATTGTTTGCAGCTGTTGGTATGTTTGGGGGTGTTTGCTTTGTTAGAGAGAGACTGGCTAAGAAGCATTGGCTTGAAATGTTGGCTTGCAGCAAGGACTGGCAGAACATGGGAGTTACAGACTATCTTATTTCCTCCTATCTTTGGATGGAGTGAGGTCACTTGGAGAGAGGAGCTAGAGGAATGAGCTGATAGAATTTGTCAGCACAGCTTTCTAAATAAGAGGTGCACTGTGCTGCAGAAAAAAAGCATAGAGTTGCAAGGAGATATTTTTTCCTTTTCTGAGTGGATCCTAAAGGTTCTCTGAGCTCTCTAATAGCAGTAGCCTTGGAAGAACCCATAGTCTGAACTATGAGCTTGAGCTCTGGGGTGCTGAAGCTTATGCTTATGAAGACACATCATGACAGACCAGGGACATCACCAAATGGGTTTGTGGCCCGCTCAGGCGAGAAAGACTAGTCAGGGGTATTGATGGCTGCAGCTGAAAGACCGATAGGTGGGCATGTGGGAGAGACCCTTTTAGGGATGATTAAAAATAATGGATGGGTACCTTTAAGAGGGGCTAACTTACGATACTAAGGCAGGGAGAGCTTCTGCCAACATACCATTGATAAAAAAGAGAAGACGAGGACTTAATATATAATCAGAGGCTGGAAAAGCCTGGCATATTTTGCAAGTAAATGGTACAACAGAATAATAGCCCTTGGCTATCATTTATTTAGTGCTTATTACATACCAGTCACTACATTAAACTCCTTCTCTACATGCATTAGCTCATTTAACCTTTACAACAACCCTATAGTATTGGCATTATTATCACCATTCCATAGTCTGAAGACTAAGGCTTATGGCATTTTATTTCATTCCCAAGGTCACACAGGTAGGAAGTACTGAACCACTGAGACCTAATGCACATGCAGCAAGTTAATCCTACCCTAATATCATGGCAAAAATAGACCAAACAAACTCTGGGCACACAGTGAGCA
This sequence comes from Eulemur rufifrons, assembly GCF_041146395.1. NCBI lineage: Eukaryota > Metazoa > Chordata > Mammalia > Primates > Lemuridae > Eulemur > Eulemur rufifrons. The sequence goes on from NC_090992.1 coordinate 26,622,548, forward strand.
TCCATCGCTTTTTATATCCTGAGTTATGAGGTTCCCTTTCTACCTGTTACCCCAATTATCATTTTAAGAATCCCAAATTAGAAAGGGCACATCTCTAGACCGATTTCTGCTTCACTGGGGACCAAAATTAAATCTGATTTCCTTTCAAACCCAGCTGGCTGCCTCTTTCCGAGACCAGCTGGAGCATCTCCCACCTCACTAAAGAGAGCTGTCGGCAAGGCTGGAGTGGCCCGTGTTCAGGGCTCCCTGCCCTGCTGCTGGCAGAAGCTTTGTCAAAGGAATGAGACAAGCTGCCATGGACGCAGTAAGGAGTCAGCTCAAGCTGCCTACTGGAGAGGAGAGTCGGCAGCCAGGCCCCAAGTTCAGAGACAGGAAGAGTATGCAGAAGCACATAGCACAGGATTAAAGGTGTTTGAGGAAGACCCTGACACATACTGCTTGCACAAGGCTGAATCATTTTCAGGAGTATCTGGGACCATTACATTCCACAGGGGCTATCCCACAGTTTCTACATCTTGCGCTACTGACATTTTGGGCTTAATAGTTCATTGTCCTGGGGACTGTCCTGTACACTGTAGGGTGTTTAGCAGCATCTCACTAAACGGCAGCCATGCTCACCCTCCCAGGTTGGGATGACCAAAAATGTCTGCAGACACTGTCAATTGTCTCTCAGGAGACACGATGCACCCCCACTGCAGAACCACTGAACTTTCCCCTCTTGATGTTTTGTGGCTTGATAGAAAGAACTAGATTAGGTTGGGAGTCCAGAGACTTGAGTTCCAGGCTCTAATCAGCCCTTTTTTAGCTCTAGGATTTTGGGAAAGCCCTGTTGTTCTCTGGACCTCAGTTTCCACATCTGTAAAACAAAGGAGTTGGGAAAAATTATCTTTTAATTTAGGGTCCCTTCCTAGAATGCTATGTGAAGTTTCTAATAGTGTCACACAAAAAGAGCTAGCCACAGTTGAAACTTGGCAGGAGAGGGATTCAAACTTACCTAGTTTATCAAACAGCTTCTTTGACACACAGCACTCAAGCCTTGTGGATATCATAGAAATGTTCAAATGTGACACAGATCATTATTTCTCAAGAGGTGATGAGTAGATAATCACCTGGATGCTACTTAGAAACACAGACTCCCTAGATCGACGCCAAATCTAATGAATCACTGTATCTATAGGGAGAGGCCTGGAATTCTGCATTTTCATAAACTCCTTGGATAATTCTCACGCATGTTAAAGTTTGAGAACTGCTGATGTAGACGATACTCCCAAAGAGCTTACAATCTCTTTGAAGAGACAGAAAACAATTTAAAAACCTAAAAAGCCACACGAGCCACCCCACTTTGTTTGCAGTTTTGCTTTCTGCAATTTTAGTTACCCATGGTCAATTACAGTCTGAAAATATTACACAGAAAATTCCAGAAATAAACAATTCAGTAAGTTTTAAATTGCACATCATTCTGAGTAACATGATGAAATCTCACTGCATCCCACTTCATCCCTCCCAGGACATGAATTGACCTTTTTTTCAATGTCTCCACACTGTAGAGGCTACCCTGCCTACTGGTCACTTAATTAGTAGCTGTCTTGATTAACAGATCAAAAACACACAGTATATACAGATGGTCCCCAACCTACAATGGTTACACTTAATGATGCAAAAGCAATATGCATTCAGTAGAACCACACTTTGAGTACCCATACGATCATTCTGTTTTTCTCTTTCAATACAGTATTCAATAAATTACATGAGCTCTTCAACACTTTATTATAAAACAGACTATGTGTTAGATGATTTTGTCCAACTGTAGTCTAATGTAAGGGTTCTGATTACATTTAAGGTAGGCTAGGCTAAACTATGATGTTCATTAGAATAGGTATATTAAATGTGTTTTCAACTTATGATGGGTTTATTGAGATGTAACCCCATTGTAAGTTGAGAAATATCTGTATAGGGTTCAGCAGTATCTGTGGTTTATCTGTGCGTGTCCACTGGGGATCTTGGAATGTGTCTCTGGAGAATAAGGGGGTCCTACTGTATGTACATTGTTAAATACAAGTGCTAAGTATGGCAAAGTTGCTAAAATAGGAGGCATATAGCTGAAATAGTCACCTGACTCCTCGGTGAAATTTGAAGAGTTTCACAGTTAAAAATTCCTAGTTGGAAATATCCAATGTAGGCATTGGATAAATGCAGCACCTGAAGTTTGATGACTTTCTATGACTTCTATCAGCCATTTTACTTCTGTTCTTTTTTATGGCAGGCAAACTTACATATAGTGAAATGAACAGATTGTAAGTTTATAATACATTTTGATAAATATACACATTTATGAAATCACCATTTCAATTAATACTATCACTCCCCAAAGTCTCCTAATATTTCTTTTAGTTGAGTCCTACATCCCGTAGACAAACATTGCTGTGATTACTGTCATATAGATTAGTTTTGCCTGAACTTGAAATTCATGTAAATGAGATCACACAGTATGTACTTCATGTCTGGCTTCTTTCGCTCAAGATAGCATTTAAAAAATCATCTTTAGTTTTGTTTGTATCAGGTCTTTATTTTTTGCTGATGAGTGTATGAATATACCAAAATTTATCTATTCCTTCATTGATAGATATTTATTTCCATTTTTCAGCTCATGTACAAAAGCTGCCTTATGTGTTCTTTTAAAAGTCCTTTTGTGGACATATATTTTCATATCTCTTAGCTACTCAGAAGTGAAATAGCTTGGTCCTAAGATACATAAAATGTTTGACTTTTGAAGAAAACACCCAACAACCCTCTGATGTGGTTGTAACCATTTTATACTCTCAGCAATAATGTATGAGAGTTCCAGTTACTCCATATCCTCAAAATTTGATGTAGTCAATCTCTCAATTATAGCCATTCAAGTGTGTGGAATACTACTTAATTGGCATTTTAATTTGGATATCCCTGATGCTTAAAGATGTTGAGAACCCTTTCATGTACCTATTGGCTATTCATAAATCTTCTGTGCAGTGCTTAAGTTTTTTGTCCATTTTTTATTACTGTCTTTTTGTCTATTATTGATTGTAGAAATTCTTTATGTTATTGATATAAATTATTGATATAAATTCTTTACATATTAGTGATATAAATCTCTAACTCTCTTGGGAAAGCAAGCACTTTTATTTTCACAATTGTGTCTTTTGATGAGAAGTTTTTATTTTGATGAAGGTCAGTTAATCATTTTTTCTTTCACGTTTAGTGCTTTTTATATTCTAAGAAATCTCTGCCCATCCCAAACTCATGAAGATAATCTTTTATGTTTTCTTCCAGAAGTTTAATAGTTTTAGCTTTTATGTTTTAGTCTATGATCCATTTCAAATTAATTTTGTGTGTAGTGGGAGGTAGAGGTTGAAGTTCCTCTTAAAAAATAAGTTCATTTTCTCCAGCACCATTTGTAGAAAAGGTTTTTGTTTCTCTAAATTGAATTGTCTTAGCATCTTTGTCAAAAATCAGTTGACAGTGTATGTATTGACTGTACATGCATGAGTCAACTTCTGGACTTTATTATCTTAGTCCTTTGTATTTTCAAATACATTTCAAAAATAATGTGTCAGCTTTTTTTTTTTCCCCCTTAAAGCCTGTTTGGCACTAAGTGTGATGGCATTATTACTATAGATCCATTTGACGAGAAATGGCATCTTAATAATATAGGTTTTCCATACCACAAACACGGTATGCCTCTTTAATTATTTTATGTTTTTTTAAATTTTCTCTTCTAGAGAATAGTCTCTTTCCCCTTTTATGCAAATCTGCTGTGTTTGTCTGCTGTAATGATACCTGTATCCTAGAAAGGGGTGAGAAGTCACCCAGCTAATGCTACCTAATTAATTCCCTCTCTTAGAAATTTAAATTTGAAGAGCTAAATCCTTCAGATTCAGTATCAAAAAAAATGATTTAGGGTTTTTGATTGAGCTTCCCAGAGATGACCTAACCCCTGTACTTCTATATACTTCAGTTGATAAGCTTTTCCTTTAGTGAGTTACCCAATATTTTTCTAAAAATTTCCTTAACTGCTGCTCTTGTGACCAGAAAATTCTAATGCAACACTTATTATTAGAGATGAGTATAATTTAATTCAAATTAATCTGTATAATGATTGCTTTTGAGATGCTCGTGTTCAAATGTTTTGATATGGCACAAATTTATAACTTGGCAAAAAAATGTCTTTGAGAAAATTCAGAGCAAAAGAAATGATAGAAAAAAATATCTCAAAAAAAACAGCAACTTCATGAATTATGTAGCAATCATTCATAGTTAGGCACATAGCATATGGAACAATTCTTGCTTTAATTTTCTTTTCACATACTATTCCACAAGTGAGCTGACAAAGCTAATGTTGGATATACAAGTATTTTCATACATAAATTTATCTTGTTTCCCACATTTTCAAAAAATAAACAAATTTGAATTTGAAGAAAGCTTGTTCACATCCCAAAAGAGGCTAGTTTACTATACAAGCCAAGTTATTTTTCCAAGGGCCATAGGAACCTAGCCTGGTGTGGAAGCACTGAATGTAATTTATACGTAACTTCCCAGTAGAAGTTGACTACTATGCCCCTCTCCCTAACCAGCATATTTTCTGAGTTTATTAAACCAGTTAGAACTTGGAAAACAAGAACTAGCAGTGCTAGAGACCTCGGCTGGACCTGGCCCATGTGTACACCTCTCTGGATGTGTTCTTCGACAGCTTTGGCCCTCACAGCATCTCTCCTTACAGCAAGTCTAACCAAGTGGTCATCACCAACAACAGCTAATGGAATCACTGCTGTTTCTTGCAGCTGTTTTCAGTTCCAATCCAACAAATACTTAGGCGTCCTGTGATACCAACCTACGAAAGGACTGATCTCAATCAAGAAACCAAGAATGACTGTGAATCACCTTAGAGTTGTCCTGAGGGCTAAATGCCATAATACATATAAGTCACTCATTAGAAAGGCACCCGGAAAATGGTAAATACAAATCAGCTACCATATATATATATATATGTATATATATGTGTATATATATATATATATATTTACCATGGCATGATCATTATCCAGAATCATTAAGAAATGAGTTGTTTCACGTGAATTGATTTTCTAAAGTACTGATATTTACACCTTTAAAGGAATCTCATTCTTTTGCATGAAAATCAGTTCTTTAGTGCCTGGAAATCTTACTGAAATATATTACTATGTGTCCTCGGGTGTATGGTATGCTAATTTTAGGAAACAATTTCTTGGTAACTTAGATTAGCATCATTAGTAATTATAATGCAGGCTATGACAGATGCACTCAAAACATGCTTTTGGACTGGTTGTCTAATGATGTGATTTGCAAAACCTTTTGGGTTGTGGCTCTCTCTAAAAAGTACATGAAAGCTATGGGCCTTTTCTCTAGAAAAATGCACATATAGACCAAAAAAAAAAAAAACCTACAAAAACTTAAAAAAACAACGAAGCCTCTAATATATACAGATTTTTAAGAGGATTTATGTGATCTTCAAGGCCACCATGCATCTCTTGGGGCACTCCAAGAACCCATGGCTCATAATAAGCAACAATGAGGAAAGGGACGTAAGTGGACATTTACGATATGCTTGGAACTTTTTGTACTATGCCAGACAATATTCTGGGCTTTATATGCATTATCATATTTAATATCTCCAACAGTCTTATGAGGGATGTTTGATTTGTACCCATTTTTCAGATGAGGAACTCAAGATCAGAAAAATAAGGAATCCTGTGCAGTGTAACACACTTAGCAATTGAATAGGGGCAAGATTCAAATTCTAAAGACCACAGTTTTAGCACCTGGTCTTTTTTTTTTTTTTTTACATTGTCTCTTCTCTGTTGTTATTTTCCCCAGCAGTCATTATTCCTACTGCTAGTAAGAATTACAGCACAACCATTTATTGGGCACCCTTTCCACGTAAAATCTCATGCAATCCTCTCACTTGCCACAAACAACTTATAAATATTTTTTATCTGATTGCACAGTGACAAAAACTAAGACTTAAATGAAAATCACCTCCTTAATACCACCGAGTGAGCAAGTAGCAAACCCTGGGTTTGAGTCCAAATTTACTACTAAAGGCTATGGTCTTTCCCCTTCCTCCTACCTCTCGTGGCCACACTGTTTTATATATACTTCCAACAAGGGTAGCCATTTGTTCCTTAGGCCAAAGCTGACGAGAACTAAAGATTCAACAGGTCGTGATCAGGGGCCTTTGGTCTGCAAATATATACCTTTAATATATGGGCCCCAGCTGTAGGGCCTCATAGTTCTTTTTACTGGACTGAAGCTTAGTCTGTGGGAAGGCTTGCCTGCCCTTCCAACACAATTATCAAATGTCCTTTCTCTTTAAGCAACTGCCTGCCCTGCCAAAATCATCACAGAGAGAAACCTTCTACAAATTGAAATTACAATGGACAATTGGAAATCATAACTAACTATGGCATCATGTACCATCTCTGTTTAGGGATTAGTATAAATACACACATTGCTCCTCAATACAGAATGTTTGCATTCATGAGTGCATTACTTTTCCCTACAGGTGGCCTCTGGGAACATAAAGGTGTGACCACAGCATTTTGTTGTCTTATGCTTGATTTCTTTCTTTAGTACAGTGAGGAAAACTATGATGTCTTACTCTTAAATAACTGAAATTTTAACGGGGTTCTTCTATTTGGCTGTTTGGAATACCCCAAAGTATATAACTTATATCTTTTGCCCTTGATTGTTTTCTCTGGAGAACATCTGATAATTGAATGAATAAAATTGAAATGCTTTTCAATACTATCAATAACGAGAGTGTTACTCTTAAGTCAGGAGTCAGAAAATAAAACCTACCAACCAAATCTAGCCTGTTGCTTTTTGTTGTAAATAAAGATTTTTTGGAACACAGCCTTCCCTGTTTGTTCACACATTGTCTACTTTCACACTACAATAGCAGAGTTGAGTAGTTGCAACAGAGACCATCTGGCCTGCAAAGCTTAAAATATTTACTATCTGGCCCTTTACATTTACCAACTCTCCACATGCTTCCCATGTGCCAGTCACTGTGCTCAGTGATTTATACAACCCAGGCCCACGGTGAACTCTGTGGGTCCTAGGCATTTTTGCCTTTGTGGCTTCTTCTTCCATTAAAAAAAAAAATCAAAAATTATTTTTTATGACTACATTGGTATAGATACAAATATATATAAAAAATTTTTACTTGACTTAAAATTTCATTGTTTTCTTTTGATTTTGAAGGAAATTAAAATATTTTGGGGGACATTGTATCCACTGTACTTAATAGAGAAGTTAGCCCTATCTACATCGTGACATTTCTCCCACCCAGCAGCCCCCCACTATGAGGAAATCAAATCTTAAAGCATCTGCAGTCATCCTTGCAAGTGACACAGCCAGTAAGAACCCCAATCCAGGTCTTGACCGACTCTGGACAGAGTGTGGACTCTTGACCACTTTCCCATACATTCTCTGCACCTTGCATTGTCCTGAAGCAACAGAGGAGAGACTGGGGTAAATGAATTAAGAACCACCAGAAATAGAAGAGAAGCTTTTCCATTAAGGCACTGGGGCTAATCGAGTGCCTTGTGTTCTTCATTATTCTCAAAGCTACGAGTTAGTTTAATGAATGTTTTTAATGCGTTTTGAAAATAAATAGTTGTGGACAAGGGTTAAATATATTTATTTCTTGGAATGTTTTCACCCCCTAGAGTTGTCGTAGGAGTCTTGACCAAGAGAAGACATGAAATGACTTCCCTTGTCACCTAGTCCTCCCGTATAGTTCCCCAGTTAAGGAAACACTGCATTTTTATAGTTGCATCTGTGTGCTAAAATATATGACTTGGCTTTTTCACTCTCAGAATATAGTGAGAAATAATTTAAGCTGCCTTCTGGTGTTATCTACACCTCGTATATGACATTGCTGGCTGCAGAGAAAGCTCAGGAGGCTGCACAGAAATGAGAGATTTGAAAGATATTGTCCCAAAGGGGAAGGAACAAGTATACTGCTTTCTTTTTCTTTACAAACAAATCCCAACTAAGAACTTTTGAAACAAAAAGAAAATGTCTGTTAGCACAAAAGCCTGATAGTCTGGGGGCTAATGAGTACAAGGGACTGTCGGCCCAGTAGAAAGAGCTGAGCCCTGCGGCTGCAAACACTAACTGATACCTGCGTGACATCATCTCCAGGCTCCCAGGATTTCCTCTGCTCCAAAATCTCTCTATCCAACTTGCCTGATTCATTTGTTTTTAATTAAAGCCTTTGAACTGAGTTGGTTGGAACCAGCTTGAGGGTAAGGCGAGTGTGGGACAGGAGACAGTTCGCTGTTGATGTGGGTTAGAGAGAGAGAAGACAAAAGGCTTGGAGATAAGGGGCCATGAGGAAAAGGAGGAGAGATGCTTTTGGAGACCCCTGGGGTAGAAGAGCATGAACAGTTAATGACTTGGGGAATAAGAGCTACAGAAGGAAAGATTATGTGTGTGCTTATATTTATGGTACTGTCTAAAAATAAATGCTGCCAATTTTACAATGTTCTCATGAACCTTGCTACAACTAATTGTAGAAAGTTGCCCATGGATTTTGTTCTCCCAAAGTTGACATGGTACACTGACACCTTCCACTAGGGTATGGACGTGTCTCTCTCTCCTTTTCCTGAGTCTCAAGATATCTGGGAGGGCCGGCAGCATCAGCATCACGTGGCACCACTCCAAACCCACAGAAAATGCAGAATCTGCATTTTCACTGGCTCCCCGGTGATTAATACACACATTAAGGCTGAGAAGCCCCATTTAAGGACACGCTTGAAGTACATTCCTACTTAACAAGTAGGTGGGCGGTTTCCTGGAGGGGATCCTAGAGGAAGTAATGCTGAACCCCTCCAATAAACATATACCCCTCCCCACCCCCGGGCACGGCACTGTGGGTGAGTGTCCAATAATAGCCGATTTATTCTCAAGTTGCAGCTGAGACACTCGAGACTATGCTTTAAACAGAGCTCAACAAATCCAAAGTGTGCGGAATGACCTTATCCCAAGTAGCATTTTGGTTCAACTACAGAAAAATGCTGTAATTAATGGTAGAGTCAGGGAATGGCTGAAGTTTTGACTTAAAAAAAAAAAAATCAATAGCTATATAAAAGCCTTTCAATTATTTGGGGGCCAAAACACCTCTGCTACACTCTGCTCACTCCTAAATGTCATTACATTATTTGACAAACATAACATGGAAGATTCATGAACTGCGGTGTGTTGCATAAGCCATATTTGTTCAGGGAGAAACTAGCTTGAAGAGGAAGTTAAAGTGCTATTCCCAATTTGTTACTAAAAATGGGGTCTGGTGAGTCAAGCACCCTTTCTTGCCATTGCTTTGATTTCAGCAAGAGTCTTTAAGAGAACTACAAAGAAACAATTTCCTATATTTCTGTATATGTCTATTCTCAAAGTGCTTTCATATATTAAATGAAGTTTAGAAATATAGATTCATATCTAGATTCTTCTACTTACCAGCAAGCAGTGTGATTTGAGGGCAAGCTATCTCATTTTTCCTAAGTCTCAGTTTCCTTACCTGCGAAAGGGACATCACAGTAGTAGCTATTTCATAGGATTGTGGTGGGTTTTAAATAAGACAGTGCATACAAAGTATTTAGCACAGTATTTGTCACATAGCACATTTAGCTAACATCGTCCTATCCTCCTCAGGTAGGCAGTTTTTACTACATCCATTTTGAGTGAAGTAAGAGAAACAGAGAAGTTCAGTGACTCAACTCAGGGTCATACGCTTCTGGGATTAGGAGAACAAGATCTCCTCATTTCTCCCTTGCTGCTGCCTCTATCTACCCATACCTCAGTAAACCCTACGCTGACCTCAATGAAAACCATTCCATAGCTACACTGATTCATTCAAAGAATGTACAGTTCATGTAAAAAATTGTGCCTCAAAGCCTAAGTGCCATAGAACTTTATTACAAATTCATCATTTGCTTGGAAGCCAAGAACTGCTCCCTAAAAAGGACTCCTTTGGGAAAAGTCAACACCTTTTTTGCTGCTATTGATATACATTTTCTTGGATGTTTCCCAGAGCTGGTCACCCTTCCACAGTGTCATTACAATCTTTACAAGTGTAGGGAAGAGTTTGAAAGAAGAGAGAGATGGGCTTACTTCATGGTGGACTTTTCTCAATAACAAACCCTTGATAAATCAGAATATAGTTAGTCAGAATTTACATTAATCATAATTGCCTATTCTTCACAATTCTATATCAACTCATAGCCCATAAAACTATAGCCTTCTATAAAGGCTAAACCCATAAAAATTCTATAAAGCTGTAACATTACAGAAGCCGAGGATCGTCTTCCTTCCTTTGGGAAGGTTACTGTGAAGATAAAAATATCTATATTCTAAACACTTGGGTTCTATTGTTAAGAGAATACTTTCCTCACTAATCTCTCTATTACCAGCCACTCAAAGTCTATTTAATCCTCATTTACACATAATTCTAACAAGCCTGGCTATCTGATTTTTAAGCACAGTGAAATGGACCCTTCATTAGAATTAAGGAGATCAAAATTGTATCTACCCTCCCCAAATTCAATACATTAAGTCATTACTGTTGTGTCTTGATTTCCCCAACAGTAAAATAAAGGTAGTTAAACTAAAAACTCTCTTTGGTTTCCTTCATTTCTGAAGTTATATATTAATAATATGAATTTCAATACAGTAGCATCTTAAGTAGAGATACGTATCAGAAGACAGGAGATAAGGTTAAAATAAAAAAAAAAAATACATATACATAAGCCTAAGCTAACTTTGCACATTTTTTAAATGGTCCATTCAAGCTGGGAGCTGGATTCTTAGAAACATAATATTTCAGAATTGGCTGTTATTTTTATTTGCATTTGGCTGTGAATTCCTGGCCCATGGCACTACAAAGGCCAAGGTCTCATTTTAAAAGGAGGAAGAACACAGAATATTTCCCTCTTTTCACCCCCTGCCCACACCCATTTCTCTTGCCCTTTGTAGAGCATTATATAATAGAATTTTACATAAAGCTTAGTGTTATTCTCCTATAAAAAGGTTTTCACATGTTTCTTCCTTCATCCATAATTCTACCTATGGCTCAAATCTGTAATATTTGTTAAAACTATTATATGTAGTTGAAAAGCTCAAGGTCTCAAGGTACAATTAGGGTCCCAATTTTCTTGATACGCTATAGAGCACTAAGGACAATGCAGAACTGATTTATCCAGGAAGGAAGGAAATAGATGTTTACTTAGTCAATCACAAAGGATATTTTCAGCAGAAGAAAGTCGAGTGAGTGTAAGATTTTACTCTGTGCCTCCCTTCTAAGTGGAACCCAAAGGCTTATTGCTCCTTGAGTATATTACACTATGGCTGACTTGAGATGTAATTATTTGAAACGAGATTATAAAAATTAACTCCAAAGTAGAGTCCCTGTCTGTCCTAGTAAGCGAGAAGGTAAAGGACCAGAGGGAAAAACAGTGTGAAAATCCATGACAAAAATGAATGTCCTAACAATATTTTATATATGAAAACTCATCTGTAGCATGAAAGGTTTTTTTCCCCTAAGAAAATTGGATTTCATTATAGCTGTCTTTAATGAAAAGTTAAAATTGTTTAATTTTAGCCAATTGTTAGTCACATTAAATTTACTCTCATTTCATAGTAATAAAGTTCTCCTCATTTTCCTCCTTCCAGAATTTCTAGTAATGCCGTCCTGTTACCGAAACTGCCATGAGAAGTACGATGCTTATTTTGACAATTGTTGAGTTAACTAGACAGGAAATCAAATAGCCTAATTATATGTAATTTTTAACCATTAAAAACAATATGTCTTTGGGAATGCAACGCACATCTTTTGCAACATATTCTGACATTTTCATGAGCTTATTAGAATTGACATTATAAAGAGGGAGAGTAGTTATAAGGAATGCAAAGTCTGGACATGGGCGAAAACTCACACTGAAAGGTATTCATAGATTTAGGAAAATCCTAGCAAAAGAAAACTGTTTATAGGCCAGGTGCTGTGACTTATGCCTGTAATCCTAGCACTCTGGGAGGCCGAGGAAGAACGATCACTTGAGCTCAGGAGTTCTAGACCAGCCTGAGCAAAAGTGAGACCCTCGTCTCTACTAAACATAGAAAAATTAGCTGGGCATCGTGGCACGTACCTGTAGTCCCAGCTGCTTGGGAGGCTGAGGCAGAAGGATGGCGTGAGCCCAGGAGTATGAGGTTGCCATGAGCTACAATGATGCCACGGCACTCTTTTAAGGGCAACAGAGTGAGACTCTGTCTCAAGGGGGAAAAAAAAAAAGAAAAGAAAAAAGAAAACTGTGTTTTGAGCACTTCCCAAAGTATGCCCTGGAAACACTTTCCCTATGAGATGCCGTGAAAAAAAAAAAAAAAAAATCTATACTATGTCTGTCTATCTGTATATGTGTGTACAAATACACATACACATTGAATTAATTTCTTTCTTTCTGTGGCCAAATCATTTCGGGAAATGCTATGTACTCTATTAACTTCTTAGAGAATCACAAGGCCTAGCCCACCTATTCAAGGTTCCAAGAAGCCTGCAGTAAAATGTAATCTGCTTAACTTCATCCCAGTGTTCTGAAAATTTATTTGGCTAGGGGACTCTTTTTCATGAAACATCTTTTAACGCCCTGTAGAGCACACCATGAAACATTATGCTCTATCTCTTAGTTTGGAAATGTGGGGTTGTGGTAAACTAGAGCAAATCACCTCTTAGCTTAACCATTTCAGGTTATGGAATGTATGGGCTTAGATAAAACAAGTCCCAGAATATCATTCATTCATCCACTCACTCACGCATTCAACAACACTGCCTCATTCTGGATACGTCACCATGTGGTCTCCCTGTCTGTGGCACGCACTACTGGGCTTGCATCCCTTACCTTTCCCATTCTTCAAAGTCCTGGTCAGATTCTACCTCTTTTATGAATTTTATTAGTATGCCTATTAACCAACAGATCTTTCTCATATTTGAACTCCAAAAGCACTTAACATATACACAATTATGATAATGATTTCTATATCTTTTAATATTTCTGTATCTTGATTTGATGCCTAAATTTTCAAGCTCTTAAAAGGCAGGGACTGTATTTCATATAGTTCACATGTGGTCTTAGTCCAATACATCACTGTTCATTTGACATATGCAGCAACGCTGTAGTCTTTGGCCTTCTAAATTACATCACCCTAGATTGCCTGCCATTGAGGGTTGTTGTTCCCCTCCTTGAAATGCAGAAATCGATACTGCATTTCCTAGTCTCTATTCATAAACAGGAAATTAACTCCCTTCCATCATTGTTCTAATTGACCTTCGGCTCAGGTTTGAAAGGAAAGACCTCAGCCAGAGAAGAGGCTTTATGGATGGTATCAATCCATTAGTGACGCCTTTGGTTTCATTATAATGGTGCCATATGCAATAAAGCAGCACACTTCAACAGTCTAGGTAGAAGGGGGATGGTCTCTAGAAAAGGTTTCCCTGTAAAGGAGCCTGGAACCTTTCAGCCAATACTTATCTCTTGTTCAAATCTCCCGGGAACATACAAAGGAAATCCTAGCTAACTTGCAGAGGGAAGCAGTAGTAAGTAAATGCATTCTCTCCAGCTGAACCTAGAACTTTCCAAATGAGTTAATCCTTGATAATCGCCTCACTTAAAAAAGTCATCAAGATGTTAATAGGTATTTTCTAATTTTCAGTGCAGTGATGATATGTTAAGTGCATTAGAGGTACTCCCTTAAATCACCAAGAACATATCAAAAAACTAATATATATTTACTAAGAGTTCTTTAGAACACAGATACTTCTGGGAGAAGATATAAAAAACAAAGAAAGGGCTCTTAGTTTCTTCCTGTGTAAAATGTGGCCGCTGAGCTAAAGAGTTCCGAGGCCCAGAAAAACAAAATTATTCCTCCAAGACATACATGCAAAACGGAAAACAGCAGCCAAATCTCTTGACTCTCACTCTCTTAAGATACGGTGCATTTTTAAACAGGCCCTTTATGTGATTCTCATGCATGTCAAAGTTTGAGAAGCAATGTTTGCAGGGACTGGAATAGTAGTTAGACTATGAACTCTCCACTTAGACTATAAGCTTTCTTCTAGAACACAGGACACTGGAGTGCAGGGAACCTGTCTATCTTATGTCTATGTATCTCAGCATTCAAAACAGTGTAAGTCCTATACTGTGCACACAACTAGGTGCTTATAAAGTGGAGAATGGGGGAAAAGAGAAAAGAAGACAAGAGGAAGAGAGAAAGGGCAAAATAGAGTTATTTTATACAGGGTGCTGGGACTCAGTTGATTTTTTTTCCTGCCTTTGGCATCTAATCAAGAGTTCCTACATTCTTACATGCTTTCTGTTGAATGAAAAATAAGATAATCTCAATATTCTTTGAAAGGGATTTATTTTATTCTTCATGATTCAGGTTAATTGCCTTAAAAAAAAAAAAAAAAGACTATCTTTAGTCTCTAATAACCCCCTGCTAAAATTGGCATCTTTCAAAGAGTTTCAAGTTTTGTAGAAAAGGAAGAAATTAAAATCCACTGAAAAAACTTCCACATTCTAGTCACTCGTTTAAACCCTTTACAAAGATTCTCTCCTGTGATACGCATAATAGCCTCCAGGTTAAATCACCACCATCCCCATCCTGCAAGTGAAGATGATGGGACTGAGCTTGCACAGGCAACTGCTTTTATCCTTAATATCAATTAGCTCATTGAATTCTTACAGCATCTGCATGAAAAGAATATGGTGTTTTCTTTTCACACTTTTACAGGTGAGTATTTGAGGTTTGGAGATGTTCATCAAGGCGTGCAAAGTTCTCAGCTAGGTTGTGGAAGAGCCTGGACTGGACTGCACGTCTCTCTCACTCCATCACTTGCACACATACACCCCACATGAGAAAATAAGGTTGGAGGGATTAACTGGCCTCCCAGCCCCAAGCTCTCAAATAGGGACTAGTCTACAAGCCCACCTAAAGCAGGGCATGAGGGACATTTACACGTTCCTATCCTTACCTAAGAGAGGCACAGAGAAAGGATCCAGCTTTCGAATATTCTCGGGGAGCTCTGTGTGCCCCAGGCTCAGACACCACTGGGCAGGCAGCCTTGAGGCAAAGGCAGACATAGTAGTGGAGAGAATTTTATTTTCCCTCTATGTTTTTCTTAGTGTGAGCCAAGCAGGGGTATCAATTTGGTGCCTTAGTGAATAACCTAAAATATCTGAAGCTCCCATTAAGGGATGGGGTATCCTGATACATTTTTTGGATGGATGTGTCAAATTTTTATTACACTTTTGGTACTTCTCATTGAAGTGGTTTCTATCTAGTTGAAGCATGTAACTCTTGGAAGTTGTAAAAGTTGTAACATAAATTAAAATTCCTGTGAATAACTACTGCATATTCATTAAAAAAAATGCCAAGTTAGCCTTTTATATATGCCAGAAATAATTTTAGGGGAATTGAAGGTATAGCAAGAGTGACCAGCTTGAAGAAATAAAGCAGGTTAAAAAGAAAAAGAGGCTATTTTCCGAAGGATTTGTATTATTAAAGAGAATAAGGTGCCCCTGCTGAAATATTTACTATCTCACAGAAATACAGTTTCTGGATGGAGTGTAAGAAACACAGATTTTCACACAAGGAAAAAAAAAAAAGTTAGCATAACAGATGTCTTTTTGGTCTGTGTTCTAGTAAAAGGTAGATAACAAAACAATGCTAAGACCTAGAAACTGAAAATATTTCTGAAGGCAAAGGCTCCAATCAAGACAGGTTCACTGAGACCAAAATACTTTTGGATTAATGTAATCTTTATTACAATCTACAAAATAAAATGTCTATATTCTAACCAGCAAATCAAATTTAATTACTATGTGTGTTTAAGTCAAAATTTGAATGAATGAATGAAACTTGCCAAGTGTGTTAGTTTTCTAAGGCTGCTTAGAAAACAACTCGTGCCTTAACACAATGGAAATTTATTGTCCCACAGTGGTGGAGGTTGAAAGTCAGAAATCAAGTTATCAGCCGGGCCAGGATCGCTCTCAAACCTGTAGGGGAGAAACTTTCCTTGCCTCTTCCAGCTTCTGGTAACCCAGTTCTTTTTTGCTAAATAATTCATTCCTCCATCTACCTCTTTCCTTCTGCACTTTACTAGAAATCAGCAAGGAGAAACCAAGCTGCACCATCTAAACTTGGCTTGGAAATCTCTTCACCTAAATATCCAAGTTCACAGCTTACAAGTTTTGCTTTGCTCCCAACAGCAGAACATAATTCAGCCGAGTCTTCTGCCACTTTATAGCAAGGGGCATCTTAACTCCGGTGTCTAAGAACATGTTCCTCGTTTCCATTGGAGAACTCACGAGAAGCACGTTTACGGTTCATGTTTTTAGTAACATCTGTTCGTGACGCTGTATGTATTCTCTAAGTGACACAGGCTTTGCTTTCCCTGTGTCTCTTGTTCTTCCTTCTGAGCCCTCACCAGAATCACCTTCGATGTCCGCATCTCTACCAACTATCTCTACAAGGCAGTCTAGGCGTTTTCTATCGAGTGCGGCAAATGCCTCCAGCCTCTATCCATTATCCTATTCCAAAGCTACTTCTACATATTTCGGTATTTGTTAGAGTAGTCCCCCATTTCCCGGTACCAAAATCTGTCTTAGTTTTCCAGTGTGGTCATAGCATAGTAGCATAAACTGGGCAGCTCAGAACAACAGAAATGTCTTCTTTTGCAGTTCTGGAGGCCAGAAGTCTGGAATCAAGGTGTCAGCGGGACCATGCTGCATCTGAGACTGAGTCCTTCCTACCATTTTGTGGTGGTTCTTGGCATTCTTTGGCCTGGAGTTCCATCAGTACGATTTCTACTTCTACTGTGACATGGTGCTCTCCCTGTGTGTCTCTGTCTTCAAATGGCATTTTCTTATAATGACACCAGTCATATTGGATTAGGGCCCACCTCATCTTAACTTGGTTATATCCGCAAAGATCCTGTTTCCAAATAGAGTCACATTCCAGGTACCAGGAGTTAGGACTTTGATGTATCTTTATTTGGGACACATTTCAACCCTGATAGTAAGTATGCCAAATATCAATTTATCGCCTCCCAACTCCAAATTCACCATTCAATGCAGGCTTTTTACTGATGGTTGGAATTTATGTAAGCATCCCTTCTTTATGGAGAACATGATGTTGAGCTTTCTCCTGAAGTAACATTGCAGGATAAAGAAGCTCTCTTGCTGTTTCTGCCTGCTGCACAGTGGATCAGCACTGTGGCTGTGAGGACTTCCAGTGGCACTCTGACCCAGCCATGTGCCCAGGCCACACAGTCCCTCAGCAACACTGCAGCCTTTGCCTGGCCTGACAATCTATCAGCAGCGATTCTGATAGGCACATCACAAGCTCCGGCTCTCCTGCCCTCGCAGAGCCCCGATTCCCTCTTCCAAGCCCACACTCAGCTCTTCTGCCACCAGGAGGGTCCCTGCTCTTGCCTGTATGTCATGGTCTCTTTGTAGATCCATGCATGGCTCACCTGTGTTCAGGACAGTTGCTGATTGCCTGTGTCCTATCTACACTCCAGAAGGTTGCTTGCTGGTTGGCCAGTGACCACAGATCAGCTCCTATCTGAGCAAACAAGCAAACTTCTTTGCTATCCACCTTCTCCAATGCAGTCTGAACCCTGGCCTTGGGGAGGGGAGAAGGATGCCTTCCAAGTTTAGCCGTCCTAGGGTGCTCTCCCTTAGCTCTCAGGTACCATGTAGAGTTTCCTTACGGCTTATAGTTACTCTTTCATTAGAATTTACTATTTATACTAAACTTCCCCTCTTTAACTTATTGACTTGTTTCTATGTCATGATTGAACCCATACTGATATAAAAAGGTTTCATATAGACTTTTTCTGTGTCCTCTAGATTGCCCACACAATGAACCTAAAGAATAAAATAATGGCATGTTAGAATGGGGAAGCAAAACAAAGTTTTCAGTGCAGCCCCTCCTAATATAGGCATATTTTTTTAAAAAATAATTTTTGATGTATGACTTATATACAATCAAGTGCACCTTTTTTTAGAATACACAATGCAATGAGTTTGACAGTTGCATGTACCTGTGAAAGCACCACCACAATTAAGACACAGAACACTTCTATCACAACAGACTCGTCATGACCCTTTGCAATCCATTATCTCCCATCACCTTTGGCTCCAGGCAACCACTGATCACTTTCTCTCCCTATAGTTTTCATGTTCCAGAATTTTGTACAAAAGAAATCATGCGGTACGTACTCTTCTGTGTCTGGCTTCTTTCATGCAGTGTCACAAATCTGAGATCCATCCACGTTGTTGCATGTATCAGCAGTTTGTTCTTTTTTATTGCTGAGCAATCCACTTCCACTGTATGGATGTATCAGTTTATTTATTCTAGGGTGTCTCAACCTTGGGCACTATGGCCATTTTAGCCGGAGGATTCTATGTCATCCTGTGTATTACAGGATATTTAGCAGCACCCTTGGTCTCTTATCACTGTATACCAAGAGGATCCCAATTCTCTACTGTGACAAACAAAAATGTCACCAGATATTGCTAAATGTCCCCCAGTTGAGCACCACTGGTTTATCCAACCATCTATTGATGGACATTTAGGTTGTATGCAGTTTGAGGCTACTGTGAATGAAGCTACTATGAACATTCATGTTTATGTATAATACTTCCTTTGATAGTATCCATGATATACAATTTCCCAGCCTCTAACTGAACACGTATGGGGAAGTGCGCTTACTATTTTGTAAAATAGCTAGTTCTGTAACTGGACACTACAATTCAGTTCCCATCATGTTCTCTGCATGAAGGAGAAATCATCTATCTGCTTTACACTGGAGGAACATGTGATAATCCTGTCTCCTCTATACGACAATGCTTAAAATGTTAGTTTATCTTATTTCCCCTCTGATTTTTCTCCCCTTCAGTGTAAAATGTTTTAGTTTCTCCAGTCTTCCTTCATACATTGATACTACAGTTTCTAAAATCACACTATTGTGTTTGCCTTCCTCAGGACACATTTTAATTTGGCAATGATACTTTTAGAATGTAATATTCAAAACTGAATCAAATGCTATTTAACAGTTAAAAAAAAGAATATTCATAGTCATTACGTAAAACTATTCTTCTTAATGTAGTTTAGGATTCAGTTGGTTCAGAGTAAATTTATGGCCAAGTCACTCTATCTCCAATCTTTTTCATGGAAATTGCTATTAATTGGAGTCTCCTTTATTCTGTGCTTGTACAACTATTTGGAACAGGGAGCGAATATAAGATTTCATATTTCTCTGCATTACCTTTCATCTTGTTGATGTGAGCTATCATTCCAACATGTCAGGGTTAATTTGAATCTTCACTGTGTCATTCACTGTGGTATCTTAGCTTTGTGGCATCCAGAAATTTCTTGAGAATAATTTCTAACTCTTCCTCTATGTTTTAAAATAAATGTTGAAGATGAGAATCCAAGAACCCTATTGGCTTTCACGGATTTGGCATGCATCTATTGAATGTTTTCTAAAAACCCTTGTGGCTATAGAAAGAAAAAGCTGTGATTATGGCTACCTCAAAAGAAACATTTGGTTTCTGCATAATTAGGAATTCTTTTTCCATGTGTAACCCAAAGAGGGAACTATTTTTTTTTCCTTCAAAAAAGTGATGGCTTACAAAGCCTATTAAATGTAGAAGTTGAATCTGAGAAATGCGTCAAAAGCAATGGGAGAATGTGATCAGAGAGAGAAATGCAGGGAGTCGCAGCTTGCATTATGCAAAAAGCAAATATTGGGGTAAAAAGAAATTCTTTAGAAACACTTAATGAGAGGCTGTACCTGAAGTGTGACTTTTGAAGAAATGCAGGGACCATGAGCTCTCCATAATGAGGATGAAAAATGGTGATAAAAAGCAGCAGTCATTGGAGCCAAGATGAGCATGAGAATCAGGCAGTGGAAACAGTGGGTAAGGCTGAAGCAGGAGCTAAAGGGAAGGTCCTGCAACTACATGGAGTGGCTAGCACAGGCTCCAGAGCTACACTGGCTGGACTTGAGCCCTTGCCATTCCCTGTGCCAACTGTGTGACCTTGGACAAGGTAAGTGGCCTCTCTGCCCTAGTTCTCTCTTCTGAAAGCAGGAATAATGCTAATACCTGTACCATCCATTTGCTGGAAGAACAAATGCGATAAGTCTTGCACAGTATCTGGTACAGAGTGAAAGCTCAAAAAGGTCAACAATTTTGTTATCTACCAAGAAACTAGGTGAGGACATTCTCGTTAGCCATCAGCTAAGTGTACTAACTTCTCAGTGTGGACAGAAAGAAGTATGAATGACAGCCACGTACCATGCTGCAGTTTGATGTTCTTCTATGCTGCATCAAGTTAACTATCTAGTAAACTCCATAGTTCACTAGGTTAGGATTCAGCTAGTATTTCAGAACTTTTGTCTTCTTGGTAAAATCTTTAGTTACAACAACTCCTCCAGATTTGGTAGCAAATCAGTGCCAGAGAGCAGATTTCTCATGTCTATAGCAATTGCAAATCCACCAACTCCAGTTCTATGACTCTACTCTCAGAAGACTTTTCCATCATTGCCTAATGGACTTTGATTGAAAGCTGCTATCAAGATTTTGGTATCTGAAGTAGATAAATTAACATTTCTTAAAAAATTCCTTCACAAGGCATTGTCTCAATACTGTCTGAATATCTGCTAAACATACTCTCACAAACACCACTGGGACCACCCTGTTGGTTGATATCTATATATTAATCAAGACCCTTTGAGTACAACTGTTCAGCCAGCTGTGAACTCACCTAATCGTCCTGCTGTCCAGACTGCATTTTTCCATCCTGCCCATGAGTATGTAATAAGAGATTTTATTAAATGCCTCACTGAACCCAGACCCAAACATCTATGCTGTTAAACTGATCTAATAAAACCCATCAATTTTTAGCTGAAAAAGGCTGCTGGAAAAAGTATGATCATGAAAAAGAAAGAAAGGAAGAGAGAGAGAATGAGCATGGATGGAAGGAAGGAAACAAGGAATAAAGACGAAAAGAGAGAGGAAGAGAGAAGAAAGGGAACAGAAGGGAAGGGGAAGGAAGGGAATGAGGAAGAAGTGAAAGTATAGGCAGGTTACACCAATCCATCTGCCTATCCCTGGAAAGAGAAAATAATAGGATTCTTTCAGGAATGACTGGACTCTGAGTAAATTTTGTTCATTTACTTTTTGCTCATTTTTTTGGAAATTTTCTACAATATGTCTATATTATCTTAATAATATGAAAAGAAATTTCTTTACAAATCATATATATACATACACACACACACACACACACACACGCGCACACACACACTGATTTAATTTGTTCCTACCATTGATGTAAGTTCCAGCTACCCTCCTCTTAATTAGTTTTCATTTAAAAAGTAATTGAAATTGTACATGACATTTACTATGATTCGAAAATGAATGCTAGTGCTTTGCTAGCAATCCGATTCCACCCCCATTCCTCCACATAATAATAGAAAACAACTAGAACACTGTTTTCTGTTTAATCTCTTAATTTGGAGCACAAAAAACCTTTCCAAAGTAGATACAGTTAACCCATTTGATCTTTCAGTGGATATCTCAGCTTGCTGTATACAACCCTTGTTCTGATTTATTTCCATTTGCTAAAAAACATGTCAAGTGAGTTTTGGATGACTTTAAGAACTCTCTTCCTAAACCAAATTCCTGCCTTTGGCAGCTTCACTCCCCTCAAGGCTCCCCATCCTTTGTGCACAGGACCGTGGATGAGCCGGGGCGGGCTTTAAACACAGCTCCACGTTGCCTAGCTCCACACCTGGGTTCCCCTTGATGGTGTGTGGATGTGAAAAACTGACTGTTTTGGGCAATCACAAGCTGCCAACAAAGGTGGCAAATACAATCTCCAGGAAAAATGGGCAATCCAGACTGCAGCCCACTGATGCTTTTCTGAGAAGAATAAGACAGAACAATATTGAAATATAGTAGCACCTGTTAACAGGGCTCTCTGAGCAGCTGCCAGGGTGAGAAGGGTTCCGAAAGGAGGGCGCTCCCAATAAGTTTGCTCCCCGATGCTCCCACCCTCCCTCCCATCTGGAGAATGCACAGTTTTTGGCTTTCAGAATCTAAAAGTAAATATAGCCATCCATCTTAATGAATCCCAACACCACCAGCCTTGCACACATACAGTTTAGAGCAGGGCCAGCTTTGGAGAAATTCTGAAGTCCCAAAAAGTTTCTTTTTTATTCTCCTAATTTTTCTATTTCCCCCCACCTGGTAGATTCTCAGGTCACCCGCCCCCCACCTTTCCTTCTTACCTAGCTCCCTTCATTTCATTCTTTTACTCAGTCATTCCTCCGGATCACAAACACATGTTGAATCTCTCAGGCCTCGTGCTAGTTACTAGAGATTCAGAGGTGAGGAAATTCAGACTCAGTTCTGCCCTTATAAAACTTATGGTCTAGTATGAAACAGACATGATCCAGATAATCCGACAAATAAAATAAATTTGTAATTCAGAGGAAATAAAGAAAGCTGCTCCAGTATGTTTAATCAACTTATCTGACTGCAGAAGCTTGTCCACAGTAAAACCTGCTCAATCCCGTAGAATTGATCCTTCACCGTTAGGAAGTGAGAACTCGATCATAAAGAAGGGATAGCACAAAGGTGTCAGGTGCTTTGTTAAGACCCTTGCAGCAAAGCAAAATAAGGACCTGACACCTTCTCATATGCTTTAAGCATTGCTGTGGATGAGGCTGTTCCTGCCCACACACATCACCAGGGGCAGTTGCCTGTCCTTGGAATAGGTAACTGTCAAGACTAGAAGTTTATATATATACACAGAAGTGCCCTGAAAATTAATTTCCAGGCAACATGAGGCTATTTCAACCAGTCCTTCCAGCTCAAGCTGCTTTACTCTGTGAAAAGACTAGATTGCCAAAGGTGTCCCATGGAGAGCTCACCGCTGTCTAGCATCGTACCATAGGCCACGCTAATAAAGAAATTAAAGAACTTTTTTTTTTCCATCCTCACAGTCTGATTGAGTGATCAGTATGATTCATCCCCAGTGGAGTGTTCTAATTAATGTGATTTCATTTTACCTTGCGTGAACCCAGGTAGGTGGACAAGCTGAAATTGACGTCTTATGCAGTGAGTCCAGCCCAAGGCTTAGCCAAAGCACAGAGGTGGAAAGAAAATGAGAGGAATTGTGGGGTAAGATTAGGACAAATGTTCGAACAGGTGGAACCATCCAATGACAGTGGTGCCTCAGGAAGTGCTGACTTCAGTCACTGTGACACTTCAAATAGAGAAAGGGTGACTTGAGGGGAGGATGCTGTCCCATGAGACTTTGCAAAGGCAGAGTAGAGTGGGCATCTAAAGTACAGACCTAGCTAGATTCAGGCAGACCTGGGTTGGAATTCTGTCTCCTGGGTTTGAAAACTGGTTTGACCTTGTGCAAAATTGCTTAATCTCATTGACCCTCACTTTCCCCTCCTGTAAAACGGGGATTAACAGAGGTGTGTACACCTCATAGAGCAGCAGTGAGAATACGATAATAAAGCTTTAACGTGATAGCTGATATACGGTAAATATTCAGTAACGGGTAATGATTACTATCACTCTTAAAAAAATGTTTTTAATATTATTGGATTTTTAAATGTCTAGGTTTCCCATTGGGGTATTGATATCCTATGAGGCATATACAAATTATAGGAGAAAGAAGAATTTTGATGAAGGCAACATGACCATAGCAGGACTAGAAAACTTGGTTAGGGGATTCAGGAAGTATGAATTATTTCTGGTCAGACTGCTGTGTTCTTAGACTATCAAATAAGCATTCATTTGTGTGTTGTATTGTGTCAGATTGAATGTTACATGCATTTCTATTTTTGTGTGTGCAAAATGGTCAGATATTGGCAAGTTTATGCGGTTCTATCTCTACAGAGATAATTTGCTTCAAATCATACCTTCGTGTCTCATGTATTAACGAACGATTTGATGGTGAGTAGAAGTAGTGTAAATTAACTTTGCTGAAGTATTTATCTCTGTAATGCTACATGACTTCCAATAAAATACTGTGAAATTTTTCTGTGGACTTTTAAAGAACGTGCTTAATCCCATCTTTGGAGTCCTGTCTATATCTGTTTAACACCCCCCTGTGTTCTGAGCCCTCTTCTAGGCACAATACACATGGTCTCTGCCTTTGCTCATGGAGACTTGGACTAAAGCTCTAGTTTTGCCACTATTTGATGTATGAACTTGGGAAATCTGCTTAATTTATCTGGGCCCCCTTTTCCCCACCTATAAGATACGGAGTTATAGGTGAGTGCTCCTGGATCTCTTGCAACTCTAAAATTCCATGATTCTATAGCTGGGCTCTCCTGGGAGAGGCCTGGGATGCATATTCTTTCCCACATTATCTCATCCTAATGGAATCATTCCATTTCAGGAATTTTACCAAAGGCTAATTTGCACAACAATTACTCCAACCCACCCAGCCTTTTCCTGGACTCTGTTCTTTCGGCCAGGGAAGGGAGGTAGGACCCCAGCCATCTGTCCTTTTATACTACAGACTCTGTTTTTGAATGGTTGCCTAGGATAAATTTAATTAGGCAAGGAAACCTGTTGGGGGAAGATCACAAAATACATTGCAAAACCAGAAAATAAAAGGGACTTTTGAATAAGATTTGTTCTCTTCCATAACCCTGAAGTTGGCTGCATGTCTGGGTTTCTCCTTCTCCCTACAATAATACCATTGTTCCAGTTCTCTTTAGCCACCAAAACCCTCCCCACACCTCAAGGTCCGTCAGAATCTTCATGCCTACAGCCAGTTTCTCTCACCTCCTACCCACCCCAGCACAACCACCTTCATGACTCACTTTGTCTTATGATGCCTTTTCCATTTTGTTTTATAAAGTGTTCCAAATAGACCTCACTTTTCTTGTGTCTATAAGGGACACTTATTTTTCCTGCCCAGCGCCCATTCCATTTTGCTTTGAAGGAAACCCCTTCTGTGCCTGCATTTCCTGGGGTTCTCTGGGTGGAGCTCAGGATCTTGGATGACTCATTCTGTCTCTTTAGTAAGTAGCTTCAGCACCAACCATGTGCCAGGCACCGAGGATACTGGACAAAAACGACAAGGCTCCTGTTTTTTTAAAACTTATATTGTTATAGAAACTCCTAGAGATTTAAGACTGCTTTTTTTTTTTTTTTTACATTTTTCTCTCCCCAGCAATTAGCAGACTACACAGTACATATCACCCAAAGATTTGGTGAATGAATAAATCATCTCAACAGCACATGATGGTAATAACAGAGTGTATGTGTGTGTGTGTGCACACACGTGAATGTGGGCGCATGCATGCGTGTGCGTGACCTTTGGGGTCATCACTATTCATGAGGATTGCTCCCACAACTTTACACGGATAAATCCATTTAATCTGCATGGCAATCCAGTGTGATAAATATTATTGTGATGCCGGTTTGTGGAGAAGGAAACCAAAGCACAGGAGATTAAGTGACTTATCTAAGGTCACGGAGGCCACAAACAGTAGAGAGAGGACTCAAACCCAAGCAGTCCAGCCCCCTAGACCACACTTACGATCAGGCTGCTAACGCTGCCTCATTCTCAATCACGGATACGGGACCCGGTGATGGTACAATAGGTGGGAAGTTATGGTTCTACTTCCCCCTTCCCATCCAAAAGGTGGTATTTTTGTGTTTTATGTTTTTTTTCTCATCTTCAAATCAAATAAACACACTTCAAAATAGAGTCCTATTTTGTAACCATTTTGACATTATGGGTCAGCTTTTACCAGGAAGATAGAAGGTCAAGATCTGAAGATCGATACTTTTGGCCATCTATAGCAATGTTGATAAAAATACAGAAGAAAGGCCAATACCGGAGATCAAAACACATCTGTGCACAATACGTACATACTCGTCAACATAGTGCACTGTCAACCGAGACAGGTAGCACTTCCTCGTGGAGCCCCACGAGATTTTTCTCAACTCCTCTGGGTCACAGTAGTCAAAGAGAAGGACTGGAGACCGGCAGAGTGTCCGGGTAACCTCTTACGTTAGGGGCTCTCGGTGGCAAAGGAAATTCATCAGGTAGCGTTCCACGGATCCCTGTTTACAGTCTGTGGGAACAGTCACTGGGCTATTATGAAGAACGCTAATGCTCTCAATTACACCTAAATTAAGATAAAGCAGTAACCTAGTTAATGTAAAAGTGGTTTTATTTATAGACAGCAATTTAATCTTTAATATGCAACCATCATCTGTAAAACTACTTAGCCCCATCTATCCCATTTATGCCTTTATTATCCTCTTGTAAAAACACATGGAGCTTTCTTGGTTATAGATGTGAAATGAGTTCTCTCTCTAACATTTTTTTAAAGCTTAAAACTGTTGATGTAATTACAGTGGATAGAGACATTTTCATGCTGAATGTCCTTCATCCATTATATAGTATAATGAAATTAACCATCATCTATTACAGAAGGAAAAGCAATTTATGATAATTGAAGAGGAGAGTCTTTTTCTTCCTCCAAAAGAAGCATTTGTTTCCGTGGCACAGTGGGGGGGCGTCTGGAGGTGGGAGGGGCGTGGGAGTGGGGGTGGCACAGAGAGATTCCTGTGTTCAGAACCCTCAACCTTTTCAAGTAAATCATCTTTCAGAAGCCAGCCAACCTCTGAGCACATCGAGCCAGCTGTGCACCTTCAACCGGCATTGTTGGGGGCCCAGCTTTGAAAGCGCAAACTGCCTGCTGCATCAGAACACATCTGGAAGCCTAAGCAGCTTCTAAGCTAAGCCTTTCAGCAGAGGCAGCCTGTCTATCCCAAAGGATAGAAACATTATTTTCTGGGCAGGGCTTCTAGGCTCTTGAGGAGTTATACAAAGCCTGACAGCCCCAGTCATTCCTCTAATGATGATGAGTTGACAGCTGGAGGGAGAAGCAAACAAACACATATACACACATAGAAGCCAGCCTTGAAAACCAGTGGGAGATCCAAAAATCAGCTAGTTATCTATTCTGTTCAGGTGGGTCTTTAGAATGCAGAGAATCTCAATTAATTGAGACTCTTATTTATAAAGGTAGCAGATTTTTACAACTAGAAAAATGATCTGATTTGGGGTTGGCAGATGCAAGTCAAGTGTGGCAAAACCTCCCTTCTTCCTTGCCCACGGTCAACTAAAACAGCAGTGTGTTCTTTCTCACTGGGCGCTGACCTAGTGTTCCCTGCTATCGATGGGCACATGGGATACAATCTAAAAGCCATTTCATGACAAATAGCCCTTTCATTATTATAGCTGAGGAACTGAATCCCAGAGAGGTTTAGTGTCTCTCTCAAAGACACACAGCAAGTTAGTGTCAGAGACGAAACAGATCCAAAGTATTCCTCCTCCTGGCCCTGGAATCTTTATATGTCACGAGAGTGTCATTTACACCCAATCATCTGTGACCCAGGGTGGAATAAAACATGAACCTGCAAACAAAACTTCAATTGATGATCATGAGATCAGCCTTTCATCAGCCCGGTCCAGTCTCTAACACAGTCCCAGACGATGGTGACCGAGACTCAGTCTGATGATTCCTGGGGTGGAAACACTACAGAACCACACCTGCTGTGGCTAATTCATGTTGACAAAACTATTTCCAACAAGAATATAGCTGTGCATTCTACCAAGGGTTCATGAAATTGTTACTATCTTTTGAAATGTTAGGCTCAAATATTTGAAAAGGAAATAGTCCAGAAGAAGGTAGAAAAGGCTAGATGCACTAAAATGTCCACCCACTCCCTCTTTTGCTCTATCACAGCTGTGTCCTTCAAGGACACCCAACACATTCTAAAATCATTTTGTGGTGGTTTTGTTTACTATCGGTATCCTCCACTAGAACATAAGCCCTATAAGGGCAGGGACATTTTCTGTCCTGCTTTCTGTCATCATCCCCCATACTTTCCACGGTACGTGATACAAGATACACAAGGTATTGTATACAAGGTATACAATGCTTAAACTGTATTTATTAATCTAAATAATGAATAAAGTTCAGAGCATTTATCAGAGAAGACAAAGGGCTTTTATCTAGATGAACGGCTAGGAAAGGGGGACTTATTAGGCAAGAATATAAATGACAGTTACCAAGATGACTTGGAAACTTAGGAACATGCTCAAAATATAATGGAAAGAGAAAGGAGCAGGCTATACAATTGCATGTATACTGCGGATTGACATATACTCTTGTACCTCTGAATTTTATCCTGCAGTGTACATGCACTACCTTTAAAAAAATGAAATATTTGAACAGCCACCAAAAGAATTTTTAACTCTAATTTTTTCACTGTACAGTTGAGGAAACTGACTTCCAGAGATACGGAGACATATAAAAGGTCCAGAGATAGGGAATGGTACAGCTGATGTCGAAACCAGTGTAAAACAATTCCATCTTGATGTTTTGTCTATTCTATTAGCCAGACTCCTAGGGTTAAGAGTACTCTTAGAGCCCTTATTTGTTAACTCAGTCACACCTGCAGAACTTACTCAACTGATTTGGATATATTTCATCAGCTCAGAAAAATAAAAAACAATGCATTTAGTAGAAGAATTACACTCACTTACTCCCCTGCCCTGAAAAACAACCCTGTTGCCAAATTCTAAACTAAATCCATTGTTTATTCTTCCTGGACCCTGCTATGATGTTACTGCCACTCAGGCAAGTGCACCACTATTTGAGGCCAAAGTGGACTGCCAGATGTAGAAGCTTCCAGTCTCAAATAGCAGCCTGCTACCTCCCTCCCTGGATAAGGAGTTCACAGAGAGGAAACTGCGCTTATGACAGTACACAGAGTCACAGTCATTTCTTCCATCCAAATCAGCCATTTCCACCCTGGGTGACTGAGAAATTTACCCATTTGCAGCACTCAGGAAGTACATGAAATGACCCCTCATGGTCTGAAGATGTCCTAACAATCAGCTGCAAAGAGCTGAGTGAGGAAACAGCCTGGGCTGGATTCCACACACTTTTCTAGGCAAATGGTCCCTGTAATTATACAGGTGACCAATAGGCCTCTCATTATGAAACCCACGGAGAAAGACACACCTGAGCTACATGGCAATGGCAAATCTTCATTGAATATGCAGAAGGTTTATCTGCATAAGTATCTTTCAATTAGTCACACTAAAGGAAAAGAACTGTGGTATAGATAATGCAGAACCATTCAATGTGGAAATGAGCATTTTTAGTTCTGTACCATATGTAATGATTAGGAAAGAATAAAGTAGTAAGCGTTAATAATATAAATGACAATGAGAACATCTAGTGAGCAGGCACTACGTGTCACATGTGGAATTAAGCTATGTACAAAAGGTCCATAGGAAGGAGGGTATCATCATCCTCCCTTTACAGAATAAGACAACTATGAGATGGTCATTAATTTGTTCAAGGGCACACAGCTGGCAAGTATATGCCAGATGCAAACTCGGGTCTCTTTTGCTCCAGAGCTGTGCCTATGACCAAGGAGCTACACCTGTTAGAGGTGCATCTTCCCTGTCCTCAGGGTGGCTTTACTGTGTTCAAAGTAGGAGGCTGATGACATGTGAACTAGAAAGATGCTGCTCCAAGACCACTCCCACCAAAACTAGTCTCGATCCAACCTACTTCAGAGCCCGAAATCACAATATGAAAGTTCCAATCTGTTACATTAAGGGTTTAATAGCTATACAAATTCCATTAAAATGCCAGTACATCTTAGATATGACACCAAAAGCACAAACAATAAAGGGGGAAAAAGAAACCCGATGACTTGTACTTTGCCTAAATTAAACACTATTGCGTTTC
Source organism: Eulemur rufifrons (assembly GCF_041146395.1). Taxonomy (NCBI): domain Eukaryota; kingdom Metazoa; phylum Chordata; class Mammalia; order Primates; family Lemuridae; genus Eulemur; species Eulemur rufifrons. The sequence continues at coordinate 26,652,510 of NC_090992.1, forward strand.
ACAGGACATCATTAAGAACATGTAAAGAAACTCACAGAATGGGAGCAGATATTTGCAATTTGTATCTGATAAGGGTCTAGTGTCCTGAAATTATATAAATAATTCTTACAACTTAATAAAAAGACAACCCAATTTTTTTTTTAAAAAAAAAAAAAAAAAGGAAAGAAAAGGATTTGAACAGAAATTTCCCTGAAGAAGATACATCAAACGGACAATAAGGCCGGGTGTGGTGGCTCCTGCCTGTAATCCTAGCACTCTGGGAGGCTCAGGTGGGAGGATTGCTTGAGCTCAGGAGTTCGAAACCAGCCTGAGCAACAGCGAGACCCCGTCTCTACTAAAAATAGAAAGAAATTAGCTGGACAACTAAAAATATATAGAAAAAATTAGCCGGGCATGGTGGCACATGCCTGTAGCCCCAGCTACTTAGGAGGCTAAGGCAAGAGGATCGCTTGAGCCCACGAGTTTGAGATTTCTGTGAGCTAGACTGAAGCCACAGCACTCTAGCCCTGGCAACAGAGTGAGACTCTGTCTCAGAAAAAAAAAAAAAAGAAAAAAAAGAAAAAAAAGAAAAAAAAAAAAAAAAAAAAGGCCAATAAGTACAGGAAATTATGGAAATTATACTCAATATCATTCCTTATTGGGGAAATGCAAATTGAAACCACAATGATACACCATTTCACACCCACTAAGATGGCAATAATAAGAAAGATGAAATGGTAAGTGTTGGCCAGGATGTGGAAAAACTGGAGCCCTTTTACACTGCTGGTGGAAATGCAAAATAGTACAACTGCAATGGAAAACAGTGTGGCAGTTCCTCCCTAAGTTAATCCTAGAGTTACCATATGGTCCAGCAACTTCATGCCACATTCAAGAGAATTGAAAACATATGCCCTAAAAATTTGTACACAAATGTTCATAGAAGCATTATTTCTAATAACCAAAAAGTAGAAACAACTCAAATGTCCATCAACTGATTAATGGGTAAACAAAATGTGGCACAATCTATAAAAAGAAATGTCAGCCATATCAAGGAATGAGGTACTGGGGCAGAAACATTACGCTAAGTTAAAGAAACCAGACACAAAAAGCCACATCGTACGATTCCATCTATGTGAAACATTGAGAACAGATAAATCCATAGAGACAGCTACGGATCGGTGGTTGTCAGTGGCTGGTGTGCGTGGGTGGGGGTGAGAATGGGAAGTGACTGCTTAATGGCTATGGGGGTTTCCTTCTGGGGTGATGAAAATGCCTTGGAATTAAAGAGGGATGGCAGTCGGACAACATTCTGAATATCCTAAATGCCACTGCATTGTTCACTTTAGAATGGCTGTTCTTACGTTATATGAATTTCACCTCAATTGAAAAAACAGCACTGACTTTCTGTTGGGTAGGTCTCCTATGAGTTCTGGGCCTCAAAAGTTAGAGCAGAAGACACAGAAGGCAAATCTTGCTGATTTCTTTTCTTTCTTTCTCTCTCTTATTTTTTTTTTTTTTTTTTGCAGAACAATCTGATACAACCAGGAAAAGTATTCATTAAGGGCATAAACATATAGGATTCCTGGCTAATTAAGTGGAATATGTTCCATAGTGAGCTCTCACTTTCACCCAAATTTTCACCTGTGCCTTGCTTTTCAAGAACACATGCTAACTAACGCAGCTTAAAAATGGGGGTGTGGAGAGACTCAGGCATTCTCACTGGGGTGATGTTGCCCTGACGAGATGAAAATCGGTTCTTCATGGCTAAAATTTCTTATTCTTCTCATATAGAAGGCACAAATACACATACAGTACATAAACAGACATGCAGTATATCTGCGGTGTTAACGTCTCACACGGTGGGGGGCGATTATGCAAAGAGACTTCAACAGGCCCCTGAGGGGACACCAATAAACACAAGAATTCTGAAATTTTACCCTAAAGCCAGAAAACCAGGCAAAATCCATTTCTCTTGAGAAATAAGGACGTTTTCCTCAAAGAGGAACGGTCACGTAAATAATATTTGTTTGCCACCCAGATAAACGTCAAGTACATCCTGAAACACAATGTCGCACCATGACTGAGACAGCGAGATCGTCAGCGCCTCTGCGTTCTGGCTGCGTTACACTGAGCAACCAATAACCTCTCTGAACCTCGGTTTCTGCAAATGGAAAAGGGGGTTGGAGAGAGCACCTACTTCACTGGGTTACTGAGTTAAATAGCATTCCATCTCGACGGCACCTGAAGCAGTGCCCGAGTCTAACTTCTCCAGAAAGGTGAGGTGTATCCCTTAATTTTCACTGCCCAGGGGACGGGCCCAGTGGTTAGCAGTGGCGGCCATGAGGTCAGACTGCTTGGGCCTGAGTATCTGCTCTCTTTGCACATACTCTTAACACACTTCTTGCCTTCAATGCCCCTACAATTTGCCAAATGAAGAAAATAACAGCCACTCTCTTAGGGCTGTTCAAAGATTCAAAGACTGAATTCCTAGAATGCCTAAACGGCGTTTGCCAGCTAAAACACATTCAATACATGTTAAGTTTGTTACGACGGTTATTACTACAAGTACTACTGCAACTATTACTATTATTAGCCTCTCTGCCTGTCATAATTAAACTAGATGCCTTTATTATAAAGGGTACAAAAGACTTAAAAATGTAGAAAATGAGACGCCACTTGGTTAGGGTTCCCTGTGAAGAATGGAAGGAGAAAAGAAAAGAGATGGTAGAATAGGACTAATTGCTAAATATTGCAGCAGAGATGACAGGAACTTTGCAATTTTATAAGCAAGAGAGAAGAGCATGAGCTAGAGGAGCTAAAGAAAGCTTCCTGGAAGAGGTGGGAGTGGAAGTGAAGTTTCCTTTCTATCATTTAGAAATGTAAACACCTCTCTTTATGTTCTCCTTGTTGCTGCCCATGAAAACAACCTCTTGAAAAAGATCCTTCCATCTTTACTTAATCTCCCATTGGCTTCCTTCCCTTGCTGCAAATTGCCCACCTGAAAGCACAAAGAAAACAGAGCCAAAGTCCACTGCACAGAATAATAGGTCCTTAAGCTACAGTGACTGCCAGAAAATGTCAGCTCTAAGAGCAGGAGCATATGGTCAAAACCGCCAGAAAAGCAGTGGTAATTTTTACAGCAGGTTATTACTACAAACCTCCTTTGAGAGGCCAATTCACAGCTTGTCCTGAACACTACATTAACTCATTTATGGTTTTCCAAAGTGCTTGATCTCCTACTGTCCCCAAATCTGACAAATATGCTCTCCTAATTCATAATCCTCATGGAGACCCTTAAACTCCCAATCGAGTGTGGTGCCACTTGGAGGTTGCAAATCCAGCCTTTGCAATGCATCCTCTAGGTAGCAGACTAAGGCATAAGCCTTCAATCTCTCTAAATGAAATATTTTTTTGGCTTCCAGGATTCTCATAGCTTCTCTGCCTCAAACCTAGAAAATGTGCAGCTGAAAACAATGGGGAGTGACCATTCAAATATCCCCTTGTAATGGGTCACAGCGGTGATTCCAAACTTAAACTTGGTTATCATTTCAAAAAGTTATCATGTCTATTTCCTTCCCCCGCCAAAAGAGTGACATTAGTTATCTCCTCATTTTTCCTGAATTGCCACCTTTCTTGTTGGTCAAGATTTAAACAAGCAGCAAATTGTGACTCCCCTTTGTTGCTAAGTAAATATCAAACATTTTCATCTGTTACCAGGACTCGGTTTTCTTGAGAATTATGTCAAATTTAGATGCTAACACAACACTGTTTACATTGTGTAATCACAGCATTCAAACAACTCTTATATACTATAAAAGTTGCTAAACATACAAAGGAACCTTAATTTCTACCCTAGGAACCTCTGTGCTATGTATCTTTCTTTAAAAATAACCAAATAGTTTTGGGCACGGTATTAAAATAGATGACTGTTGACCATGCTTTGCTACAGACAACACTTCAGAGGAATTAAGGTGACTCTAGAATACCATTTTTATTTTCATTTAAATTAGACCATAAATCATTTCTTTTGAAAATTTATAACTATTCCCCTTCAGGGTGTAATGGGAGGATGATAGAATCCAACTAAAATAACGAGGAAGTCAAATCCCAAAGCATGATGTATGTACCATCAATCATATGTAAGTTGACTTATATGGTACAAGGATGGTATTTAAAATAGTATTTTAAAATAAGTACTAGGAAAAAAAGATTAGCACATCAAACACAAAACTGCATGAATATTACTAATCAGGATGAACTCAATATTTCTTTAAAAGTTCAGAGGGAAATGTTTGGTATTTGGATATATCAAAACTGGCAAATGAATGGGAATAAATAAACTATGTGGCACTCTACGTGGACTAAATGATAGTGAGGGCCTTTCTGGATACGAGATGTTCCAATTCCACGAGGCTGACCTTCCTAATTGATTTCTGCAGCCTGAAATAATCAGCACCCTGACATTTGGGTAAGAACCTCTCCATTCCAAAGAGGTGGATGTTAGTTACATGTGAACTATCAAAAATTTGATTTGTTTCTGATTCTTTCTAAAACCAGAGAGTTTGGACATTTCCTTGAAAGAGACTGCAGCAAGAGTAGCTTTGCCCCTTCAGGGGGCAGAGTCGTGGCACCAGGAGCGCAGTGTAACAGGGAAGGTGATGGGCTCACGTGGAAATACGGGTTCTGATTCAGTCTCAACCGCTGTCACTGTGCTCTGTGACCTTAAGCGAGTCTCTTTCCATGTGGCCATGTCAACCACAGAAGAGCATTTTCAAAGACCCTTTGAACTTCCAGAATGTTATTACTCCTAAGCTTCTGCATCATCAGAGGTAAGAAACAGGAACCTATACCAGCAAAGCTATGAGTCAAATTCTTTAGGAATACTCTTAGCATATGACTCAATTGTTGATTTTGATATGACCAGAATCCCTTTATTCATGCATTCATTCAGCAAATGCATATTCAGTACTTCCTGTGATCCTGTCCACCCTTCAGCCTAGCTTAGAGAACAATACAATGTTTTAAAACGTTATAGTGTATAAGAATCACCTAAGAAATCTGCTAAAACACACTTTAGATAATACCTCTTCCCCTCTGGTTAAGTGTGCGGCACAGACAAGCAATTCAAATTTTTGACAAATAATCCAGACAATTTTGTTATGGTTGGTCCACACTTTGAGAAGCTCTGGTCTAGGGAAATAGGCAGGTGATCAAGCAGGTTACTTTATTTATTTATTTTTAATGTGCAGGGGGTGTGGGAAGGACTAGGCAGGTTACTTTAAATCAGAGTGATAGTTGCCAAGATAAACGGAGGCTTTCAGTGCTGGGGGCACACAGATGGGGCTCCCATTTGGTCTGGGAGCCAGGAGAGCTACTTTATTAGAGGAAATGATATTCAAACTGAGCATGGGAAGACGAACAGAATTTCACCAGCTCAAGATGGGAACAAACAGCATCGTGGAGAGAAAATCGCCTGGGTAAACACAGGGATGCAAGAGTTTCTTCCTTTCCCAACCCAGAAAGAATTCTCCAAAGGCCTAAACTGCACAATGTTCCTCCACAACCCCTCTTAGGAAATATTCATGAAATTAATACATGGATAGTCAAATAGACAAATTAATTTTTTAAGTGGTGGGTAGCCCATGGATGCCAGCATACTTGGACTCTGGAGGCCTATGCTAGTAATAGCAGACAGAACTTGCAAAGGAATGCCTGTATCTCCTTTTCCCTTTCCAAAGAGATATTCAAGAGCAGACACAGAAAACAAATTTAGTCCTTAATGTAGCAAGAGCTGATTATCTAAATAGCACTTGTTACTTCCAGCATTTTCTCATGGATGATCCCATGCCAAGAAAGAAACAAATTGCATTTGTCCATCGTATCAGATCTTTCATTTTCTCAACAATTGCCAAGTATGAGTAGATTGTAATCTTTTGAGATAAATGTCTCTGGAAAAAAAAAAAAAAATACCTGAGAATGTCCTAAGCATAGTGGCAAAAGGGGAAAACCCCACTTGCAATATTTAACGCACAAGTTACAGGACACAGAGAATCTTGTGTCTAAGGCACACATTAAAATGTGCTAAGCCGTGTGGCCTTGGGTAAGGAATATAGTTTTCCGTGCCTTGTTTTCTTCTTGTAAATAGAAGGGCATGATTTAGATAATCTCTAAGAACTGTTTTTGTTCTGACAGTCCATGAATCAAAATAAAAGAACATTTTTACAGGAATTAATTAATCCTCTGGGGATAAAATGAGATAAGCATTTGCTTGTATTCTACATCGCTCTACAGACGATCTCTTCTCCACGATAATCAGATCTGAAGAAAAAAGATCACGTGACATGCTTAAGTGTAACTAGACTTTTCTAAGAGATAGTGTAAATTGAGGAATGATTCTGTGAAGTAAGATGACTTGCTTGGCAGCTATAATTTTACCTCCTCAATGACTGAGCCAATTTTCTCCTCCAGCTCTCTTATACACCTTTAATGAATCCATGTTTCTTTGATTAAATTAACATTTTTGTCTAGCTAATTAGCCTGAAAAACCTACGCTGAACTGATCTGGTAGCAACTTCATTACTGCTCACCGGTGCATGTTTGTGACCAATCACTGTCAGCTCAATCGCCTAATGATTGGGGAAACATTAAGTTTAGCTAATTTGGCTTTCTGTGGCCATCATCACAGTTCCAACGGCACGTCAGTCCCCACCCTGAATCGACCCTGTTTGACAATGACAGATGTTTTAATCACACGGCTTCATTCATTAATGTCTATCAGCATGGCTGGCCAGGTTTGCAGCAACTACCTTTATAGGAAACCAAAACTAATTAAATACCATCTTCATAATTATCTTATATAGTTAGCCTTCTCTAAATGGACCAATATGACAAGGGCTGAAAAATAAAGCCTTAAATGAGACTGGAGAGGAAGGGAATTCCTCTATCACTGAATTGAGTTTTCCTTCTGCACATTTAATAAGTGGTATGCCTCTGTGGGAGCCATCTCTCCCCTCTCAGAAAAGTACATCTCAGGTTTGCCTGTTATACAGCAGCCAGGTTGTGGAACTTATTTTTTTTCTTAGATTTATGACGTTTTAATAAGATTAAAGCAAAAAAAAAAATGCCACCAAATCTTCCTTACCGATATAATCATCCTTCTTTTGGTATGAGCCTCTTAGAGACCCACACCTTCTATACTGCCTTTCTAAGTGGTTCTGATGACGTTGGTTCCATCCTTAGCCGCGATGGTGGCACATGGCCTGGGCCTCACCAATGAGCATTTGGCATCTCCTGGTGATAGGTATTGGTTTATAGCCAGGCATGTTACCCAACTAAGGCCAATCAGAAGCAATGAGACTTGATTGTGGGAGCCTCACTCTGAGCTACTTAAGAAGCTGCCCTGTCTTTCCTGAGGCATTTGACATTCAGAGACAAGGTCAGCAACTGCTACAGCCATTGCATAACCACAAGGGGAGACACTTTTGAGAAAGGGGCTTACATAAGGGAAGATGGAGCCTGAGAACTGCACAGGGAGGAACCAACTTGTGTTGACATGTTTCAGCCCTCTTATCCAGCTGCACACTGTAACAGACCTACCTGTGAAATTTTCAGTTTTATGCCCTGATTAAAAGACATTTGTGCAAATAAGAGCAGTAACTGATAAGCCCCCTTTAACTGTTCAAAATGCTTTTATATCTGCTGTCCTATTTGACCTCCACAGTAATCCCAAAGAGGTGGCAGGGCAGGACTCATTAGCCTCCTTAAGGAAACAAGAGGACGGAGGCACAAAGAGACAGGGGCTTGCTAATGCTCATGGAGCCAGTGCTGAACTGGGGTTTCAAGGTGGGTCAACCACCAACTTGGCCCTTTGTTCTCCTGCTTAGTTCATGGTGGCTTGTTTTCCTATACGGTTGACCCCAGATCATTAGAGTAGTGTTTGGGAGTGGCGGTAGAACACACAGATAGGCCATGGCGTTGGCATCAGCCTGGTTCAGATCCCTGTTCCTCCCATTTACTAGACACATGACATGTGACAAATTGAGCATCTGTAAGCATTAGTGTCTGTATCTAAAGCAAGGAGAATGCAGGTAGAATACTCAGCACATAGCGAGTGATTCTCCTTTCAATCAGAAAAGAGACACTATTTTTTAACCTGACTGCAATGTAGAAATTAACCTAACATATTTGTTGAAAGTAACAAAAATTTTAACTTTGCTCTCAGGGGTTCAAAATACCCACCATCTAAGCAGGTGTTTTTCTTTCTTTCTTTTTTTTTAAGTTTCCTTTCTCAGGACTGTGGCAGTGGCCAAACTCTACACTTAGGTCAATTTAATAACCTAAGGTTTTTTTCCAGAATCTGCTTCCAAAATAAGAAAATGACAGGTCAAGCTATTTTCAGCCAAGAAAAAAAATTATTAAATCTTATGTGTCTAATTACTAAGAATGAGCCTAAATTAATAGCAGAGAGAATGCCAATTTTTGAAGGCAGTTTAAAAAAGAGGCTGCTTTCTACCTAATAGTTCAGGGTACATCCTGACTCCTCTTCTGAGCTCTTTGACTAAAGGCAAGTTGCTTAACTTCTCTAAGCCTCAGTTTCCTCATTTTAAAATGAGAATGTAATTATCAGCTTTTGTGTGCACTGACAGATAATACAAGTAAAATGTGCAGAAAAGAGTTAACATATGGGCCTGACTGCTATCCTCTGAAAGGCTTGCTTATAAGGTTAGCCCTTGGCTACAGTTTGGGAACTTGGATTTGGAGACGGTTCCCACCATTCCCAGAACTGATAAAAACGGCCATTCTTCAACTGTTTGTGTAAACAGTATGGTTTATGCTGAACATCTGCTTTCCTTCTGGGAGAGTGGAATGTTGATATATCTGAGAAATAGTCTGCCTATGCGACCAGCCCCAACAAAAGCAAGCTTCCCTGGTTGACAACATTTTATAGGTGTTTTCACAACTTGCCATTGGGGGAATTAAGTGTGTTCAGTGTGACTCCGCTGGGAGAGGGCTCTGCACTTTGCCCAACTTGCCTTTTTCCTTTGGTGATTGCACTTGGTATCCTTTCGCTAAAAAAAAAAAAAATCACAGTAATGAGTCTGACTGACTGTATGCTGAGTCCCGAGTCCTCCTAGCAAGTTACTGAACCTGAAGGTGGTCTTTGGGACATCAGATATGGAGCATATTTTAAAAAAGCATGCAATAAATAGACGTATACTATCACTGTCATCATCTTGATACTCTGATGTTATTGCTTTGAACAAAACTGCAGGCGATAGTTACATTGATGTGGCAATACCACAAATTTGGAATGGTTTTCTCTATCAGCTTTTGAACAGGAATGTGTGAATGATATTTATTCCAAATACTTTCTCACATATATAAGGATTTATGAATGAGGATATTCGTGATTGTGTTATTTGTGGAGAATCGGAGGCCATTTGGGTGCTTTTCACTGGAGAATACAAAAGTAAAACATGTCGATGCTTATTATCAAACACCAGGCAACTGTAAAGCAATATTGAAACATGCAGAAACAGTAAAAATAAAAAAATTAGATACAACACAGTATCAATTATAAAAATTAAAGATACATGCATGTAAGACGATATACATTTTGTAAGAACATACATAAACAAAAAGATACTCAATAACTACAGGTGAATAATTTTCTACATCAAGGGGAAGGGGGGTGGAAAGGGGATATGAGAATGAAAGCACTTATTGTATTCTTAAAATAAAAGTAGAGCCTTATAGAGACCAGTAACAAAATTGTGCCATGAACAGAAGGGTATGATTAACAAAATTTTCTGTCCCTGAGATCCAAAATAAATCTATTTCACTCTATAACTATTATACGACAATGATGATAATAATACTATTAGCTAACATTGAGCATCTAATATACCAAAGTATATACTTTTCACGCATTATTTTATCCTCACTACAATTCTTTAAGATATGTACTATTAATATCCTTACCTTACAGATGAGGAAACTAAGGCATAGAACAGTAAAGCAATTTCCAAGATTAAGTCAGTACATTTCAGAGAATCAAGACATGAACGAAGCACAAGTCTAACGTAGGGGTTGATAAAAGGATGCTGAGCTTTAGCCTATACCTACATGATTACTAGGTCTTGGGGAAATTCTTGAGAGACTGCTTTCCCTCCTGCCCTTTAAAATTTTTTGAGAATATACTGTGTCAGGCAGTGTTTTCACAATCCAAACTGTAACATTCAAAAAGAAATGATGCAAGATACTAGGTGAACTTTCACATCCAAGGTGCAAAGGGACTTCATTGCCCCGTACCCTTTGCCAATTTAATATTTTCTTTTTCAGTTGTTTCTAAGAACCATTGTGAAATGGAGCCTTAGGTCCCTTTGCTAAGGCTAATCCTGCACTTTGAGTTTTGTGCCTGCGTAAATCAATCTGTTTGTGAGTAAAGACTGCAGCCTCGCAGCTCTCACAACCGGCAGATTTCTTGGTCTCACCTTGCACATCATTTCCTTTAATTTAATAAAAGATTAAGTCTCCTTTAATTCTGCCAGCAACCTCCAAAAGGAAGTATTAACCTCACTTTACATGAATAGTTCTCAACTGGGACAAGGGGGGGAATTTGCTTCACAGGGGACACGTGGCAATGTCTGAAGAGATTTTTGGTTTTCACAACATAGTGGGGAGTGTGCTACTGGCATCCAGGGTGGTAGAGGCCAAGCATGCTGCCAAACACCCTACAATGCACAGGACACACACCACCACAAGGGTCTAGTTGCACAGCCATTTTCAATGAATCCTTTTCTACTATATTTCAAGAGCAGATTCCTTTAAAAAGTTTTGTGATGCTGCTGCCATTGATTACATTTGAATGGAAGGTGGAAAGAGCAAAAGCAGATTCCTCTGACAGATACCTGTTCAAAACAGGCTTTTCTTTGATGGTCTGGGAAAGAGGAAACAAAGACAAAAGAAAAAAAATAGTGACTGTGTTATTGGGTCACATCATTCTGGCACAAATGGATGGGTCAGATTCCACGTTTGGGGAGCAAATTGCGATATTGCTTTGGACATTCTGTTTCTGTCGTATATATACGACCTGATTTTTATTTTTACTTAGACTCCTGCTCGCAGCAAACAGTCCCCCCAAGTGAATAGTTCTAAGCCCTCAAAAAGCAATTGGAATGGGAAAAAGAGGCTCAGTGATAAGATCAAGATATGAACTATCAACCCTGGCTACCGGGTGATAAGTTTAACTTTCTGACCTTCATTGGAAACCACATTAGTAAAGTGCTGATAAAACACTCCGAGCCGGTGGGTGGAAGGTGTATGTTTCCAAAAGCACTCTATGGACTTGCGGGCCCAGCATAATATGAGGCTGTATTTATCTCTATAATTTCCGGAGGGCACACGCTGTCATTTCGAATTTATCCCCAAGCACTGTGCCTGGGGAAGGCTCACTGATTGGTATTAGGACTTATCCTGAAACCAGAGCTTCATCAGAAATCTTTCTAAAGGCAATAAAGAGCAAGTGGAGGAATTTCCCTGCTTTATAAGTAGCATCTGTGATTCTGAACTGGGCCTCTTCAGGCCACAACTGAGAGGCTGAAGTGCTGCTTAAAGTTCTCATTTACTTAAGGGTCCTTTTAGCAATTCAAACTCTGTGGCTATTGAGATGCGACCTGCATGCTCCTGTGGTCACCCACTCTCTGCCTCTCAAGTTCTTCCCTTTGTCACCACTTAAGAGACTACTATAGAAGTATGACGATAATGCTATAGATTATAAAATTACATGTGTGGCTGGATTTCTTTTGTCACAGGGACAGTCCTGCTGACCTGTGTTTATCAAAGTCATGGTTGTGAAGAAAGCAGTCAGCGGTCATGTCATAAAACAAAGATAATTATTTGAAGAACCAAACAGAAATAGTAATATAATAGAGAGGGGAAAATGTTACTTTCATTACAAGTACCAGAGTTCCTCTAAACAGGGCAGATGTATCTGATACAATATTCATTACTGTGATTCATTAATATGATTACTGTGGGTTTGGCAGATAAGGCCTTGAGCCCTTGGACTGAAGGATGGAGGAGTTTAGCAATATGGCGGAAGACAGACCCTAAAAAGAAACAGCTCATTAGAGATTTCTGGCGGGGTTACAGCCAAAGGGCTTTTGACAAGGGAAGACAGGTATTTAAATTTTAAGTAATTTGTGATGTAAGCTACTTCTGTGGTCCCACATAACAAGCAGCCATTTGCTTAACTCATAGCCTTGTGTTGGTGAAAACTTGGGGCATTGAAGACTTAGAATATGCCCAGTATAAAGAAGAGACACAGTATAAATTGATCAGTAAGAAGATTCCTAAACTGCACTAAGGTAGTTGAAAGCAAGAATTCAGAGCCAAAAGTGAAAACCACAAAGGTAAGTCTCTTTCCTCCAAGAATTTCTGAGGCTATCAAAGAACGATGCTAAGTTATTCAATGAATATATAACCAGAAGTTTGAGTTTATTTAATTTCAATCTCAAAGAGCAATTTGCCTCAGCAGACATCTAGGATACAATAATAGTATCGATTACTCCTAAGCCTTGTTAGAATATAAGCTTCCTAAGGGCAAGAGCATGCTCTGATTTTTGTCGTTTGACTTTTTACCTGAATCTCCAGTGATTTATGTGGTGTCAGGCACATAATAGAGGCTCATAAATATCTGTGAAAAAGGTTTTTAATCTAACAGGGGCGGCCCCCCAGTTTATGATGAAGAAACCAGTGCTAACATGAGATCAGCAACATATTCAAGGTCATAAAGTTTGTAGATTCGGGATGTAATTCCTTGCTGCACAAGTGTTGCTGTTTTTCGAAAGTACTGCTGCGACCTGATTATTATGATGCTTAAACTAAACTTATCTGGTAGAAAGTCCCTGAATGCACTGTATAATCTGGGCTGGGTTATTACTCTCTTTATTAATAACAGTTTAATGGGCATGAAAGAAATGAGGCCATTTCCATTCTAAACCCTTCCACATACTTTCTTTGTGCCTGTTCCTAACAGTTTTCAGTTAGGTATCCCATGGAAACCATTTGGAGTTGTTTTTTTTTTTTTTGAAACTTTTTTTTTTTTTTTTCGTAATTTTCAGGTTCAGATAACTAAGCATTTGATTTAGGGGAAGTAACAGAGTTAAGAGAAAGACATTGGGAGACTTAAACATAACAGACCCTTGTTTGCAGACACCTGATTGAGCTGAATTGAAAGCCCCAGTTCAGATGCTGAAAGTCATAAATGTTAGTTGACTAGAACTGACTCATCACCACTTTGAAGCATGGGGATCGCCAGCCATTTCAGAATCATAACACCTAAAATGGCTCTTCATCCTCTCCACACTACCGAGGGGTAGCGTAATTCTTACACTGGGAAGCAGCCTTCATTTCTAAGAGATAGTAACTGTAGCTTGCAGCTAATTGTCTTAGCAATTACACCGTAGAGAATCTCTTTAAAAAGCCATGATGGAAATATCACATTGATCTCTTATCTCAGCAAAAATCTGAACATTGTTGCCCCAGCATGTTGAAAAGTAGAATTTTTTTTTTTTTTTTTTTTGTAAAGCAGAAATTGAAATCAGAATCTGGCTTCAATTGAGATGAATTTTTATGTAAACTCTATAGAAATATCAGTTCAAAAAATCACAGTCCTGTAAAATTCACACAAAATTATTAACAAATTATTTGGTATATTATAGAGAATTCTTCCAATATTTCCTAAGCTCCTAATGACATGGGTTTAGTAAAAATGCCCTAAGGACATATTTCATTTGTACTTTCCTCATGCTTTCCATTAGATATTATGTGCTTCACCTTTGAAACAGCTTCCACTGCATTTATGATAGACTGAACATTTTTAGATGTAAAATTACACGGTAGGAATTCACTGGACATTTTTAATCTGACTTTATACAAACCATAAAGATAGGTCCATCAGTGTTCTGGACTCACTGAATTAGGATATAGGTAATACTTAAAGAAGGAAGGCTAAGGTGTTGCAAAGGAAAAAAAATGGTAAAGTTAAAGGCAAAATCTGAGTAAATCTTTCTCCAATGTTACCACGGGAAGAGGTTGAGAAAACAAAAGCAAGATACCCCACGGCTAATGGACATCAATCAAGTCTCTGGGAGGGGAGAGGCTGAGGATGGGGGACACAGTCATGTCACAAGAGTCTTCCCAGGTTCTGTCACCTGCTGCTATTGAGTTACCCTGGGCAAGGATAAAGAAAAACAGCTCACTGTAGTAGCAGTTTACAAGTTTATTCACAAAGTTTAGTGCCACCCACACAAGACACATACTCACGTTGGCAACTGCCATTTATAAAGATGGAATGCCCATTCCACTGTGTAACCATGGGAATGGACCTAGGTCATACTTAGTTCAGAAAGATGTTTTTAAATGTTTCAGTCAAAGAGCAAAAACATGGATGAAGGCAGTCCTCTATTTTCTCTTGAGCACTTGTGAAACCAATAAATATTGCAAATGGTAGGCACCTATCCCTACCTCCCCTGGCTTCTCAAGCCAGTGGCTGACCCAACCGCACTTTGTCCTGCTTGCCAGCCAACGAGGGGGACAACTTTATCACATTCTTAGACTGATCCATGAATAGCGGCCAGGTGCCATTCTGAGTGGCAGTATTGTATTCCTGTTCAGCAGAAACTATAAATTTGATTCTAAAAAAGAAACTGATGGAGGTACTAGTGTCAGAGACTAAATGAAGATCCATATATTATCTCACCCAGAGAACACCAGTTCCTGGACTTCCTTTCTTGGCTATGCCCTGGGAGACACATGATGGCCATGGGCTGTAGGATACTGAGAAATCTCAGAACACACATAATCTGGGACGATGATATTGCTGTTAACAAAATCCCATCCTTTTGTGAAGATAAATATATCTCTTTCAGTTTAAGGGACTGATGGTTGAGACTCTTAATTCTGTTTTAGTCAATTCTACTAGTGAAAAAGTGAACCATGTAGTCAAATACTCCCATGTGTATATAATTTCTTGGTAGCCAGATCATAAATGAACAAATGTACCTGCATTCTGTAAGTGGTTGAAAAAACATCTCCAAGAGTACACCGAGATATCCCTCTTAATAGTATGTAATAAGCTAATAAAATAGGTTAATAAAGCCTACTTCCATTCCGAAACATCCAAGTTGCTATGTATCTCTAGAGACACAATCAGAACAGAATGATAAAATCAACAAATATAAAAGAAGAAAATTCAACACTAGATTTCATTCTGAATGAGAAAATAACAGGTAATGCCAAATGTACACTCGTCGAACAATAGAACAGAGAGCTCTAGGGAAAGCTGAAAGATGAAACTTTTACTTGACACAAACTTACCTTGGCACAAACCATCTTCAACTACAGGAACTCTTACACTGGAGACTGTAGCAGATATTTGTTTTTGCTCTATTTTGTTTTTTGAATATCTTGCACCTAACTACTTTCTCTATTGGGATATCCCCTAATTCTTTGTAGAAATAGGGCCCCCATCACTTTCGGAAGATTTAAGGGTTGGATCCTCCCTTTTCTCTTTTCAGTCCTAGCAAGGAAAGGCATGAACACACGATCTACAGGAGGATGATCAGAACCTTCCTGTCTGGCACTCTGGCATCCTATAAGGTCCCTGAAAGACAAAGGACTGATTTAAATTCACTCCATGTGATGACGGCAGAGGCTTTGCCCTCCAGCAGCAGGGATGGTATCCTCTATATGATGCTGGTGACACTTCCTGCTCAGTGGCTGCTGGAGCCACCTGGGACCCTGCCCAGTCACCAAACCAAGTCCTTCCCTCCTCACCAATGCTGTGAGCCCCAGTATCCTTTGTACTTAGGATCAGAGTCACTTTATGTTATTTGCAACCACAACTATCCTAACTGATGTCAAGACTTATTTCATGAAGTTGGAACTTACTTCCGTAACATCTTCCCTTTGGAAGCAGGATCACATCCATTACCACACTGAGCACTGTCATGGGAGTCAAAAGACCTCCAGGATCATGTGGATAACTGCTTAGCAGAATGGCCTATGGCAAGGCCTGTCACCCTTCTGAGCCTCAGTTTCTCCATCTGAAAAGCTGGGTGTAAGGTTTGGTCTGGGTGGTTGAAATCTCTGAGTCTATGATCTTCGCAACCACCTCTTATGGTTGACAAGACAATGGACAAGAAATCAGCCAACCCCTGTCTTGAATCTTTTTGTCCAGTCCATGGTTTCCAGAGGGAGGAAGATGAGAAACCCTTCTGATACTTATGAACCAACTGTGACACAAGATGAGGGCAAGACAGCATATTAGGATACTGGCAACTGCTCTAGACTAGCAATAGTTGACTTCTGTATCTACGCTTGCTATGAACGGAATTGTGTCCCCTCAAAATTCGTATCTTAAAGCTTTAACCCCCTATGTGACTGTACGGGAGGATAGGGTTTTAAGGAGGTGATTAAGGTTAAGTGAGGTCATGAGGATAGAGTCCTGATATGACAGAACTGGTGACCTTGTTAGAAGGGGGAGAGACACCAGAACTCCCTCTCTCCGCCACGTGAGCACACAGGAAGACGGCAGCGATCTACACAGACAGGAATAGAGCCCTAATTAGAAACAAAACCCTGATAGACCTTGTTTCTTGGACTTTCCAGCCTCCAGAAGTGCAAAAAAAAAATATAATTTCTGTTCTTTAAGCCACCCAGTCTACAATATTTTATTATGATAGTCCAAGAAAACTAAGGTGATACCCAAGGCTTTCCCTGAAAATTGCTTGCAAATATTAAGCAAACTTCAAATAATTCATTTGCTTTCCCCATTTATCTGTGAGGTATTCTTAGCATCATCATCCCCAAGTATTTATATAGTGTTTTGCATTTTGAAGTGTTCACGATCATTTATTAACGACTGAAGAGAAATGCTACTGCCTTGTTGCTTGGAATGTTATTTCCAAAAGTGAAATAGGAATGGAAATATACATGTGGCATTTGGAACAAGGGTAAAAACAGAGAAATAGAGGATTTCCCTTGGAGAATGAGATAAAATAATTCAACCGAAACATCTGAAGCATCACTGCATTATCAATGTGCGATGTGTTGTGGAAACAGTTTTCTCAAATAGTTTTTTTTTTTTCGCCCTAAAATGAGTTTGTTTTAAAAGCATTTTTCTCTCCTGCCCTTTCTTCTACTTCCTGCCACTAAAAAAGGATTTTCTTGCAAAGAAAATCTAAGAACATGATATGGAATTGAAACTGCATTTGACTTAGAGCCAAAGTTTTACATTCTTCAAACTCATTAATAATATAGGAAGAAAAAAAGCAAGACAATCACATGCCATTTTTTGACTCATTGAAGTGACTAAACTTTTAAGTGGGACACAAAGTCCTTGATGGCAAGGTTGTGATGAAATCAGTGCAGTATGAGATCACAGATAGCATCGCAAATTTGTCCGAATTTCTGGAAAGCAACTTGACAATATGGATCCTTAGGATCCTCCTGAGGCTATAAATGTCTTTTGAATGATTTTTTTTTTTTTCTAATGAGGTCAACAGAACAAGGGAGATCAGAGATGTGAAGGAGTTTGCCCAAGATCACACAGTAAGTTAGTGACTCATCCCCAGCACATAACGCAGGGTTTGTTAGAGAACTCATTATATTAATAACAGTGGAAAGACACTAGAATAATTGTAAATGCTCTAATAGGAAAAATGGTTTAATTTTTCTAGCAACTTCATGAGCCATATATTCACTAAATATATATTTGTCAATCCATGATTCTGTATTTGAAAATACAAAGCCTATTTTAGTTAAAGGTTTTAAAGAGAACTTCCTCTAATTAGTAGTAAATTAGAAACCATAGCTTTGCTCAATTTAACTGCTGTTTGAAATCCACCAAAAGCAGTCTTCACTGATAGGAAACATTACCAGATGGGGGAAATGTTTGCCTTGGTATTTTGGAGTCAAGTGGAAGACAGGCCATTCAATACCTGGGAGTTTAGTTTCTGCTTTCATTTTCATTAACATGAGCTCTAATCTGGGCTACACTTTAATGTTCTTGTTCAGTCAATTGGACCTGGATATTGAATCTAAAATGCTGAATTATGGCCATTCATTTCATCTCGAGACCAGTAAAGGATTTGAACCCTGTAAAGTACTCAATCTGATCAACGGTTGAGTCATGAAATCAGAGAACCTCAGGGTTGGAAGGGACCTACAGAGCTAGTCATACCCAGCCACCGATCCCGTCCATGCTCAAATCTCATCTTCAACATTGTCGTCAGGCAAAAGAAAGAACCACACAGAATAGGCTTTCAGGTAAGCTGCTTTCTCCTTTCAGTTGGGTTTATTCATGCCAGGTGACAGAAAAAAACTAAAGGTGCCTTCTAATCTAGGGCAGTGTCATGCAAAAGAGGGGCAATGCTTTGATAAAGCAAAAATAGGGTGGAGAGATTCCAGAACAGTCACAGTTCTAAGGTTTTATTATATTTTAAATTTTGCACTCCCTAAGGGTTTGCATCGAGATTCATCTTATTCTAGAGAATGAGATCAGAGTATAACTAAAGATAGATTTTCACTGTTTATCTAGATACTCCTCAAGACTGAAAACTTGACCACAACCGAGGGTAATTACACTCTGTTCTTGTGTAAATTTAATTAGTTTCCTTCTGGTTTCTACCTCCGAAGAATAAAATACTAGCAATTGCTCTGATGGCACAGTAAAAACATAAATATTACTTATTTGGACTGAGCCACCCAGAATAGTACAAAATCTAATTTTTCATACAAATGCTAGTGTCATCACTGTTTGTGCTGCTTATAAAACCAATCATTGCTTATTATAACATATCAAATGCTAATAAAATCACTC
Source organism: Eulemur rufifrons (assembly GCF_041146395.1). NCBI lineage: Eukaryota > Metazoa > Chordata > Mammalia > Primates > Lemuridae > Eulemur > Eulemur rufifrons. Next base: position 26,671,375 of record NC_090992.1, read on the forward strand.
CATTATTCCATCCCTAAAACATAGTAAACATTAAACAATTTGGTACACATCCTTCCAAATATTTGTTTAATAACACATTACTTCCCATTCTACATAGTTTATAACGGGTTGCTGCAAACTACAGCCTGTGAGCTCTCTGCCTGTTTTTGCAAAAACTTGTAAAAAGTTTTATTGGAATACAGCCATGCTCATTTGTTTGCATATTGTCTGTGGCTCCTTTCATGCCAAAACAGCAGAGAAGAGCAATATGGCCCTGCAAAGCTTAAAATGTTTCCTATCTGGCCCTTTACAGAAAAAGTGTGACAACTTCTCCTCTATAACCCTTGTTTCCAGTCAATGTTATATCAATAATATCCTTTCATGATAATTTCATGTAGATGTACTGCATTTTTAAAAGACACATATCACTGAATTTTTATAGAATTTTTTTTAACTGATATTCTATTGATGGACATTTTAAATGATTTTTATAGATTGGGTTTATAAGTGTTGAGAAACAGGGAATGGAGGGGTATTTAAAAAGTGGAAACTGACAGAGACCTATAAGAAACTTGCTTTAGAAAACTGTAATAAAATGTTTGTGGAACCATTTCATACTGGGTTTTCCTTGATTATTTGGGATAGTTTAATATTGAATATTATTTTAAGTATTTTAAACTTCCCCCCAGAAATCCTGGGACTAAAAAACGCAATTGTCAAGATACCACATTACACGCTAACCAAGGAAATGGGATGCAAAGCAGAGTTCGAAATCCAACCTTTCTGAAAGCTCAGAAACTCTGCATGACCTACATTCCAACGAGTACGTTTTATCGCCATTTTAAGGCTAGTAACTCATCTGACTCCCATCTCCAAAGCCTCAGCACTGTGTCCCCCATTGATAAGTCCTAAGCTCTTTGTGACGGGCACTTGCTACTATTGAAAAGGCTTCCTTTTCCCAGTTTTCTAGCCTCAGTCCAAGGAGGCTAACCTATTAGAAATCCACTTCAAATGTCTGGTCCAACAAAGACAAAGTCTGGTTTACCGAGAAGGCTCAAGAATGAGGTAAATGTTAATGCCATGACTGAGCAATTGAGCAGCTGCTGTAAGAAGTTCAAGGTTTCACGCGCGAGACAGGAACACCCTCGCCCCCCCCCCCACAACACACATACAGCCCCCACTGTGGGATGCTCTTTTTGGCCTTCATGGTCTAAAGGCAGATGTTAGGTTTGCTGTTCTCTGTACTCTTTATCCCTATTTAACAGCTAAGCCGAGGTGTCACCAATGTGGTGGGCCACCTTCTTCCCATCTCGAGTCTTAGCTTTAATGTCACTGCTCCAAAAGTCCTTCCTTGAACATTTGATCCAAACAGGGCCCTCTCCTCACCCTCTGCTCACCATCTCAGCACCTGCTGCCTTTCGTTATGGCGATTATCACAGCGTGCAATTATCCTGTTTCCTCACTCACACGTCTCTGCATTCACCCACCAGGCTTTAAACTCGATAACAAGAACCAAGCCTGCCTGGTTCGCTCTGCATCCCCCATGATTTGAACCACCTGGCACATAATAAGAGATCAATAAATATTTGCTGAATTAAGAAAGGATTAAGGAATTGTTCTGCCTGACTGCTAAGTTGTAAGACTCTGGACACAGACTCCACGTGAGAATACTGACACCTGTGTTTGTGACAAGTGAGACTGTGGTCAAAAATGAAACTTAATTTTCCTATGCTCCTCTTTCCTCATTAGTAAAAGGCAAGAAAGAAACAAAAAAAAAAAAAGAAAAGAAAAGAAAAGAAAGAAAAGAAAATGGAATCTAATCCATAAGATTCTTTGAGGTTCAAATTAGTTTGGTCCTGAGGCACAAGGCATACCCTCAAAAAATATCTATCCTTAGCTGCTATTTCTATTACTATGTTATTTTTCAATGTATAAACATGGGTAGAAAACATCCCTTTTATTGCATGTATTCATATAGAACTATAGTTTTTAAAAGCACTTTTATATACTGGTCTAATTTTACATTTTGAAATTCTTGGCAGTTCAGTCAATTGCAGGTCACTCTAATCACTGTGAGTAGAAATGACGAGGAAACTAAAGGCCCCAGCACTGGTATGTCGCACCAGGTAGGCTGTGGCCACGTCAGGTGCTACTCTGACCCCTGCCCACTCTCACTTTTCAACATCCAGCTTCCCTAAGTCACTTTAAAAGGGTGAACATAAAACACAAAGGTAGAATGAACTTTCTATTAAGGTCCACCCCAGAATGCACGACTAAAAAATATTAGCTGAATTCCAGACTGCCTTATTGAATTCTCCTCTTAAGGGAACATAAAAATTGATCAGCTCTTGAAAATTCAAAGTGAAGGGACAAAGGTAATTTTCAGACTTTTCTTTCTGGCTGTCAGGCAGGAAATAACAAAAACAGCCCTAGCTCACAGGTGTATTTTATCAAGTGTCCCTCCTGTTAAGCAAAATAATCAACTTCTAAACATGATTTTACCACAGGCCTGAATGTGCTTGAGAAGTTATTTGCAAAGTTTTTGGCGTATGCATCAATGATTTCTGTAGTGTTCTCTTTGTTAGGAGGTGGGGAAATCAAAACATCTCTGGGCCTGAAGAATAATAGTATTCAATAGTGCTCTGAGCCAGGAACGATGCTCGAGGCTAATCTTACAACAGCCCAGGTAGGCTGGTATTGCTATCCCCTCTTTATGGGATGGGAAACAAAGATTCAGAGAGGTGAATCGACTTGCCAAAGCTCTCAAAGGACACAAGAGGCAGAGCCAGGATCTGAGATCAGTCATGCCTGGTTCCTAAGTATCTTGTTCTTTCCACTGCACAGAGCTGCCCTGCCGAATTTCTTAGTGCCTTAGGGGGTAATAATCCTGAACCAGGATTTGACAAACTTGAGCCCACTTCCGACTCCCTGCTACTCCATCTGACCCCTACACTTCCACTTACCCAAAGGGGCTGCATCCGTCTGCTTTTACAGTTTGCAAAAAGGGTGGGGAAGGAAATGACTTGTGCTAATTTCTGCAAAGCAAATGGAACATCTTGAAGAAAAAGGTTCTGTGCAGAGGCCAAGAAATAAATGGTGCGGCCTAAGGATCAGATGGTGTATGAGCTACGAATTCCATGAAAATCAACCTAGAAAATCACCAGTGAGAGTTTGTTGAGCTTTCAAGGTGCAGCTGATCAACACTTGTCTTGGCATTATAGGAGAAACAAGGCAACAAAGAAAAAGCCATTAAGTGGGGGGAAAACATTAAAAAATATGATTTTAAAATAATACCAAAGACTATAAAATCATTTGCTAATGTCATGGGTTTATACAATAAATATGAAAGGGTACCAATTATAGACTGGCACAGTAAGGTCTAGATCAGTAACAATCTCAAAATCTTTTGTATGTTTTCATTTCATGCAGCGAGAGTTGATCTAGTCCTGGGAGAACAAGAGGGTATGGTAGAGAGAGAGAGAGAGAGAGGATTAGTATTGCAGAAAGAAGAGTGGGGAAAATAGCAGGACAGAGACTGAGAAAAATGAGGCCCCTTCCGTGGGTCAAATAGCTCATGTAAAGAATAGAAGGAAGACAGACAGAAATGGCAGCTGGAAAGGGAGCACCAGGCTGGACCGTGGAGGGGCTTGACTGTCCATCAAAGCTTTTATGAGTTCATTCTCTGGGCTAAAGAGAGCAGGAGGCTGATTTAGTATCAAATGTTATTTACTGAGTGCAAACTCCATACCATGCGCTATGGTAGGGGCTTGGCAGTTTAATTACTACACCATTCCTGAGTGGTAGCTACAACTATTTTGATTTTCAGGATGAGGCAAATGGAACTCAGAGAGGTTCAGAAAGCCAGACCAAAATTACTCAGCTAGTAAGATGCAGAATAAGGATTCAAGCCAACATCTGCCACTTCCAAAGCCCATACTCTTATAATAATACATGACTTCCTAAATCTTTACAATGCTCAGTGGTAGTACTGATCTAGTATTTGTGCAGGGGTCCTGGAATATTAGATGGGGAAGAGTGGAGGAATGCAAAATACTAATAGTAGGACTAAATTATGACAACTGCTTCTTGTTCCAGTGAAAAAAATCTAACCAGAGTGCCGCAGTGAGGTGGGACAGACAATAGCTAACACATGTGGACTCTTTAGGAGAGGAATAGACAAGACAATTATCCATTATTTCATTTAACCTTCACAATAACTTGGAGGTAAAAACTACTATTATTATTCCCATTACCGATGAGGAAACCATAGCTCAGACAAGTTGTTTATCACAGGCCAGAAAATTATTCTGAGGCTGGGCACAGACGCAATCAATACATCATACATCTAACCTGTCTACGGAGGGGAGGGGAAGGGAGGGGAAGGGGAGGGGGAGGGGGAGGGGAAGGGAGGGGAAGGGGAGGGGGAGGGGGAGGGGGAGAGGGAAGGGATGGGGGAAGGGGAGGGAGAGGGGAGGGGTATCTGCATGTGAGGACTCCACAGAGCCTGAGGATTGGTAGGACATGAGCAAACAGAAGTGGTGGGTGACTCAAACTTTATGATATGGTCTGAAGCTTGGGAGACTAGAAGAGTTGTGTTATCTTGAATGGAAAATAGGGAGGAAGCTCTCATTTTGGACAGAGAACAGTGTTCATAGTGGTTTCAAAACAGGGGAATTTGACCATTGCAGTATAAAATACTGCAGAGACTTCAAGGAGAGGAAAAAAATGAACAAACACTATTGGATTTGAAATTAAGGAAAAAGGGTTTTTTTTTTTTTTTTTTTTTTTAAAGAGTTAAGGGGCAGAGGAAAGGGTAGTGAGGCCATGGAGATAGAAAATAGGGTTTTTCTTTTTCAATGTGGCCAGACAAAATGCACAAAGCAAGCATGGCTTAACACAGAGCCAGAGTTAAAGAAAGTTCATGTCTTTTTAAAGAATAAAGAGAATAAAGGGGTCTAAAGTATATATTTTGTGTTTTTCCTTATATCACTATTCGATGTTTGTCTTCCTACTTCCAAGAGAATATAAATGCCATTCACTGGGGCAAAACTGCAACAGAGGGACCATTATCCCTTTTGTTATAGATGTGGAAACAGACTTTGAGAAGATCACAGACTTGCCTAAAATCACCATGAAGTGGTAAATCTGACTCAAAGGCTCTCAATTTCCAGGCTATACCTCTTCCGTGCACACAGAGGTCTTGGCCTTGGAGGAGATGACACACCTTTCTTTGGAACGGGGAAGGAGAGATGACTAAAGACAGGCACTTTGAGGAAGTAAAGGGAAGGTGATTTCAGAGGAGGAGGGAACAAAGGGAACAAAGAGGAAGTTGACATAAGACAAGAGGTGACGAGCCAATGGAGTCCCACGCGCTTTCCTGCACAGGAAGCTGACAACGCCACACGGAGCTTTTTCAGGGTTGCCTGTAGTGTAAGTCCTGTAGCTGCAAGTCCAGAGAGCCTAGGGTGACTTCCTCATCTCATTCTTACTAGATGTCCTTACCCCTTGTAAGATGGTTAAGTCTCTGAGAAGCATTCAAACTTAAAGATGAAAGGACAAAAGCGTTAAGACAATAAGTGATGAACTTTTAGTAAGATGTGGCTTTATAATCTCAAATTACATATTCAACAGTAATATTAAAATGGAAATGTAAATTTCACTTTTCACGGCCCTTTTTTCTCTCTTTTTTTTTTCTTCTTTGAGACAGAGTCTCCCTTTGTTGCCTGGGCTAAAGTGAGTGCCGTGGTATCAGCCTAGCTCACAGCAACCTCAAACTCCTGGGCTTAAGCGATCCTCCTGCCTCAGCCTCCCAGGTAGCTGGGACTACAGGCATGTGCCACCATGCCCGGCTAATTTTTTTCTATATATATTTTAGTTGGCCAGATAATTTCTTTCTATTTTCTTTAGTGGAGATGGGGTCTCACTCTTGCTCAGGCCGGTCTCGAACTTCTGACCTTGAGCGATCCACCCACCTCGGCCTCCCAGAGTGCTAGGGTTATAGGTGTGAGCCACTGCGCCCGGCCCATGGCCCTTTTTTCTTTACAACACCGTCTTTGAGCCGGACATTTATATTCCTGAAACCAAGTATTCAACACCATCACCCTCCACTTTAAGGGAAAAAAAAAACGTTTCTTCTCCACATGTGTTACAGATGATGTCGTAAAATGGAAAGTTTGTAAAAGTGAATTTTGGGAGTGGAATGTCTTAAAACCAGTCCCCTGAACACTCTGCGATGGCATAAAGCAGACTTTATCCAATCATTATTAAATAAGAGGAATTAAGCATCAATGTTACAATAAAAACCATATACCTGTGGGAGACATACACTTGCTCTCTCCTCTTCTTTATTTCCCCAACTCTGTGAAATTTCTGTTTGCAATTCTCCTTCTCCTTTCAATTAAACAAAAGCTCCAGTCAAGGCAGTCCTAGCAAGATCAGTAATGGTCTTATCATAGAAAATTTAATTGAGCAGATTAGAATTTCCCTTAGATGTTTCTTCCCTTTGATTCTTGTTTCCTTTGCCAATTACAAAAAAAAAAATTATTTATGAAGCTCAGGTGTGTTCAACATTGTCCAAGTAGTTGGGGATGTGTGTTAAGATAAAGAGAAGATGATACTGACCTCCTTGAGGCTCTCAGACCAATGAGAAAGACAGATGTGGCCAGACAGTGACAGGAAGGAATTAGTGCTTCTTCAGAGACAATGTCTACAGTGCGGTGGGGATCCAGGAGGCAGCACAGCTCAGAGGTTAAGAGCAGGGCTTTGACATTAAAAGCACAGCTTTGGATTAAAATAGTCCCAGGCTTATTGTGCTGGCTTAGCAGCTATAAAAACTTGGGCAAGTCACTTAACCTCCTTAAACCTTAGCTCCAGCCTCTGTAAAAACAGGGATAATGTCCACCGCATCGAGCTGTTGTGAGCCTTATGTGAGATAACTTGTCTAAAGTGCTTATGACAGGGAAAATACTCAATAAATGTTTTCAAAAAAGTCTACTCCCTGGGGAGGTCAGGGAAGGTGAAGGTGATACTTGAAGGGACTCTTGGAGGACAAATGTAGAAATCACTGGATGAAGGGGATTGAGGAAGAGACGGTAGGAAATTTCACTCCAAAACAGGGAACTGCGTGCCCCGAAATTAGAGAGGACAAAAACCATGGTGCGCGGGAGGGCTGCAGGTAGGTGAGCAAAACTGATCACAGCTTGCACCAGGACAGCAGTAGGGAAGGAGCTGGAAGGGATGAGAAGGTGGCAGTGCCACCCAGAGAGGAGATGTTGGAGGTTTTCCTGCGTTTAATGAGAAGCCATTGAAGGGTGTCCGTGTTAACGGTGCAGGAATTATAACATGATGCCCCAAGGAAGGACATCACCACCAACCATCATTTTCACGCCATCTCCAAGGTCTCTGGCTCTCAGGTTATTTCTTGCCTTACGGAATTCCTAACAAGCCAACCATGGGCTGAACACATTACAGTCATTCAATCTTTAATGCCACGGACCAGCTGCTGCTAAAATTATTTCTCTCTCTGAAAGAGGGATTTATGCCCAGAGGTCTTTTTTTTTTTTTTTCCCCTCTCTTTTCTTTAGCAAAGATGAGGCCAAATACAGCAGGGGTTATCTATACACAGGAGCGGATAAAGAATCCAAAATTTAGTAGGGAGTTTTGGCCCCTACCTTGTAAAAATCAACCCATCCAAAAGTATGTGGGAGCACCCACTGCATACCAGGTACTGAGCCAGCCTTGGTGGGGGACACAGGAGCTAGAAATTGTGGTCGCGCCTCCGAGCCTATAGCTGGGGAGGCAAGACAAAAAGCAGGAAACTTTATATGGGATTCAAAACCACCTTGACAACAAAATAAATGCTACTACTCAGGCGCAAGCTTTAAGAACCCACTGTTAAGAGGAAGGTGACTCCTCGGGGACAGGAAACACCTCAAAACCCTTGAAGAAGTTGCCTTGCAGTGAGCTTTGGAGAGTGGTAAAATTTAGAGGACAGAAGGCGAAAGGGGACATTTTCCATCTGTGATTTCTAGACTTGGCAATGTCATCGTTTACTAAAACTCCCAAATAAATCCTATAAGGCAGAGAGAGAATTGACATGAGTTTGTAAACTTTTTTGCCAAAGTAGGAACATTATGCTCAAAATAGAAAAATGTATCCTGTATTAGGACTATCGTTTCATAAAAGCAAGAAAAATCTAACATCCAAAATGAGAGGAAAACAAGCTCAGAATAAAGTGCACATAATAATTTTCTATTGCTGTGTGATGGATGACGATAGATTTAGTAGCTTGAGTCAACAGCCATTTATTTTCTCACGGTTTCCATGGGTCAGAAGCCCAGGCACAGAACTGGGTTCTCCGCTGAGGGTCTCACAAGGCTGCCATCAAGGTGTCACCTGGTTTGAGGCTCCTGTTCTCTCGTTGACTGATGGCTGAAGGCCACTTTCAGGTCCTGGTAGCTACTTCAGTTCTCTGCCTGTGTTTTCTTCCATGTGGCCTTTCACACTTCCACTCTCTTAGTCTGTGATCCCTATACCCCAATTTAAAGGGCTCATGTGATTAGGTTAGTAACACCCAGGAAATTTCCCTTTTGATTAACTCAGAGTCAACTGATTAATAGTCTTAATTGCATCTGTAAAATCCCTTAGGCAATAACATAATCACAGAGTGAGACCTCATCCTATTTACAAGTTCCTCTGTCACTGAAAGGGAGGAAAGTGTCCCAGGCATGTACACCAGGGGGTGGGCATCTTGGCAGTCCTCTTAGATTTCTGTCTACCATGGTGTACCTCTTCCGAAGAAAGGAAGTGACCAACTCATACCAAAATAGATCAAAGGGTATCATTAAAAATTCTTGAAATGCAAAAATGACCACAGTTGTTATAGAAAACTCATTTTTACATAAGTAAAAGAAAACATATTTGATTTACCACTGCATTCTGAGGAAAGATATATATGGAAAGCCCTTTGAGACAGAAGCTGGTCTGACAGCTGCTCTGTATGACATGGGCAGTGGGGAGGGATCTAAGATTAAAGAGATGAAATGCAGGAGGCAGGAAATAAGAAAAGAGATTCTAGGTGTATCAGGGGAGAAAGACAGAGGAAGGGCATCCCCATAGTGACTCAGAGAAGTATTGACTTAGGAAAGAAGACACATCTGATGAATATGTTAAGGTCTTTGCTGTGGGAGCTGAGAGGTAAATGGCTCTTTGGCTCACTTATGAAACCTTCAGTATTATCGACATTCCTCTGTCATGCTTTCTGCTGGACTAGAATTTCCCCCAACAAATATAAAGAAGTGTTGAGTTCTGCACCACAGATGGATTGGGAGAAGCAGAGAGAGAATGCATGTTAAGATGACACTGCATACACTTACACACAGGTAAGCTGAAAGGAATAAAAGCAACATTCTTAATACAAATGTGTTCAATTCCAGAAATTCTAGGGAAAATAAGATGTTAGAAAAGCACCTCCCTCCCAGGTCCTTTTCCACTTTCTCCCTAAAGATCCGGAGAAAAACACATCCATAGAACATATGTTTAACTGCAAGGGCTACAGATGAACATCAAGACCTAGATCAATCCTCACAAGGCAGCCGGGAGTTTATCTGAGAGGGATACTGTGAGTGGCACTTGGGGACTGCAATTCTAGATGTGGACACAGAAACACAGGAGCAAGAAAGTCTCAGTGTTTGGCAGCTGAGTGAACATCTGGCAAAAGACCTTGCAAATATCTGTTACTCTACCATTCCTGTTCCTTATCACGAGCTCCAAAGGGAGGTCATTGCAATCATCTCAGTGAGGCAGAGAATTTGAGGGATGGTGGAGGTTAAATGACCTGCCTGGGGCTGCTGCACAGTATGGAGCAAAGTTGAGATGAGAACTCCCCAGTGCCTATGCCCCAGGCCCTTGCTTAATCTAACAGAGCCTGAGTTTTCTAAAACCAGAAGCTTTTCCTATTGGGTACTGCAACAGGATTATGTAAAATTGTACCAGAGATGCAGGAAGTGTGATTCAGAGGGACACATGACAGTCCACCTGACGCCAGGCTTGAAGACTTTGTCTCGGTGTCTTACTCTGAAAGCTGGAACGCAGCACTGTGGTGTTTCTTCTCTGGGATGATGGATGGAGGGATGAACAGAGGGAGGCAGGGATATGGGGGTGCGTGTGTCGGGGGTCTGGGACCTGGGGCTGCAGTGTGGCCCCAAAGTAACCAACTTTAATGTTTTTAAAACAGTTATGAAGAACAAATATTAACACAAACTCCTCATAGGAATGATACCTAACTTCTCTTATCTTGCCAAAAGTCCATGGCTATAAAATGGTACAACCACTGGGGAAAAACAGTATAGCAGCTCCTTGAAAAACTAAAGGTATAACAGAATTACCATATGATCCAGCAATTCCACTTTTAGGAATATACCCAAGAGAATGGCAAGCAGGGACTCAAACTGGTATTTGCAGGTGAATGTTCGCAATGACATGATGCCTCTTAGACAAAAGGTGGAAACAACTCAAGCATCCACGGACAGATCAAAGAACAAACAAAATGTGTTCTATACATACAATGGAATATTACTCAGTCTGAAAGAGGACTGAAATTCTGATACATGCTACCCTATGGATGAACCTTCAAGACATTATGCTCAGTGAAATAAGCCAGACACAGAAGGACAAATACTGAATGATTCTACTTAGAAGAGTGACCCAGAGAAGTCAAATTCAGAGAGAACAGACAGTAGACTGGTGGTTGCCAGGTGCTGGGGGAAGGGAGCAATGAGGAGTTATTGTTTCCTAGGTACAGAGTTTCACTTTGGAATGATGAAAAAGTTCTGGAGATGGACGGTGGTGATGGTTGTATAACAATATTAGTGTACTTAATGTCACTGAACTTGAAAATGGTTTAAAATGGTAAATTTTATGTCATGTATATTTTACCACAATTTTTTTAAAACGGAGGGAAAGAACCATGACTACTTGTTTCCTATGTGTATCTCCACTAGACTCTGGGGCCCATGCATGCAAGGACCACTTATTTTGCATATTGTCATATTCCCAGTGCCTTGCACGGTGCCTGGTCCTTAGAAAGTTCTCAAGAAATAATTAAACCAATCCTGGTCCACTCTTGTGTAGTGCCACCACCTGTGGCTCTGCCACAGTCTCTTGATTTTTGCCAATTTATTCATTTTTCTCTCAATGTGTTCACTGTCCCTCAGCTGTATTTGCAGACGGCCCTCTCTAGGCGAGGCAGCCCTCTGTAGTTAGGCTACAATAAGGGCCCTGCACAGCTTTGCCACCTTTCAGTCCTCTCCACCAATAAAAGAACACGATTAGATAGTACAGACTCTGCATTGTTGAATAAATACAGGATGTGTTAACTGGATTAAGAAGAATTTATCATAATACTGTACAATAGAGCACCTTTTATTATCCAAGAATTTTTCAGATAGCCAGTGGGTTCCACTTCTGCCTGGACATCAGCATCAATTAAAGAACCTTTTTTTTTTTTTTTTTTTTTTGAGACAGAGTCTTATTCTGTTGCCCCAACTAGAGTGCCGTGGCATCAGCCTAGCGCACAGCAACCTCAAACTCCTGGACTCAAGCAATCCTCCTGCCTCAGCCTTCCAAGTAGCTGGGACTACAGGCATGCGCCACCATGCCCTGCTAATTTTTTCTATATATATTTTTAGCTGTCCATATAATTTCTTTCTTTTTAGTAGAGATGGGGTCTCACTCTTGCTCAGGCTGGTCTCCAACTCTTGAGCTCAAACAATCTGCCCGCCTCGGCCTCCCCAGAGTGCTAGGATTACAGTCATGAGCCACCATGCCTGGCCTAAAGAACTTCTTTAAAATATTCTCTGTCACTGCCCTTTATATTCCTGAGTTAATAGGTCTAGCATGGACCCTGGGGAATCTGAATTTTTGTTTGCTTATTTGTTTAACCTACCGTGCAAATAAGTTTAGAAACTTCTGCTCTAATTATTTCATGAGTATGTATTGCTTCTCAAATTAGCTTATAAGCTCCATGAGGGCAAGAAATATGTCTCCTATATTTTATATATCACCTACCATGTCCAAGAGATTAGTAAGTGCTGAGTTGAGTGACTGATATCCTAAAAGCATAAAACAGCACAGAATACTGTGTTAGCCTATAGCTATTCCACCATCCCAACATCTCAAAACATAAAGAACCAAATGTAGCTCTTCATTCTTATGCAACTTTATATCTATATATATCTATATATATCTCCTTTTGGAGCAATATCAGCAAGAGCTGATTATTTCTTTAGGTACACATCTGTTCTTTCAAATATTTGGAATGTAGCAGACTTATGAATAACACATTTCAAATCACAGGAGTCCAAGAAGTAAAAAGCAGGCTGTTGTCAGGGCCAAGCAATGTGTGTTTAAACGAGAACAGCTGCAGATACAAAGCATCAGAATTGCATTAAACAATAGTAATGTCAATGATTGGAGTTATAAGCTGTTCTTTTCCAGGCAATACAGGTTGTGATCAAACCCATTTTTTAACTAGGGAGTAAGTCTTTTTTTTTTTTTTTTTTTTTTGATACTCCACCCAACAATATTGTCCTTATTATTTCGGAATGAAGTCTAAATGCTATCAGCAGCCACACATTGTTTTTGCTTCAATAGTTCCCTGCCCAGCTGTCCCTTTTAAAATGCGGATGCATTAATTTATAATTCATCAGCACTTGAGTATAAAGTAGGTCAGTATATCCTTAAGTTAGAACTCTAGGTTTAAGAAGACTTCTGGCCAAACATTTTAGAGAAATGGTGAAAAAAGTATCTTTTCTCTAAGAGTCCAAAACACATGTTCACGCTGATTCTCAACGTGTGCTTGCTGGGACCAGCAGCATCAGCATCATTTGGGTGCTTGTTGAAGATGCAAATTCTCAGGCCCACCCCAAGCCCACGAAATCAGAAACTCTGGGGGTGGAGTCCAGTGATGTGTTTTGTAGCAGCCTTCAAGGTGAGGCTGGTGCTCACTGAAGTTAGAGAACCACTGAACGGTGCAAAAAGGCCGGCAGTAACAAAACACACATACTGAAGGCAGCCTCACTCAAACAAGTTTGCCTCCACACCCCATCCCCATCACATAACACCTTGTAACTTCTATAGAATCTGTGGTTCCTATGGTACATATTAAAACTTGCTATACCAGATTACGAAAAAGCAAAATATACTCTTTGCATGATTGTCAATATCAAGTGACAGGAACAAATATTCACTGTATTATGCTACATGTCAGACCCCAGGAATATCGTGGTAGATGTGACAGACATAATCTCTTCCTCCCCAGGACATACAGTCTACTAGGGTTTAGTAGGAAAGCCAGATAAACAATGAACGTGTAGAGAATGTTATGTGTGAAATCCACACAGTGCAGGAAGAAAAGAAGGCACATTAAGGGGGAAAATGGACAATTCAACATTATTTGGGTCATTAATTCACTTTCTCAGCCATTTTCATCCTTCTCTTGTCTTAGGTACCTTGGCCAAGGGGACTGAAGCACCTGCCTCCTGCAGGTAAAAGGCTACTCTACTCAGACACACTTGGAGGAAGTGCCAAGTATAAGGGCTCTGGAAAGTCATGGTCATGGTCATGGTCATGGTCAAAGGGGGCTGGCCAGTAAAGCCACAGTGGACACCCTCACTGACAGGCCTGTTTTTCTTAGGTCACCTGATCATTTGAACCTGCAAAGGTAGGCCTCTGGTTTGGTGGGACTGCTGCTTGCAATGTGGTTGAAATTTGAGGAAATGGTGAAAGAGAATATCGGGGCCATAATGGACAAGGAAAGCCTGGACTTGCACCTTGAGAAATCCCACAGCCAAGTCACATGGCCTATTGCAAGGAGCTCATTGAGGTGGGGAATTTTGTCTGTTGTATTCACTGCTAAATTCCCAAACTCTAGAACTGCAGCTGATATACTGTAGGCACTCAACAAATATTTGTCTTTTAGGGGTCAACAAACCCTCTTTGTCAATCTTGTCCGGACCTGTATATTAGGAGTAGGTCAACTGTTAAAACAGTAGGTGTTAAAATATACAATAGAGCTCATATACAACAGAGCAGAGCTATCCAATAGAACTTTCTGCAATCATGGGAATTTTCAGTATCTGTGTTGTGCAGTATGGTAGCCACTAGTCTCATGTCATTGTTGAAGACTTGAAGTGTGGCTAGCGTAACTGAGGAACTGGAGTTTTAAGTTAAGTTTAAACAGCTACTGTGTCTAGTAGCTACATATTAGACAACACACCAAAAGAGGTGCAGAATCCAGGCTGATGGGCGCTCTGCCACCCTCAATATATGACATTCAGGTCACCCTGGAAGTTCTCTATCCAGCCAGCTGGAAGAGGAAAAGAGCATGGGGAAGTGTGGGTGGGGCAATTTTATGGGCCAGGCATGCAAGTGTGTTATTTCCATTTATATCCCATTAGTGAGAACTAGTCACATCCGAATGCAAGAGAGTCTGGAGAATGTAGCCCCTGGGTGTGCAGGGAGGTGCCTGATGGAAGAGGACACACATATTATTTTGCTGAATAGCCAGCTATCTCCACCATGCATGGCTATGATGAAAAACATTTGTTTTCTAGGATCCTTTATCACCTCCTCCCCTCCCATGAACTGTAGTCATAGAATACTAGAGTGGGATAAAACCAAAAGATCATTTCATTTGACTGTCCATCAGATGTTCAGGCAGTTCATGCTAGAACATTCCCCTGACAGACTTCTAGTTCTAAATAGGTTCCTCAAGAGACCTACAGGGAAGCTTCTTTCCACACATTCATTCCAGATTTTCCATTTCTCTTTCTTTTCAAGTAAAACTTACCTGCACTTTCTCTCAGAGCCTAGCTGGATGGTTTTAATCTGATTAACACTTGTACGTGAACAGGAACCGCAATCCTATCACTTCATACTGCGGAGTCTCCCAGCTGACAAATCCGCACATCACAATGAGGGCTCTAAAGCCCATGCAGAATAACAACCAGTAAGGGGACTTGAGGCAGGGCCTTGGGGGAGATGGTTCTGGCCAGTATTCCCTGGAATACTTGTGCAAAGTGGTTAAAAAGGTTTAGATGCTGACCCAAGAGCAAAAAAGCACTATGTTACTAAACTCTGCCTCTATCAGCCACAGGACAGATTCAAAACCACTTCTCAGCAACTGGAAGACATGGAGGATAACAGATCCCTTTGCCCAGAAACTCATCAAACTTGCCCCTGTCCCTGACAAAGAGCTGTCAAAAATCACTTCACTCTGATTCCTTGGAACTCAGCATTTAAAATTCCAGTCTCTTTCCTGGCAATGACCTATGTACTGCTTTGGGGAGGGCTCTGTATTGCTGGTTACAAACTTACCATGCATTTAAGACTTGTCTCTCCATAGACTCTAAGCTGCTAGGGGAGGCAGAGGCACTTCCCCTACACATGTTCATCTGCCAAGCGTTTAGCACTGTGTTTGGCGTGCCATAGCACGCAGTCGACAGCTACCTGCCCAATTTGGTCAGCAGGGCCCATAAAGCTATTCTGGACAATCTGAGTCCTGCTCCTGGCTGTGTGACCTTAGGCAAGTCATTTTCCTTCTCTGAACCTTGGATTTATCTTCTACAACATGGTTTAACAAACTATAGTCTATGGGCCAAATCTAATTTGCCCACTTTTTTTTTTTTTTTTTGATAGCAGCTGTGAGCTAACAATGGTTTTTATAATACATTTTTAAAGGTTTATAAAAAAACAAAGAAAAATATATGCAACTGAGACTATATGTGGACCTCAAAGCCCAACACTTTCACTCTTTGACCCTTGACAGTAAAGGTTTACAGACCCCTGCTCTAAAATGAAGACTATAAACTAGGGGGAAAAAACAAACAAACTTTTCTCTTTTTAATTTTGTTCTCTCCCTACCGCTTATAGGAATGATCTCTCTAAAGGAGACCTGACAGGGAGTTCAAATACTGAATATTTAACATAAATGCCAGCCTGCTCAGGTTAATCTAGGGGTTACTTGGAAACTCCTTAGGTTCCTGGAGTCCAGTTTGAAACCATTAGACCAAAATATTGGTAAAGCTCTTTTTGCAGCTCAGACTTTATTTCTGGGAGGCAAAAGAACCTAGTGTTTAGTGCTTAGGCTCGGAAATCAGAGTACTTGGGCTGAGTTCTCACTTTCTCTCTTACTACCTATAGGCATTGGAGAAATCACTTAACCTCAAGCACTCAAAATAGCAATCATTATAGTAGCTACTTCTAGGGTTACAGCGAAGGTTAAATTAAACAATGCACAGACAGCATTTAGCAGAAGGCCCGGCATATACTAAGATGTCAATCAGTATAAGCTATCATTATGACTGTGAGAACATTCTTTCTTTTTATGTTTCACACATGCCTGCCTCTTGAAACGGCTTCAACAATAGCATCCAGAGGTCAATACGTCACACCATGCTCCGCACCAGGGAACACTCAATACATATTAACCAATCAATACTGTTGGCAAAAGGCTCAGCATCCCTCCGTTGAGAAACCAAACAAGGCCATGAAATATTTTCTCTCCAAAACCCTGCTTACCTAAGCCCCAAACCCTCCTGATACCTTCCACACTGCAACAATAAACACACACATACACACACACACACACATAACCACATGTGTAAATAAAATACTTTGCTGCTAATGAGAGGCAACCCAGCAGTTTTCTCATCACTACACTGACAAGTTTATGTGCTCTACAATTGCAGTCGAAATATTTTTGCTATTTTCATGATTTTCTTGGCTTCCTTCCCGAGGAATTAATCATTTCTCCAGCACTGGGGAGAGGCTGAGAAATGGCAGACATGACTAAATGACATGATAGTACATTCTTTTCGCCTACGCTGAATCTCTCTCTGTGCATGAAATTAAATCATTCCAGGGGAAAATGGATTGCAGTGGTGGGGAAAGTATGGAAGCATAACCCCTCCAGGGCTTGCTTCACAAAAAGGGTTCAGTTGGCCAGGTAGTTTGACTTCAGTTCTTTTGAGTTTTCTAAATTCTAAGTAAGGAAATATGAACACAGTCAAGGTCCTGTGGATACGCCAAAATTAAACTCACAGTGTCACTGGGTTGGAAGGAAATAGTTTCTCTGATAGACCAACTAAGGTCATGACTCAGAAGGAAGACTCTTGTGGTCAAGTTTTGAATCAGTGAATTTGACCAGAAGGAATCTGAAGATCATCTTAATCTCCTCATTTTGCAAATAAGGAAGCTGAAACCCAACAGAACATGGTGGTTAAATCTACAAGCCTTGAATGCAGACATATGTGTATTTGAAACCAGGCTCTGACTCTTTCTAACAAATCACCTAACTTCTCTGTAAATGTTAGAGTACCTCCTCACAGGGTCATTAAGAGGATTAGATGTACTGTTCAGCACAGGGCTTGATACATGCTGAAAGACTGAATACACAAATGAACAATGGCCAGATCACACACAAGAACAGAACTCTGACCCACACCTGCGGCAACCTGCCCAGGAAACCAGCCCCGCATCTACAATAAACAACTCATGAAGCCACCTGCTGTAAGTCAAACTTGTAAGAATCCAGACTGCTATCTCTACTGACAACCCAGGAAGCTAAACAATAACTCTGTAACAACCTGGCCTAAAATGCCTAGGATGTGATTCATAACTGACAGCTTCCCTAATTTGTGTTTCCACTTCCAATTTAGGACCAATCAGAGAAAGCCAAATAAACATCCTAACTGATCACGTGGGATGCCCCACTCCTAGTTAACCTGCCTCCAACTTCTCTACTCCATGTCCAATCAGAGCATACCTAAAGCTGTCCCTTCTTTCCATGATAAAGCCCACTCCTCTGTCTGCCTTAGAGTCTCTGCCAGAACACAAGAGATGGTGGCTGACTCCCTTGCAACAGCAAGCTCTGAATAAACAGCCTTTGCTTTTCCCACTTGTTTGGTCCTCGCTCATTTCCACAGTACACACACACTTACCCTGCACATACCCTGCATAATCACATACATGCTGTCATTCATTAAGGACAGATACAACCAGTGTTGGGATTTTTCAATCCACTGATAAAGCCAATATTCAAAGAAGTAATCAATGCAGTATGACGACTCAAGCCTGTTCTAGCCAACATGAATTCTAAAAAGAGCGTATGTTGCTATAGTATTTGCTCTTCTTTCAAGGGCTTATCCAACTGTTCCCTCATTTGCTATCAACTTTATCAATGAGTCAGAGGCAGACTCAATTTATTCATTAAAGGACAGTAGGTACAAAGCCAAGACCACAATACTTTTAGAGCACCACAAAAACGCTTTCATTTCTTTTAAAATCAGGAATAAAAAGCAGATATTTAGGTCAAAGAAAATATTTTATATAATATTAATGTATTAGTTTTTATACCAATGCAATCATAAAATACAATTTTAAATATGTTTTTGTGGGGGAAGGGGCCCACAAAAGTAATAATTGTCCTTTTTTGTGGACTAGTAATGGTCACTATCAGTTGTCTAGTTCAGATTCCATCTTATAGTGTTTCTTCTACATCATGGGAATTCCCAAATTGGTCTTCCAGCTATTTTCTGATATATAATATTAATACTTTTCATTTATCTCTTCTGCAGTTATTGGAACTAATATGTTCAAAATACAGAAGAGATCATTACCTAACTTATAAAAAATACTTTAAAAACTTTCTTGGCACTACACACTGCTTATCACAATATGGTCTTAATTTACAATCCTGTGTCATTCACTAGTATCACCCTCCAAAAGCCCCCCCATCCTAAACCCAGGCATGACTAACTCACAGCCTCCAAGATCCTCCTTTACCTCCTCTTGCATTAATACGTTCTTCTTGGTTCCTGGTTCATATATCATACTCTTAACGAATTCCTTCCAAGTGTCCAATATGAGACTTTCTCATCTTACTCCCAAAGCACCATTAGATTAGAATTGATTATTACGAGATATACCTCTGTCTTTCACTGCTTAGAATATGGCCTCCTTGAGGGCAGGAATCAGCTCTTACCCATCTCTTTTGAGCATCAAGGACTGACATTTATTAAGTGACAAACCAACAATGCAAAACTCACCAGCAGCAAAGCTGGCACTGGAATGTGAGTCACCTGGCTCCTGGTTCTGCCTCCTTTCAGTTCAATCCACAACATCTCAATAATAGTCAGCCACATCATAGAGGCAGTGGATGCCATAGCTGTCGAACATTGAAGACAGACAGCGCTTTGCTAGTAATTGTCTAACGGGCTCGAGAGGAAGAGGGATCCTGATTTGTAGTGTTTGCCAATCGCTGTGGTTTAAATACTCTTCACCAGGGCTAATTTCAAGCTGTCAACATGACTTCACTGAATATGGAACTGGGAAGATACAGACAGGAGCACACCATCATCTGGTATTTCCACCACCATATAGATATAATAGCCTAAATAACTTTAAGAGCACAAATTACCATAAAATGTGGTAAGAATAATTTGGAAGTGATCAGTTTTATTTTTTAACCTTCTATTTATCTGCATGTTTATAAATAACTTAATTTTAACAATGACTGTTTAACAACTGACCTGTTGGCAAAATGCCTGAAAATTTAGCAATGGGCTCTCATGAGCCAGCATGAGTTGGCGTCACTATACGATGAACAGCATGACACTTGTTTCAATGTAGCCTATGTGACTGTCGTAAAATAAGCATCCATAGCATCTGAGAGTTTAGATCAATAACATGGTAAAGGCCCTGCTTAAATTGCATTGTGTTTATTCAGGCAGGTCTGCCCTGTCCCTGTCCAGTGCTTCCCTACTACATATTTTCCTTTTATCACGTGTTCAGTGCCCACCTGCCCCACCAGATGGCAGGCACCATGAGGTTGACGACCTTGTCAATTTTTCATGACAATGTCTGATGTCTAGACCTCAAGAATGTTTGTAGAATGGGTGAAATAAATATGTGAGCATCTCGTTGCTGCTCTAACACATTTATATGGACATGATAATGGTGATGCCACAAGACAGACAGCAAGTGCCTCAGAGTTTGAAACAGAAGCCATCACAGGGGAAGTCTTTTATCAGTGTGACCTAATATTTCTTGCATTTAGAGCTTCCTGAGAATACATTCGATATACGTAGTGCTAAAAGGACCAAGGTGGCAAATAGAGGCCAGCTGCAACACATTTTCAAACAGTTCATACAAAGCACTGGACGTTAAAACTATGAATTAAAAGGTGGCACAGCAAATAACTTATTACGAAAACTGCAGTGATATTTCACCAGGTGTTACTTATTGTCCACAATTTAAGGAAGAAATTTCAACAAGAAAGAAAATGTTAGACTTCTTTGTTTTGCCCTGTACAATTTCAAAAAATGATAGTAATAGCAACCATGTGTATGTGTGTGTGCATATAAGTGTATGTGTGTGTGCGTGTGTCTATATATATATGTGTATATATATATATGTATGTGTGTATATATATATATACACACATATATATATATATAGTTGTCCCTCAGTATCTGTGGTGGGTTTGTTCCACAATCCCCCCTGCAGATACCAAAATCCATGGATGCTCAAGTCCCTTCTATAGAATGGTGTAGTATTTGCATATAACCTACACACCTACTTCCATGTACTTTAAATCATCTCTAGATTACTTAATACCTAATACAATGTGAATGTTTCCTAAACAGTTGTTATCTGTATTGTTTAGGGAATGACAAGAAAAAGTCTGTACATCTATACATGTTCAGTACAGATGCAACCATTTTTTTTTTTTTAATACTTTTGGCATGTAGTTGGTTAAATCCACAGATGTGGAACCCACAGATACAGAAGGCTGACTGTATATACATTCATACATTGTGCAACGATGGGACAGGTTCTGAGAAACGTATCATTAGGCGATTTCAGCATTGTGCAAATATAGGGTATGCTTACACAAATCGAGATGGTATAGCTTACTACACACCTGAGTTATATGGTATGGCCTATTGCTCCTAGGCTACACATCTAAACAGCATGTTATTGTACTGAATACTGTTGGCAAGTGTAACACAATGGGAAGTATTTGTGTATCTAAACAGAAAAACAAACAACAAAAATATGATATAAAAGATTTAAAAAGTTCACCTATATAGAGCACTTACCATGAATGGAATGAATGGGAAGGCTTAGGACATTACTGTAGACTTCATAAACACTGTACACTTAGGCTACACTGATTTAAAATATTTTTTCTTCTATAATAAATTGCTGTTAGCTTACTATAACATTCTTACTTTATAAACTTTTAACTTTTTGACTCTTTTGTAATAACACTTAGCTTAAAACATAAACACATTGTACACCAGTACACAAACATTTTCTTTCTTTATATCCTTACTCTGAAAGCTTTCTTTATTTTTAAAATTTTTTATTATTTTTTTGCCTGTTCAAACTTCTTGTTAAAAACCAAGACACAGAGACACAGTTTTGTCTAGGCCTACACAGGGTCAAGACCATCGATATCATTGTCTTCCACCTCCACATCTTGTCCCACTGGAAGGTCTTCAGGGACAGCAATGTGCATGGAGCTGTCACCTCCTATGATAACAATGCCTTCTTCTGGAACACCTCCTGAGGGACCTGCCTGAGGCTGTTTTACAGTTAATTTCTTTTTTTAATAAGTAGAAAGAATATCCTCTAACATAATGATAAAAAGTGTAATAAATACATAAACCAGTAGTAACATAGTCATTCATTACCATATACTGTACATAATTGTATGTGCTACACTTTTATATGACTGGCAGCACAGTGGGTTTGTTTACACAAGCATCACAACATGTAAGTAACACATGCAATACCATGAGAAGATGACCATGACATTAACAGGCAATAGGAATTTTTCAGCTCCATTACAATCTTAGGGGACCCTGTCTTATATGTGGAGTCCATCATTGACCAGAACATTATTATAAGGCATATGACTCTGTGTGTGTATGTGTGTGTATAAACTTTATATATCAGGCTCTGTTAACTCATTTACTCATGTAACAACCTTTTAATGTATGGACTGTCATTATCATGAGGAAACTGAGGCACAGAGAAATTACATCACTTGTCCAAGGTCACACAGAAAGTAATGGCAGTCTGGCTCCAGATTCTCTGTTGTTAATCATTATGCTATATATTGTAGCTGACAAAACAAACAATACTAAAACTTAGACTTAAATACTTCTAGACTGAGTCCCAGGTGTTCAAAAGTAGGAGTCTTAATCTTCTTAAAAAGTCTCTGGGGTAGGCATCCAGTCTCCAGATGAGGAGAGAAACAACCCTAGTTTGGGGACGTAAGAATGCCTCCCCTAACCAGTGGAGCGAGGTCCAGGAATTTCCGACAGCTGCCCACCTTTGGGCAAGCCTCCTGTAACACTTCAGATGGAGGTATGTCTTGCAGAACAACAGCAGCAGCAATAAAAAGTTAAGCCTCTATTTACCCCCAGACTAGATAACCAACAGAAAGCCCATGGGAAGGAGATAGGCTTTTCTTTGAAGAGGCTCAGGGAGGGGAAGCTGCGGAAGTTTGTACCTACTCAAGGATTTGAGTGTTTATACGTTTATGGAGGGTAGAGGGAGGAAATGTACAAGGCAGCCTCACTCTAGATAAGGATCGTAGCTTCCTCTTCTCTCCCATGCCCCTTACCAAATTAAATCAGCATTTCAGGGACATATACGTAATGAGATTTTAGTAAACTGTACGAATAACACTGATTTTACAAGACTGGCGTGGGGATCTTCTGGTTTCAATATTCTATATTTCAAAATAGCATCTGTATTAGGTTTAAATGCTTACGGAGATATTTAAAATACAAGTGGACTGCTATCATTCCTCTTCAGCTGCTAAAAGTTATAGAGTAACAAAGTCTTGGAAGATTAGCAAAAGTGGAAGTGAAAAAATTTAGAAGTTAAACTTTTTTTAAGTAAAATCCAGAGCTTTTCTGAAAAAGTTGGAGGGACTGGTCTAATTAACTGATCCAAGCTCCTAGCTGTATTTAATGTAGCCCATGCATAGATTCTGGCACAATGGGGTCTTCAGACTGCCAAATCCAAAATCAATTTGTAGGAGAAACAGCAATCAGTCATTAATTGATTTCTGATTCCATTCTGTTTTAAATTAAATGACACCTTCGGGCTCTTGTAAATGAAATCATAGTAACTGATTGGGCACATCTGATAGCCATTTGATTGCTGTCCATATCAGACCACCAGCTTTGCCAAAGACTGCCATTCGCCTGGTCCCCGGTCGTTGAATGAATCGGTCTTCTGTATTTAATCCATCAATTGTCTTTCTGTTAATGAACCAGGGTCCATGGAATACAGAGAAGTGCTCAAGAAATCTATCATCAGGAGGCTTTTTAAAAGAACAAACAGAGTTCTACTTACATCTTGAATTTCTCAATAGCCTCCACACACATTTGTTTCTGATGATAACTCAGAATCAATTACAGATTGGCGGTGGCGTCAACAAAAAAGGGACTCACTCCAAAATTTAAATATTACTTCTTTGTAGCCTCAGAATGTAAAATCCATCTTACACAGATCTTGTGGCTAGACAATCTATCAATATCAATCGAGCCTGAAAAGATGACTTTGCACAACTTCATACCTATTGAATCTTACTTAGAATCTCTCACCTTCTCCAAGATGAAAAGTTGAAATGGAAAGAAAAGAGCACAAGAATTGGAGTTAAAGAAATCTTTGCTTTCAGAGATATCAAAACTGATAAGGTCAGTTTTAGACTGTGATATGAATGTGGGCAACAGGAAACTAATGCCCTCCACCATCTTGTATATTTCACTTCATGTCAAACACAATACTCATTTCCCCTTCAACACGCACATTCTCCTAAACAAGCATATTTTTCTTGATGTGTTTTGGACACTTTTTTTCTTATTGAAAATGCATTTTCTTCTCAACATCTCAGGAAGTTATTTAGAGATCATACTCTATCCCAAACAATAATTCTGCTTTTATAAAGCCATGCCATGCTTCAACAGCTAATTCTTCATCTGCTAAGACAGAGTTAGCAAAGAATATTTTATCTTCAGCGGGGCCCTGTTAGTCCTTTGACTCAGCTTATAGGTGCAATACATCATGCCTGGAGGCTCTCTGGTATTCTATAACCTCCCATGCAGAACTTGTATTAGCAAGGAAATGACATATTTACATAGCAATTACAAATATGTTTAGCATTCCCTGAGGTGTCACCCTCCTCCCCCCACCGCCCAATTGTTTAAGCTAAAAGCACATTAATCATTTGGCAGGGTGTAGTATGATAGAGACAACAGTTGTTTCTGTATCCAGTGTTTAATCCTGCACACAGACACGGAATCTGAATTTCCACAACCTTGAAATGTCACCACACATTGATTATACTTATGCTTAAACGTAGCATGCTCTTTCCCGACAACACCATTTGGAACTGTCACAGACCGAGATGCATGAGGCTCATGTGCTTTCATGCTACCCACTTCCCAACAAGACAATTTATTACTGAGCACAAAAAAGAGGAAAAGGGAAAGCAAGCTCATTCCCAAAGGCCTTCTTGATGTGGAAGCGTAGGCTAGAGAGTTCTCCAGTGCATTAAGATTCTAGAATCTTCTGGACATTCCAGAATGTTCTTTCCTGACTGCTCATAAATGGCATTAGTTTAAAAGCACACTTTAAAATGAGTATTATTTTCCCAAACAAAACATAACAAGAGACAACCATGGATAAACATACCTTAAGTGAATTGACTATTTTGAAATACCTTTTAGGAGCATTAAAAAGTTTTGGACTGCTGAGATGAGCCTGAGGTGGTTTTGGCTGATGGCAAAGCAATGACAATCAAACACAGGGACGCCAACACTGATGCCCCATCTCTCCGTGATCTGGAGCACTCTGAAGCTACAGATAGTGAAGGAGCCCCAAGGCGCTCACCATCAGCAAAATACCACTGACATGCACATGAAGCTTTGTGCTTCCGAACATATTTCTGCATAGTTCATTTCATTTAGGCATGTGACAATATGACGAGGGACTATTACAATCCCTACTTTACAGGTGAGAAACTGAATTCCCTGAATTACACCTGACTTTTTTTTTTTTTTTTTTTTGAGACAGAGTCTCACTTTGTTTCCCAGGCTAGAGTGAGTGCCGTGGCATCAGCCTAGCTCACAGCAACCTCAAACTCCTGGGCTCAAGCGATCCTCCTGCCTCAGCCTCCCGAGTAGCTGGGACTACAGGCATGCGCCACCATGCCCGGCTAATTTTTCTATATATATATTTTTTAGTTGTCCATATAATTTCTTTCTATTTTTAGTAGAGACGGGGTCTCGCTCTTGCTCAGGCTGGTCTCGAACTCCTGACCTTGAGCGATCCACCCGCCTCGGCCTCCCAGAGTGCTAGGATTACAGGCGTGAGCCACCGCGCCCGGCCATACACCTGACTTTTTAAACAACACTCATTTAAAACATTGCAAACTCAGATATTTCTCTTATGTTTAGTACTTCATGCATCCGATGCTATAATGCAGATGGTGACTGTAACTCTTGGTCAAATGTATTGTACTTTCACTGTACACTATGTAACATTTGTATTAAGCTTCAAAATGTATTAACTCATTTAATCCTCATCGCTCCCTTTTATGGGTGGGGACATCCAGACTTAGAGAGGCCAGGAGACTTGCCCTGAGTCACACAGCCAGAAGGTAAGCACAGACAGGGTGGCTACAGACCCCACTCTCTTCACCATTTACATTACAGGGTCCCCAGATCACACTGCTGACCCCACACTCAGCTTTAGCTTGGAGACTTCAGTGCTTCAAGAACACTTGTGAATAAGTAAACTAAGAAAAGCCAAATAATTGTACTATCACTAAAACAGGTTGGAAGGGTTTTTTTTACACCTAAGAAACATTTTAGTCATCATTACCTGCTAGAAGGTAGATTTGAGGATTCAGAATTCACGCTCTCTCACTAGCTGTGTGCTCTTAGGCAGAAAGTTTATTCTCCCTAAATCTCCACTTTTCCTTATTCAACAACAGAGGTGGTAGTGACAAAGACCCCCGAGGGTAGTTTGGATGACTGTATGAGACCATACATGTATATACCACTTACACAGGGCCTGCAGATTGACAAGTGCTCAATAAATGGGAATGTCTATAATTTTTAAACATTTAACAGTGCATCTAAATCCATAATTCTGAGCATATAAAGCTCTGGTTCTTTGCTCGAGGTGTTCCCTCATCCTGGAAGACCCTGTCTGCCTCTCCCCCAACCTTATAATCAGTGACAGTCCTTTTCTTCTCTGCAGGCCCAGATAAGCTTTTACGTCTTCCAGAGAGAGTTCCCAGCTGGTCTAAGGTGGACCCCTTCTCTGACTCTGATATTCCCATACACTTTTCTGAATCACTCTTCCAAATGCATTGCGAAAAGGAAATAGCGATAAAGGTTGTTCAATTTAAAGAAATTTCCCCCAGTGGTTTTAATTTTGACTTCAACATGTAGCATCCCTGCGAGGAACTGTGTTGCTTCATGGCCCCTCTTTGGCCCACTCTACTTCTCTCTTCACTTATTCTCACCTACTCCTAGGCTCTGATCTGCCCATACCTGAAACTGACTTGGGTTTGAAGCAGGAAATATACCCGCAAAGGACCCTGCTTCAAAGCCTCCCTATGACAAACAAGCTACCATGGTATCCTGGTGCCTGCTAACTAAGGAAAAATCTAGACTTTAAATTTAGACATGGCCCAATCCCCTCATTTTACAGGTAGGGAAAATGGAGCCAGAAAGGAGAAGAAGTTTTTTAAGGGTCACAGGACCGGTTAAGTCTTGGAATTCCTAGGTTATGGCTCTTTGACTGCACCTCACTGGCATCTGAATGCAGACCCCTGACTACCCAGACTTCTGAGTGGTCTCCTGGGACCTTTAATGGCCTGCATTTGTGGCTGGATTCCTGGACCCTCCCAGCCACACTCCAGAAGACTTCCTGCCTGCCCAGGCAGAATGTTACAATGTGCTTTTACTCCCTGTCTGAGCCAACCTGCTCTTTTTTCTTGTCTGGATCTATCCCTGATTCCTCCCCTACATCATTTGACAACTTCAGCTTCCACTGGAGTTACTGGTTTTCGATACCCACAAGTCTCGTCCCTACTTAAGCCTGATTTGCTGTCTAGGCAAGGTCCCTTCTCCAAGCCTATCAAGGCCTGGAATGACAATTAAAATTCACACAAAAACATGGCACAACTTGTTTTTTATAGTCTTGCATTAGAGAATACTATTTTAGATTCTAAAATTCTTAGAATCTATCCCAAATCACATCTGATGCCACTGATAATAACAGTAGAGAAAAGAACCTATTTTGTTAAGATATGACTTCATTTTTTAATTGCATATTTATTCTGGGATACTTCTTAGTGTTCTTCTATGCAGATAAACCCTGAAGATTTTCTTTTATTTTGGCATTTAACTTTTTAATTTATTTCTGCATTTATTCAGTTATTCAACACACGTATGCTGTTCTGCCTCCACTGCCCAGCACAGTGTCTGGCACACAAGAGGAGCTCAATAAACAACAAAGACAAGGTCCTTATTCTCATGGAATTCTCATGAATAGGATGTTCACTTGATGAGTCAAATCACCAAGTAATTACACTATAGGATGAGAAAGGCTTTGATAGGAAACATCTAGAAAGCAGCAGAAGCATAGAGGAGGGACATCTAACGTAGAATGAAGAGGTGACGCCTTCCTGGGAAAGGAACTTCTATTAAGAGCTTGTAGAAGAACAGGAGCTAAGGAAGCAAAGAAAGAGCCAAGGAGACCAGTGAACCACGAAGAGAGAACCATATACTCAGAGGCCTGGAGGGAAGGAAGAACACAGTCCGCTGCAGCAATGCAAAGTATCCACCCCTCCCGATCCCTCTTCCTCAGCTCCTTCTGACAGCCACTGCAGCTGTGGATCCAACAGCATATACTTGACCCAAATAACCCAAACTCAGCCACAAAACACGTACACACAGACATGCACATAACTGTACACACACACAATATAAACAGCATGGACTGTAGGATGAGCACGAGACAGAGATTTGACACTCAGGCAATCTTGACAGTCCTCATATATATCTTACACAGTCTCTTGCCATATTCAAATGATTTTGGCATTTAATTATACATACATATATATTTCCCCTAAGAACAAGTCAATTACTACATCTGGCATATGGTGCTTAATGGAAGAAACCATGATCTGCTCCAATACTGGAGGAATGAAGCAGCTGTTTCAGACTCTGCAGAGATGACATTGCTAATGGGAAGGGATAGCCCAAGGCCATTTGGAGCACATCTGTGTTTTGCATTATGGGCAGTGGGTAGACTTCACTTTAGACTCCAATGAAAGGTTCCATTTTGTAGGCAAGAGAATCAAGTTTGCTAAGCAGAACAATGACTTACCCTGGCTCCACAGTGGCCAGAGGCAGAGCAGCCCCAGGACCCCTGTCTTCCCAGTGCATACCTCTACCTCCAAGCATCAGGCTTTCCATGTGGGTGAACCCCGGTGATGACCACAGATGTCCCACACAGCACTTGGCCCAGATTTCATGACAGTGTCATGGTTAAACTCCCAGACTCCATCTCTCCTTTTTTACTATAATATCAGTCTTTTGAACCAGGTGGTACTCAAGAATGTCTATCTCCTCTATAACAACCCTTACTGACATTGGCCGGAGGGCTTGTTACACACAGGGATGAGCTTGGCCACTGCCAAGGATGCAATCAATTATACTAAATAGAGCCATTTACCATAAATGGAATACCTTAGTTTTAGTCACCAGAATGCCCTTATCAACCAGATTAAAATCTAAGAAGTCTTTTTCCTAAAACACTATCTTTGAAAGACCATAAAGTTCCTTATGTAAGTCACCAGTTCTAACAATCTCAAATTAGATGAGGGAAAATTTGCTTTTGTTTACATATTTCAGGGAACAGAGTTTGGAAAGCTGACAAACTCAATCCCAATATAAATACATCCTCTACTGGATTTAGAAAATGTTCTATTCCTACTAATATTATTACAAGTCAAACTGTGTGTCCCTGATTTTCACTACTTTTTGTTTTAAACTCATCATACCTCTTGAAAACTACAATTTTTTGGTTTAGGTTTTGACTAACAACCTATTGGCATTTGAGCAAAAAAGAGAGAGAAACACTTAACAAAATTTAGCCTTGATTTGCAAGTGAATCCAGACAAAAAAATGCCCTGTCCATCATTCCACTAAAGCTGGTCTTCAGCATTTTCTTGGAACCTATGTTTGTGTACTCTTGATGTAATTTTTTACTTTTATTTCTTACGCATAGTAACATGAGTGAGTTTCTACGAGTCTTTGAAGCCCGCAAAACAATTTTGCCATCTTTTTGCTGGCTTCTCTTGGCAGGGAAAAATTGAGGGCAAAGAAGGGCATGGCAATGTGCCACAAGACCATCTAAGAAACACTGATTAACTATTTGGAGAGTGACCAATGAGCACCATGTAGCCTAAGAGCTTGGGTTTTGGAATGAGACACACCTGGGCTTGATTCCTGCTCCCACTATTACTACTTATGTAATTTAACATTCCTGAGCCTTCGGTTTAGCGGCCGTCAAATAAAGATAAAACCATGCATACTTTAACAACTTGTGGGAATTTAAGGAGATAATATAAAAGTAATGATGATGATAATGAAAACACATTGATCACCAGGTGCTAAGTGTTTTACAAAGATCAGTCATTCAATCCTTCTAACAACCACGGGAGGAATATACTATCATTCTCCCATTTTATGGACGAGAAAACTAAGGCAAGGAGGGCTTAAGTAACTTACCCAAAGTCACAGAGGCTTAAATGGTAGAGCTGGAATCCATCCCTGAGCAGACTGCCCCTGGAGCTTCCAATCAAACTGCTGCCCTGACCTTTCTTATTGCTGTGCACCAAACTTTTACAGATCACTTTCAGCTCCAGAATGCTGTGCATCTATGACTTCTACATCAATGTGTGCCTTTTAACACAGATGATTCAACTAGTTGTGCCACACAGCAGTACAAAATGCTAAAATAAAAATTCTTTAACTTATAAATATATACGTGTATGTTTACATGAGGGCTTATAGCTGTCTGAGCAAAGTACGACACTCATACTGGAGCCTAAGGCTTATGAATCAATTCTAAAAAAAAAAAAAAAATTGTGCCATGCCCCCTGTGCCCAGCCTCCCAAACCACCATCCCCAGGGTACAGACGGATATTCATATTCTGTGTAAAAGCTGAAGACCAATTTGATTTTTCTTGCCTGGAGTGAAAAACGATACTCCAGCTTGATTAGGATTCACAGAGGACACCCCTTCTCTGCATCTGCAGCCTTAAGTTTCCTTTTATCCATGAGGTGTTTTTTCTTTTTCTCGAGCCCATCACATAGTGATGAGGAGTGCTCAAGCCAGCTTTGCTTTGCAGAGGGGCCATTTTCTCAATGCATAGCCCTTATTACTTTTATTTACGGAGCCTCAGGACTGCTACAATGTTGCAGGCAATTCACAATCCTGATTACCTTTGTCTCCACCCTGGCTTCTGGTGATAGCTCCAACTCAGGTCTTCCTGAGATGTTTGGGTCTTTGATTTCTCAATTGCCATTCTTTTTAGCAGATGTCACAGGAGAGGAAGGGGAGAGACTATTGGAAGAATTTCATTATTTTTTCTCAATTTATTGTTACCTAAGTTATCGAAATGGTATCTCAAAGTCTAGCGATACCACGGTGCACACAGCGCCTCTGGGAATGCACACCACTTCTGTTCAACTTGAGAGAAAAAGATGCATGGCCACAACTCCTTGGCTTTACCCTCAGGTGCTTCCCTCCTAATTTAAGATTAAAATGCAAACTGCAACCTGCCTATATACAGTTTTGGACTCTGTAATACACATTTTGTATTAATTCCTTTGCTTCATACCCCAGAACTCAAGAGATTATTACTACTATTCCCATTTTACAGATGATGAAACCAAGGTTTAGAGACATATTTAATACAGCATGGGTAGGAAGTAGCTGAAATGGTATCTAACCCACACCAGTCTTAACCTCCAAGCCATGTTCTACATATCTGCAACTCAGGCATCATTACACTTAAAAACAAGTAAAAAATAAACCTTCTAGCCTTTTCAGTCACCATGCCTCACACAAGTTGTTTGGTAAGATTTATATTTGAATGAACTAATGAGGGCCTGGTAAGCACGCTTCTCTAGCTTTTACAAATTCAGCCTGGTCAACCTCTTCTGTCGTAGGCTTGAAGACAAAGGCTGTGTTTACATTTTTTTAAATAAGAAATACAAAATACAAATTATGTGCTAATCAAATTAGAGTTCCCTAAGATTTGGTTAAGCAGTATAGCATTGTTGATGTCTGATTTGGCTTTGGCAAGATCTGTAGTACATTAACTTCTTTGTTACCACAGCAATTCTCTTGGAGACCCAGAGGGAACACAGATGAGCCCCAAAATAATCTAAAGCAGATTCTGTAATGCTAGTTTCCACTGAGAACACAAAATTAAAGGGTAGGGTTCAAGGCTTAACCACCAAGAGCTTTAGGTAACACCCACGGCCACAAAGGCAGTGCCTTGAATGGATGGGCTCTAGACTGAACTCTTTGTTATTGTTCAAACATGGGAAAATAATGCTAAACAATAGATACACCAAGCCTAAAACAAGTTCTTAACAATGGGACATTTAAATGTCATTTGTAGTCAGGTTTTACTTTTTCCTTTCCTAAGATATTTTTCTGAACTATCCTCAAGTAATCTTCAAAGCAAAAAGACTGGCGTCATCTTGGATTTCTCTTTTTCTTCTCACCATCAGTATCCTACCCAGCACAAAATCCTACCAACTCCTCTTTAAAAATATCTCCCTCCCTCCTTCACCATCACTCTGGCCCAAGCCACTCTCTTCTTGAGCTCAGCTCATTGTAACAGCACTCTGTCTCATCCCCCCTTTCTCCCTCTGCTCTTCCCAAGTCTATTTTCATTACAGCAGCCAGAGAGATGCTTTAAATCAAAAATATGATCATTACTCTTCTGCTTAAGAAGTGGCTTCTTTTGTTCCTCTGAATAAAATCACAAACTTTGTTCCGATATACAGACACTCCATGAACTGTTTCCTGCTAACTCTCTGATCTTGTCTCTACTACTCCCTGTCATTATTATAACTGCTTCGGCCATGCAGGATACTTCTGTTTCTTGAATGTGCCAGTCACACTTACACCTCAGGGCCTTTGCACATGCCAGTCCCTCTTACGCTCTCTGCCCAGACATCTGTATTATTCCCCTACTGCTTGCAGGTCTTTAAGTCACCTAAATGGGGCTTTCCTTGTACTAGCTAAACTTTTAACTTCAGTGCACCAATGACATATTGTAATCTCCATCTGTCATTCATTTTTCCTCCTTAGCAATTATCAGTATTTAAAATATATGTATTTCCCTGTTTATCTTATTTAATGTCAGATTCCACATTAGAAGGCAAACTTTACAGTAGATATTTTTTGTTTGTTTCTTCTGCATCTTCAGAACCTAGAATAGTGCCTGGCATGTGACAGGCACTCCAAATAACTATTAAAAGAATAACTGAATAAAGTAATTAATGTATAGGTTGTTGGGTGGAGAAGTAGGTAGAGGGAATGGAAATAGACACAAAGATTTGGTACACAGTCTACACTAAATGACTAAATGGATGAAAATGGATCAATCATAAAATGGTAGTATTTGGGATGGTGGTAATACTTGTGATTTTATTTTATACTTTAGGATTATCTATATTTTATCATACTTCACATAGGATGACTTTTTTACATTACTTTTCATCTGCATAGAACTTTATGGTTTATGAATTTTTTTCCACATACCATTTTATTTTATCCTGTGGTGGTATACCAAATAGAATTATTTTCCCTTTTTACAGGTGGAGAACTGAGGCCACGAGAAAACAAACTAATTATCCACGCACTCGCTGCTAGTGACAAAAGTGGAAAAATAAAAAAGAACTGATTGTTTTGTTTACGTAAAGGGATGGAAGTTGGTTTATACCAGAATTTCAACATACCGAGAGTATGTTGATGGTAACGACATTGCACGGGTCTGGATAAATGGGTGGATTTATATAAATCTGGACCAAAAACTTGAGAATAAATTGATTATTAAATTGTGGTAAAAAAAACACAAACAAAATTGACCATCTTAATTTTTTTAAGTGTATAGTTCAGTCATATTGAGAACTTTCACAATATTGTGGAACCATCACCACCATCCATCTCCAGAACTTTCCATCACCAAAACTCTCTACCTGTTAAACAATAATGCCCGTCTCTCCACCTGCCCCCCCAGCCCCTGGCAGCCATCATTCTACTTTCCTTCCCCAGGAATGTGACTACTCTAAATACTTCACACGAGTGAACTCACACAGTATCTGCCTTTGTGACTGGCCTATTTCGTTGAGCATAAAGTAGTCAAGGCTCATCCATGCTGCAGCACAGGTGAGAATGTACTTCTTTTCTAAGGATGAATAATATGCTATTGTATGTCTAAGCCACACTTGGTTTATCCATTCATCCATCAGTGGCCGTTTGACTTGCTTCTACCTTTTGGCTCTTACGGAAAAGGCTGCTATGCACACAGGTGTACAAATACCTGTTTGAGTCCCTGATTTCACTTCTTTTGGGTATATACCCAGACGTGGAATTGCTGAATCAATGGTAATTAAAAATATTTGTGTGTGAGACATAATAAGTGTTTACTATTGTCTCAAGCCACCAAGTTACATAGCAATAGATCAAGAGCACAACCCACAGAACTTGAGAGTTTTTCTTACACCACAGGGACTTCACATTCATGAGATGAATTCATAATTAATGGAAAATGTAACACCAGAAACAACACAGTTAACTTTACCATTTAAAAAAAATTATAACAAAGAATAGGGGTACCCGAGGACATTATTGGTAGAGAGTGGGTGCTTACGCCTACACTTTTCTGGGCTTGAACACTAGAATATACACCAGTACACACCATTCCCATCCCAAAGTGCACAGCTGGCTTTATTTTCAGCAAGGACATCCACTTATGTGGCCCATTGTCTCCTGAATGCCTGTCATGCACTAGGCTCTGGGAATTTAGCAGTGACCAAGACAAAAACAGTCCTTGCTTGCATGGCGCTTACCATTATTTAGAGAAGACAGATAATGCATAAATCATACCAAATCTTTACTTTTTTGGCTGTGGTGTTTGCTTTAATGAGAAAACACAGTGTGCTGTGAGAATACTGAATAGACTAGCCTGCAGTGTAGAAGCAGCAAGAATCAGGGTAAATTTTATAATGTAATGGGAGTTGGGCATCCATTAAAATATCAAATTTATTTTGCAATGTAAACAACCAATGCTAAGCATCATTAAATCACTCCCTCCAAATTTAAAACCACACTCCAGAAGATTCAGAATAATGTTGGCGATATTAAGATGCTCATCAGATGAATTAATTAATTAGCTTAAAGTTTAATTAAGTAGTAGGTATTAAGTTCATTATCCCTATAATACTGGTTTATTTTTAAAATGGAGGCTTGGGATTTTACACAAATTCTTTTCCTCCACACTGTTTTATTTTCTGTTTCAGTGGCTTCAAGAAATGTATATCTTATGGGAAACTATTGGAGAGGTGAGTTTTATCTTTTTGGTCATTGTTTTTCAATGGTGATTAGTTTGGGCTCTCATCTGTTAATTAGCCATGCGTGCTCAAAGTGAAAACCAGGATTCAAAGGCCACAAACTTCCTACTTTCACCATTGTCTGTCAATAAATGGAAATTATGTATATTTGTAAATTCTATTTTTATTAAACTATTTTAATAAAGAGCACTATGGGTCACTTTTGATATTAATTCCTCAATAAAACAGGAGAATGTGGTAAGCTCAATCAATTTTTCCTAACAGTGTAAACTTTTCCTGAAAAGTATAATTCAGGCTAAAAACATGAAAAATACAAAAAAAAAAAAAAAAAAAAAAAAACAGGATTAGTAACCAATAACAAAACAAAACAAAAATATCTGACATACATAAATCATTTTCATTTTATTCTATTCTAATACTTAAGACTCCGTTACTCCATTTATGAATGGGTGTATTTATACCTGTCCTCCCAATCTCAATAGAGTTAATGCAGTAATTAAGAAAACATATGAATAAAAAATAACAAAATCCAACTTGTAAATTATACATGCGCGATACAGATTTCTAGAGAATAGTTCATCAAATATCTACGTTCACCTTTCGTATTTTGAAGCTGCTACTCAGAAGCAGCTACCAATCAGAAACAGCATTCTCCAGCCTTCTTCCATCCACCATGCGGCTGAATTCTTGTCAACAGATGTGTGTGTAAATGATATTGGCCAGTTCCACGCCAACGTCCCCATAATTCTCTGTATCCTCCCACTCACTCCCCTTTTGCTATCTGGGTTAACACTCAAGATGATCTGAGGAGCCCTTGCAATAAAAATGGCAACAACTCCTTCAGCCTGGGTCCTGGAATCAACTGTGAGCAGCAGAGCCCTCCCCTCCCCCCGCCTGCCACTGTGTTCCAAGTGAGTGAGCAACACACGATTTTATTAAGCCACTGATAAGGAATTACCTGCTACAGAATCTAGTGTGTGCCTCGTACAGGAAGGCACTGCTATGAAGTCATGGATCTTATATCTATAATTGTATCTATAAGAGAAATCAAGCATATTTTAAGCACAGATCTTACATGCTTTCATTACAAAATGTCACAGTCATTTTCAGTGTTCCAAAAGAAGGTTGGCTAGCTCACCATTTTACAGGAAATAATCAAAAGAGAAATCTATTTTTAAAGTGAAATAAACACAGTGAAAATATAGAACAGCGTTTTCAAATTAAACCAGGTAAGTAGCATGAGATGGTCAGTCTACGGTCAGCTAAGTTAGAGAAATTCTGGGCTAAATATGTCAGTACTCGTATGCTTTTGCAAACCAATGCGCACAGCAAATCTCCAAGGAGTGAATGGAGTACGGGTGGAGCAAGAATTAAGTTTTTCCTCAACTTAGAACACAAAATCTATTTTCCACAAAATTTCCTGAAACAAGCATTTTTTGGAGCACACTTTGGGAAATGCTCCCATAGCAAGCCTATTGTTAATAGAAAAAAAAACTCCCAACTGTGTAAAATAATTGAATCCGGTTTATTGTGAACCAATGTTGGGTTACACTTTGGTTTTATACATTTTAGAAAGACAAGAATTGTAGGTAAAATCATAAATCAATACATGGAAAGTATACATTGGTTTGGCCTAAAAAGGTGGGGCATCTCCGAGGGGATGAAGGTATTACAGGTTATAGCTGGATTCAAAGATTCTCTGATTTGTAACTGGTTAAAGAAATAAAGCTTTGTCTAAAGGCTTGGAATGTTTTAAGATAAGGAAGTCTGTTAATCAGAGACAAGCCACAATTATAGACTCAAATGATTTGTTAAGCAAATTGATGGCCTGCAGATGATTTATCCTTTGGTCTTACGGCTTGTTAATAATTTAGTGCCTTATTGTCACAAAGAGTCAGTCTTGTCACTCTTATGGTCTTTGTTTTAACACTAATGCTGGTCAATGGTTGTATCTAAACTCCAAAAGGGAGGGGCTTGTCTCACCTCCCTTCCCTTCATGGCCAGGAGCTCTGTTTTAAGGTTCTCCTGAGGTACCGTTGGCCAAGATGAGGCCTATTCAGTAGGCAGAAGGGTTAGCATTTTATTTTACTTCATACCTATTATCTTGAGATTAGTATTATACAAGGGTGACCCATCCTGCTCTCTCTCAAAGTTTCCCACTGTCTTTATAAGGAGCCAGACTTTGGTACCACAGGTAACATTGCTAGTGCTTTAACAAGCGCTATTTAGAGAAAAAACAACAACAAAAAAAAGCCATGAAGGGCATTACCGGGACAAGTGATAAAATTTGAATATGGTCTATGGATTAGATAGCAACATTGTAGCAATTTCAAGTGCCCTGAGGTTTAATTATTGTACTATGCTTATGTAAGAGAATGTTATTTTTTCTTAGGAAATATACACTGAACTATTTATGAGCAAACGGACATACTATATCTAAATTACTCTCAGAGACTTTTTTTAAAAGCATGTATCAGGGAGCAGAGAAAAAAACAGAAGCAGAGGAAAAGGAAGAGATTGATAAACACAAAGAAAGAGAAAGGAAGGGAAGAAGAGGGGAGAATGAGAAGCAAATGAAGTAAAATGTAAGTAAGTGGTGAATCTTGGATCTTGGTAGAGGATCTTCAGCAGCTCCTCCTCCAAGATGCACAGATCTCTCTTCCTGTCTCTCTCCCTCTGCTACCTGGCGGTGGGAACCCCAGAGATTACTTTAGTGTTATGCTATAGTCAGTCAAGGGCTACTTTTCTCCAGAGCTTTGAAGGTCGAAAACTCCCAGTTATTGTTCTCAAAGCCAGGTATGGGTGAACCTGTGCCATAGCCATCTTCTGTGATACAGTTTTTGGGTAAGAAAAGCCCCCAAATAAAACATCTATTTTGGGCTAGAGTAAAATGAGCAATCTCAACACCGAGGACACTGTCCTGCACTTTTGTGTTTTGAACCTTTCTTCTCTCCTAAGGCTCCCTCTCTCCAGCATCATTCACTTCGCTCCTGCTTCCCCACCAAAGCAACACAGTCTGGGTGGTCCTTCCAGACTCAGCCCTCTCTGCTGACCACCGGGTGACATGGTCACCAAGACAATACAAACCCAAACAAAAATATCCATGGGAATATGACACCCTCTTGGCCTCAGTTTACAACAGCTCCCTTTCTGGGCCTTATTTTATTGTTTAAATGGCTACAAAATAACTGAAGCTGGGCAGTAGTATTCTAATCACAATTGCTATCCATTCACTTTCTTTCAGCACTGAAATTGTGTGAACCTTAAACATTGTTACTGAAGTCAGAGTCAGGGAGATTTCTGGAAATGTAAGGATGTTTTGCTTGCTGTGGCATTCTCTAAAATTAGGCCTAATTTCTTCTGGATAACAAATGCTTTCAAAGAGATGGAAAGAATCCTGGTGAATTTCCAAGGTAAAATGTGTAATATACTCTTGTTAAATTAATTCTTAAATGGGGTGATTTTTCCAAATATAGGTTAACCTTGAGTGGTCTTAATGCATTACTTACTTTTAAGTGATTAAAGGTAACTCTTACCAAATCAATAGAAGAGGAGATACCAAAGAGGGAACATTAAAGCTAACATTAGCACTGAAGGAGGATAGATACAAAAATAATATGTGAGCCCGTTTTTCTTTAAAAATCTAG
Source organism: Eulemur rufifrons (assembly GCF_041146395.1). Taxonomy (NCBI): domain Eukaryota; kingdom Metazoa; phylum Chordata; class Mammalia; order Primates; family Lemuridae; genus Eulemur; species Eulemur rufifrons. The sequence continues at coordinate 26,709,761 of NC_090992.1, forward strand.
CAAAATTATTAGAGAGCATAGAAAAAGAAATGAGAAGTTGAAAATGTAATTGGATTGGCAAGTGTCCTCCCTTTTAGATATCTTTTAGAGGAAATTATACTCTTCTCCTATAAATTATCTAAAAGACATGAATGCTAACACCAATACAAATGAAACCTATCTGATGTCTGGACAGCTAAATTATGAGCAACTGTTAATATCCAACACCTCTCATGAGCAAGAATTGGTATTTCATCGCTCTGGGGTGGTACAAAAGCAGACGCAGATCACTACATTTCTCTACGCTTTATAAAATGTCATCTTCATTAGGGCATCTCCGGCTGAACACACAAGGGCAATGGAGTACATGATTGTCACCTAGAAAGACCTGAAGGGAATAGAAAAGGGAAATACAAAACCTTTAAGGAGAGTTCTTTGAACTTGAAAGATACATGTTTAGAATGTATAAAACAGAAGTTTAGCATCCAATGGGTAGCAAACTTCAGGGATTCAGTGCCCTGAAAAAAATGCTGAATGTAGCTTTAAAAGCTTCAAAATATCTACTTCATACGAGGCAAAACTATGTCTCACAGTTCCAAGGTAACTAGCTAAAAGGCCTTGCATTCCCCCACAAAGTATTCTGGATAAATTGCAACTCCTGCCTTCAAGGAACTCATACATTGATGAGGAAAGACATTTGTATAAAATAACCTACAAGTAAATGTTAGGTGTGATGACGCATCCTACTAAAATTTCAAAGCAGCCCAAAGGGAGGATGAAGGGAAATCTAATCACAACAGAGGATGGCTTCTTGGAGGAAGTAAATCCAAATGAGCCCTGACTGATAGCTTCTTAATAGACTGAAGGGAGCTGGGAGATTACAGTACCTCATTGCTGATGGCTACTGACCATGTCCTCTTACTGCATCTCACATCTGCAAAAAGGTATGCCAAAGTGAAGTATGCAAGTCACATAACAGGTTAACTCACATAAAGGTGCTACAAAATATAAATCCCATTGTGGCACACCTCTTGGACAATCTTCAACAGTGCCTTTCCTGCCTTTTGCCATGTTCTTCAATTTTTCTCTTTTCCATTATAATCTCACACAATCACCTGGCTTAGGTTCAAGGAGGACCCCGTAGAGAATACAAGTTCACCACTGTCAACTCTTCAGACCTTTGCTTTCCATCACTAATTGTTTCATTTTCCAATTTTTAAAATAAGAGGATTAAGGGAAATTCAGTGCCTTCTTAGAAGGATGGCAGAGACCCTGATAGAGACAAGGAGCTGGCAGTCACCATACAGTAGCTTGAATGTCAGTTGCCACACCAATGTCCAAATTCAACGTGTGAAAGGCACGTTAGTACAGTCAACATGTCTTGTGTCTTTTGCTACCTAGAAGTCAAAGATGTGCTGTAAACATCAGGCCCAAAGGCGTGGAGATCAGAAGGAACACGTCACGGGACGGTGACTGCATCACCCTAAAGGGAGTGGGGAGACAGTAATCGGAGAACGTGACAAGTCCAGTGCACAACTGGAAGGCTCCCTAATCAAGGTGCCCCCCAAATTACAGCAATTTTGTTTTTATGCTGTTGGCAATTGCAAACTGATGAGCATTTCTCAGGAGGGAAGTGACACATGAAAGGAGCATTTGAGAAAGATTAGCTGGACAGGGCATGACCTGCAGGAACCAGTGGGAATTAAACGAGATAAAGAAGGCTTGAATCACAGTGGTGGTTATGAAAATGGACGAGGAAGGAAAGACAGACAGGAGAAATCTATAAAAGGAGATAAATGTGCCCACTGCCATCAAAGACAAAAGGCTGACTCAGAGTCAGTATTGCAAACCTGGGTTCTGTAGGCAGTCTGCTAGAAGGAGGAGACACACATTTTGATCCTAGGCTCACCTCCCGCTTCTCTGAAGGAACAGTCTCAATAACAGGGTGGCGAACATCTGACGCTTGGTCTCTCTTCCCTTCGTCCCTGCCTGTAGCTCCCATCCTGGTTAGACAGGGTCTCCAAAAGGAAACCTTAACTTCTGCTATCCAAGTCCTAGACTTAAGGCTTTTCTCCTTCTTTTTTGTTCCTTGCAAGTATCACCAAAAGAATTAGCAGAGTTCCCTAAATCGATCCTAAAACCATTTATCTTAGTAGAAAATCACCTTAATTAAAGATTATTTTATCCCTCAACTTATAATATAAATAATTACTCCTAAAGATAAGCATCTTCTAGAGTGGGTTAAAAAACAAACAGAAACAAATACTCAAAACAACTGGTTTTGCCTGATGCAAACACCAGAGGACTGCCTGTTTGAATTGCTCTCAATTCTGCTCAAAATAATCCCTAGGCATGGAAACATAAGCATTGTTTTCTATAGTTAGCAGAAAGGTAAGAAAATGAATTCAACACATTTGCAGTTTCAGGTTTCCTAAATAAGGGAAAAACATGCTGGGGGACCAGGATAGAGTAAAAATAGAAACCTAAGCTGGTAACTGCATGTCATGAGGAGGGAAAAAAATCATTGTTTTTTTCCCTCCAGTATACAAATCATCTACTTGCTGGTTTGCAAATGGGAAACAACTCAATAAATTCTCCATCTGCCTCCCATAGAATCTTAGGGAATTAGAGGCCAATTATTTTTAAATGTATATTGCTTCACTGACTGTCTTAATATTCTACTTACTTATCATTCATCTGTTTGTTCACACAATCTCCCCCCTCCTTTTTTTTCTTCCTATTAATGTCATGAAATGATCTCTCTTTAACAACTCCATAAAAAACTTGTCACGCATCCACCTTACTCACTCTTGGAATGTGTATGTTTCAGCCTTGTAAGTTTCATACTGACAATTCCATGCAGGTGACAAAAGGTTTACTCACGTCAACATTTACTGGAAAGTTATTTTCAGACATCGTAACATCAAAATAAATGAATAAAATGCATAAATCATTCATCAGGCCCCAGTGTGCGGAGAATAGTGATGTGCCTTTTGTGGAATGTCGTGCAGACTCTGAAAATGCTCTGAAACAGGCAGTTCCCTCACCTCTCCAAGCCTCACTTTCCTCATCTGTGGGCCCTGTGATAACAGTTCTTGCTTCCTAGGCCTCTAATCTCCTGGGGAGACGGGGCATGTGATGCTCTTAGCTGTGTGTGGCATACAGGGAATGCTCCCTCTTCAACTGCACCATGCGCCCCCTGTAGGGGGGCTGTCCCCAATCCCATGGGCCCCACTGCTCTCTGGTGTTCCCCCAGCCTCTTTGCTTTTTCTGGCACTGCCAACCAGGAATCTCTCTGCGTAAACCCGTGCCTTCCGAGCCCGTGTCTAATAAATAATTATTTTCCCAAGGTCACTGAGCACAATCTGCAATCTTCAACTTGGAGGCTGATATCTGGAGAGTGATCGACCTTTAAGGAGGGCGCCCTCTGAGAACACCTGACTCAAGCCATGAAATGCTGAATCATTCACAATTTAGAGCAGAAAAGAATTTAACCAAGTTAGACAACCTGTAATAGCTCTTGTGACTGGGGTCATTAACCATTTTGATGTAGTTCAGGCCAAGCTAACGACTGTGAAGAGAAGGCCCCTGAAAACAAGTACACTGATTCAACTTTTCTATTTCCATTTTAAAACCCATTCGGAATTTCTCCAGTGTCCCTTCCTAGGTTGACACTTTTCCCCACATCAATCGTTCTAAATAGTCCAATAGTTTTTAACCTCCAATATATATTAAAAAAAAAAAAAAAAAAAACCAAAAACCTTTGCGCATGGTCTGGAGTGCACAGAGCAGAAGAGGTAACTCTAGATTTAAAATCTAACTCCATCCTCCATCTGTTTTCCTTGATTACTATCAAATACCTAGAAAGGCTAAAAGGAAACCTAAATGAGTGGAATAGGCTGGGATTATGCAATAGTGAGTGGTCAGGACTACTATGAAATGCAGAGCACCTCCTCTGATGGCTTTGAAATTAACAACAAAAACAAAGACATTGTCTAATGACACACTTCTGTTGGGCCAACTACTAGTCTAGACGCTCCAAGCTAATCCAAAACCTTTTATTTTACAAATCAGGAAATTTAACCCAGGGAGCTCTAAATGGATTATTTTAGGCCACATTAGCTGTAGATTTGCCAGTGGGATCTCTTGACTTCTAATCCAAAGTCCCCAATTTCCTCTTCAGCTTGTTCCTGTATCCTTTGGTGACAGAAAGAAATACAACAACACAAACACAAGTCTCTATGCAGTATCAATTATGTTCACAACTCAGTTCTAAGCCACGGGGATGAGTGGAAAAATCATGAATTTATGGCCTTTGGCCTGAAGAGGTTAATTATCTGTTACCTTTTCTGTTAAACCTAAGTCCTCTTTCTCAGACACACAGCCTTCCACACACGCTTCTAAATCTTAGGGCTGGAAGGAATTACAGGGAATCATCTGGTCTACCTCACTGTCTTTAGGCACATACAGTGTTGCCATTTTTAAAACATGAGGCTACACAGACCTTGAAAGAATAAGAAATTTATTGTAAGTAACAAAAAATCTTGTTTTCTTGATTTCTAGGGCAGAGGTTTTTCCTAGAAGGGACATTTCACACCATAAGAGAGCAAATAATAAACATGATTCTGTGCTAGAGCATACATTACGGGCTATGTAGGCTGAAGATAATTGGAGAGGAACCCTCGTCTTGGGAAGGGTCGGCATGGGCTAGAATGGGTTTTAGTATTTTGGGGGGAAGCGCCTCATCTAAAAAGTATTTAAAGTGCCAAAGAACTATGAACAATGGTTTCCACATAAGGGCACAGATTTCACAACATTTCTGAAGGCCAAAGTTAGCTAAGATAAACCATGCAATTTATCCCTGGCACGATGCTCATGCTGCTTCACCAAGCCTGTGTGGCACCACCCAAAACTATGTAGCTTACGACAGCAACCACGGCAGAGTGGAAGGCCCGCTATGGTCACCAGAGGGGCTGGGCCACAGCTGGGTCTGCTGTCACCTCCCGCCCAGTTAGCTGTGGTCAGGACCGGTGTGCAAGGCTGCTGCATGACACACTCCGCAGGGCACTTTCCGTGTCGCCAGAGGGAATGGTACAGACTGTCTAAACGTACCTTCCTTGTTAAAGATCTACGACTACCTGTCATTCTACAATTTCAAATATGCCATAAAACTACATGATTGTTTCCATGTTAGAATTAACAAATAGACTAAGTCTTTTAAATTAATCGGAATACACTTCAAGCTTATTTGGGTGTCTGTTTAGTGCTTTCTACCTATTGCTGCTGAATTACAATTCCCCATCCCTCCCTCCCTCCAAGGATTGTTAGAAATAAATATTTTAAGGTTTTTTTTTTATATTCTTCAATCTACATTTCACTATCAAACTGAAGACAGACATGTTAGTTTTTAAATTACTGTCACATAACACATATAATTTTACACAGATTTACAGCTCCATGCCCTATCCTATATCCTTTCTCAACCTCTTTCTGGTCTTTGTGGATGAAAATCTAGCACTTTAGATACTGAATTTTAGAAAATTTTACATTTATCTTTTTTCCAACCGCTTATAACTGCGTTGCATAGTTTGCACAAAATGTTTAGAAATCTTTCATATGTTAATGGTTCCAAAGCTTACCCCCTATTCATTTTATAGCACAACCCTCTCATTTTGGGGTTCTTATTTTGTATTTAGTAGTTAATTGGCTCGAGCAAACTGACAGAGTAAAAATTAATGTTCTTTGCGGCTTCAAGCACATGAGAAAGCATCTTAGTTTTCTTCACGTAAGATAAACAACTTCTGTGACTAACACATTCTTGGAATTGGTTTTTCCCTTCGAAAATCTCTAGATTTATTATTGTTTTCTGCTTTCTTCTAAAGGCGAATACTTTGATAAGCATGACTTTTAAGGTTTTTTTTTTTTTTTTTTTTTTACACCCTGGTAACATATGCTTTCCCAGGATGTATCTGGCTATGGCTGTCTCTTCATTCATTGCATCTGGCTCTCAATGAAAACTCTCAGGAGGTCTGGCTCAGAACAATGTTCTTCATTGTATCTCTGCCATGTTAGCCCCAGGTCTCGCCTCTTCCTCAGAAATTTATTCTACTGTTCTTGGGAATTTCTGTAACTTATTTTCTGTCCTCCATAGTAACCATATTTATTGTCTTTTGTTTTACCATTTTGCTTCCTTATTGGTTCTGGGAAAGCACCTCATTTTTATTCTTCACTTAGCCGATTTACTTTTTCCTCAATATGAGTTTCTTGCTGATTCCAAAGTGGCTTTTAATTTTTCTATCACCTTTCCAGTACCCTTGTTTCCTAGGTGATTTCCCTTGATTTTAAAACCTCCTTGTGTCTGCCTGATCTATCCTTACAAACTTCCATTCTCTTGCCACGGAGAAATCACAGTGACCATTACCCGTCCTACCACTGCCTGGCCTGGTTTCTAAATCTTTCTCCTGATTTATAAAGGAAATCACCTTCATCAGCTTGATGAAAATCCCTCCCAGAGTCTGGCAAAAGACTGATTACCATTCCTAGTTTTTGATGATGAAATAATTCCTCATTCTCGGTTTTATCTTTAGACACGTTAGTAAACAGTTAAGAGAGGCCGAGGAAGTGGGTGTGAAGAAATGTCTCACTGTGGTTTTTATCTGGATATCTCTAATGATCCTGAGGTCCCGCATCTTTGCATGTGTTTGTTGACCATTTGTTCATCTTCTTTGGAGAAACGTCCATGCAAGTCTCTTGCCCATTTCTACATTGCCACTTTTAAAATCAGAAGTCTCCTTTTTACATCTCCCATTGCAGATGTGTGCCATGTTAGAGATAAAAGCCATTTGAGATGCCACCTGGTTCTGTACGCCCTTGCAACTCTCCATCTTATCAGCGTGCACACCGTGATGCCCAAAGGGAACGGGTAACGTGCCCAGCGTCCCACAGCTTGTGATAAAGCCCAGACCGTAACTCAAGTGTCCCGACTTTCCTTGTGATAGGTGCTACACGGTTACAGAAAGAAAATGGTAATAATAGCCATCCGGAAAAATCTACCAAGTCATGTGTACTTTTGCTTCACCCATCTTTAGGGAAAAGGAGGAGTGACTCTCATTATTCTTGAAGCACTGCCCTGTCACTAACGATAGCCAGTCCCCATTTCTTATCTTCTGAAATGAGCAAAAACCCCACAAAGGGAGGGATGCCAACCTCACCCGCATAGGGGAAGATGACCTTCCTATCGTCCGTGTACAAGACTAAAAAGGTAGTGAAGCATTACAGATCCTTTGAAAGTCACACACATACTGCATTTCTCCTTCTCCAACTGTTTTCAAGTAACTACAACCTAGAAATGGAGCCAACGTTTTTCAATGCGTGCAATTGTCAAATACCTTCCTTCCAACGGTAAGCCATGCACTGCCTCCAAAGCCAATTTTGCAAAGTGCCACAGTCCTTCTAAATATTCCATGGATTTCATTATGCATTTTGAAAAATGTAGCCCTGAAGCTAATAATAAGATAGGCACCAAAAACATGTTCCTTTTGAATTGGTTCTATAATACTGGTTGTTAATGAACCTTGGAGAAATACAGCAAGGAAGAATACTTTGCAGATTGAAAAATTCACATACACTGACCATCTTAAGGCAAAAGTCACTCTCAAATCAAGAGGTTGCTCAGGCTTCTGCTGTTACAATGCCAGTATACCTCAGTCCCCTCAGCTCTGTGATGGGCCTGTGACTGCCTTTCCTATATCCCCTCCTCTCTCACCTGGGAAGACTCATTTATTTTCATTCTGCTGCTCATACCTCCCTGCAGGGTCCATAGGCCTTGGGAATTAGGCATGGGACTTGTGACTCAGGCCCAAGCCAGTGATCATAATCACATTCCCTGGTCACAATTACTGGTCTAGACACAGGCATGGACTCCAGTCAGGCCAGTGAAATTGGTGAGTTTCTCGGGGTGCTCCTGGAAAAGCCACTTCTGAAAGATCTCATGGAGCAACACCCACCCACCCTCCTCTCCCAACAAGGAACAGAGAAAAAGGGAGAATTCATCAGTTTCAATCTACATGTAAAACTTATTAGGGAAATGATGAGGGAACTAATAAAAAAAGCTTAATTGCCAATCAAATGTGAAGGCATGCATTTAGATAATAATTGCTTAGGATTAAACATGGCTTTGTAAAGACCTCTGCAAAGGCAATAGCTCATGCAGTAAGAGAATGTGGCTTGGTATAACAAAGTTATTCTTCTTAGGAACAGAAATCCTAGAAATATCAGGAGATTTTAAAAGTAGTAGCTATTCTTTTTGACATTTAGCTGATCAATGTAATTTGAACTGTCATTCAAATAAACCAAAAAAGCCTAGGTAACTTTATGAGAAGTGAACTTAGAATATACCAAAATCATATTTCTAATTATTATTTTTTTGCTTCCGTCAAAACAAAAGCAATGCTATTCTAGTATACTTTTTCCATTGCATTTTCAAAACATGGAACATGATTTGTGGGGGCAATCACTGACTCCCTTGATAAAAGTCATAAATCAAAAGAAAGAGTAATGCTTTTAGAATTATGTGAGTTGATGTAGCATTACCAGGGAAGGCTAGAAACGTAGATAAACTGGAATCTGACATTTAGAGGTCAGTACTAAAGAGGTTAGTGTTTACATGGAAAAGCTATTTGTGCAATTAACTGAAATTAACTACGCTTGTAAAAATTTCATAAACACATCACAGATCTGGATTTTTGACTAATTAAGCTCAATTCAGTTGCAAAAACTAAACCGTATAAGCTTTTATCAGAAAACTCTGCACACCCATTAAAAGAAAAGAGGTAAAGCCATAGTTTTTAGGAACCATCTGGAGAAATAAACAATTTAGGGAAAGCTGCAGAGACAGAAATTATAGTCAATTATCTGAGACATAAAGCCATATTTTGAGGTTATGCTGTCCTTCATTTTCTCAAGAGTGCCCCTTAATTAAATGCAAATAATCAAAAATGGCAATTAATAGATTGCTATAATTTCCTGATTAGATAGTGGAGCCCATTTACAATACTTTAAGGTTGCTATGGACTCTGAAAAACACAGAGTGTGTCTTTATGAATTGCTCCCAATGTATCCTTTACTGGAAAAGTTCTCTACAGTGGTTTATCTCAGAGGCTAGCCGTGAGGTTAGCAACCATCATGCCTTTGCCATTATATACAGAGCATTTTGAACACTCAATCTTCACTGACATACAGGGATATTGGCTTTGAATGGGGCTTCCAAGAGGGGAGGGATTTCAAACCACCTGATGTGAGTATCACCCCATACAAATAAAAAGTAAGGCATTATTTGACCTTTAAAGGTCAAATGGCATCTCAGAAATGACATAGTGCAGAGTGTCATGTGTATTGGCTGTTCCTTCATTGCCTCTTACTTAAGGTGGGTGTTCCTACCATGGAGACTGTCTGAATGGCAACTCCTTTTTCTTGCCCTTATGTAGAGATTGCCTACTGCAAGCCTTTTCTCCAACAAGGCTTTTGAAGTTGCCTTTTCCTCTGCCTGGAATCTCGCCCAGCTCTTCCTATACCTGTCTCAATCTCATGTCTTCAGGATTCTACCGAAATTCATCTCTCCAGAGAGGCAAATGCTGACCCATGTCTAAAGCAAGCCAGGCCCAATTTCATATTGCCGCATCTCTCTGTTGACTTCAGAGGACACATCACAACCAATAATTATTTAGTTTACTTAGTAGTATGCTTTTTTATAGGCTATCTTATCCACTAGACTAGTTAGAGTTTACTATGTTTCGTATATTGCTGATTTTAAATCAGCAATATAAAATACACATAAAATATTTGAATGATTGTAATTCTTATAACAATGATGACTTTCAGCAACACCCAAGGTAAAAATGCTTTTAAGATTCCATTAGTCATTCCTTTACAAGTAGGCTTACAACTCTGTGCTGAATTTTAGCAATTGAATCCTGTTTTCCTCTTTGTAAGGCAATTCTACAAGTGTGCAGTCCCCAACCCCTGGGCCACAGCCTGGTTCCAGTCCATGGCCTGTTAGGAACTGAGCCACATCAGCGCCTGAGCTCCATGCCCCGCCCCCTATAGGTGTAAAAATTGTCTTCCATGAAACCTAGGAACCACACAGCAGGAAGTGAGCAGTGGGAGAGGGAGGGAGTGAAGCTTCATTTGTATTTAAAGCTGCTACAGCGGCTCCCCATCACTTGCATCCCTACCAGAGCTCCACCATCCCCCTACCCTGGTTGCCCCATGGGAAATATTGTCTTCCATGAAACTGGTCCCTGGTGCCAAAAAGGTTGGAGATTGCTGCTCCAAGTGTTGAAGGCGACAATAATAACAACTAGCACTGGGTATCTACCATACTCTACTTTCTGGTTATCTCTTAATGTTCATCGTAACTCTGCAAGCAAGTATTGTTGATCATATTACTAAAGCAATAAAGTGAGGCTCAAAGAAGGTCACCTACTTTGTCAATTTCACCTAAGATCACCGGTAGCAAAGCAGAAGTTTGAACCCAGGTCTGTCTTCTCCAAAGCCTGCTAAATCACATTGCTTCTCTCCTAAAATCACTTTTTTTTTTTTTTTTTTTGCATATTAGGATCTTTCTGAATCATCCTTTGGCACTATGGCTTCAGAGTAACTCTGGACAATGAAAGCCCAATGGAAAATTACTCAAGAACCTGGGAAGTCTGGATTGAGAGGATTTGCTCCAGCGTAGTGCAGTCTGCTGGTTGATGGGAAAAGAGAATTGATAAGGTCCATTAGAAAACACAAAGAGAAAACAATTTCTCAATAAACTGCATGGGAAGCTTAGCCCCAGCTGTGAATAAGTAGTATTCATCCCCTCATGTGTGCATTACCAAGGTTCCAGAAATGAGAGCATTTTAGGGATACTGTGGGCCATCAGGATTCTTCACGTGTCCTGCTGTTGACTTTTTGAACCATTCTAATAATGCCACAAGCATGGAGGTTAAGGGCTCTGAGGAGTAAAGACAGCGTCCTCTCAGACTGCAGAGAATCATGGCAGGAAGTTGGCATACCCGCTCGGAGTTCTGAGTTCAGAATGGCTTCATACCCTGGCTCTGTCACCTACTGCAACCTTAGGGAAGTGACCTGACCTCTCCCCTAAGCCTCAGTTTCCTCATCTGGGAAAAGGGGATAATAAAGGATGCATCTCCGAGGGTTGTTACAGGGATTAGGTAAGATGTCCCACATTAAGTGCTCAGGATCATACCTGGCACAGAATAAGCTCTCAATACCTGTTATCCTATTTGTGACAATAATTGATCTGTAAATTCTGAGGTCAATATTAATGTACGTGTGAGTGGCCAAATACTATTTTGTGCCAATAAAGAAGGCAAAAGACTTGCTATAAACAAGCTCCCTTTTCCCAATGCATAAAACATTTGTATGACATGCAGGGAATCTTATCTGTTCTTACAGGTGAGGTTCCCAATTCAAACACAATGTAGCCAAGGGTCCTTAAGAAAGCAACTGTCATGACTTGCCCTTACTTCTTTTCTATTTATGATTCTGCCTTTCTTTTTACTTTTAAGTTTATTTTTAGTTTTTCTTGAAACTCACAAATATTACGTAAGCATATTCTCCTCACCAAATGCTCAACAGCATAAGGTAGCAAAGGAAAGCTGCTTTCCACTCACCTCTCCCACCTGCCTGCCCTCCCACAATCACCACTATTCAATTCCTCCCCCAGAGGACACTGTTCTCAGATTTCCTAGGGATCCACATCCAACATTACTATTTCCTCTTTTCCCCTTGACTCTTTTTGTTCAGTTCTCAATTTTGGCATTTGTATGATCATCTGGTCTTCAAAGCCCCTCTTTTCTTATGCTAATCCACCCCTTCATACATTCTTACACCATCCACTTATCACAGCTGCTTTTGTACAGTGCTTTGTTTGATAATGTGATTAATTCCTGTCTCTCCCCCACTAGACAGAATGCTCCATGAGCGGGGAACTGCATTAGCTTTTGTTCCCTCTTGTACCTCCAGCACTTAGTTTGGTGCTTGGCCTACAGGAGGAGCTCAAGAAGCCTTTGTTGAGGAAATGACTGTTATTTATTCATTAGGCTGTCAGCAGACTGTAACTATAGTAATAATACATTTGAAGAGGTGAGGATTTCAAATAGGAACCATTCACTTAATTGAGATTAGAAAATTATTATTATTATTATTAAGTCAGAAACACAAGGCTCTCCACTAGATAAAGAACAAGACACAAATTATCCCTGCTCTCATGAAACCCTCCCTGCCAAGAATTGCAATGGAAGTTTCAATTGAGAATATCTGAAATTGCTTAAGTGAACTATAAAGCATTTATTTCTTAAATATTAATAGCAATCAATGGTGTATAGCACAAAGCTGCTTTGACCCAGTGAGTGATCAAGGGACCCAAATAATAATTTTTCTCTTTCTTTGGGTTTTAGGGACTGTGCTCCCTATTTTATAATTAAGAGATTATCAGAAAGAGAGAGAGAGAGAGAGAGAGAGACACAACATCCTTACTTAACATGGCAGATTACAGCCTTGTATATTAATGGTCAAAATTTCCTGACATTGATCAGCTCAAATTTGATGGTTAGCTAAGAGATAAGAACAGGCTGAGTTCTTATAGACACTGGTTCAGTAAGTGGTCCGAGTCTGCGAAAAGCAAATATTGCCTAGTTCTGCTATCCACTGCTCACTTTTATTTATTTCAAAGTTGAGAGGTTGACCTTAGTACTTATTAGGCATGAAACCTAAGAGGTTCTCTCCTTAATAAAGCTGGTTTGTAATTAAAAGCTGGTAAAAATGCATTTAGTTAGGTTTCTCTAATAAATAGAAAGGCTATCCTCCTACTGAGGATTTTTTTCCCCTATTAATGTTTTATTTCCAAAGCAACAAGTAGTTATTTATATGTGACTTAATGAAGGCCAAAACATAACTCAAAAGCAACCAAACCATGATTCTTACAACACCAGTTATGTGCTATCACCCCTTACCATTATTCATGAAGATAAAAGTGCTAGAGGAGCCAATGGCTGAACCAGTGACCACCTACAAACTACACACTAACCACCACTGGTACTGAGTATTATATGAGTAAATTCATTACTCTTTATGAGACATACACTTTAAATTTTGACAGTGAATGTTTTCAGACAAAGTTAAAAAGCATGAACTTTGAAGTTAGACATACCTGGGGCTATATACTGACCCTGCTACTTACTAGCTGTGGGAGCTGGACAGGTTAATTAAACTCTGTGCTTTGGTCTCCGTATATATAAAGAGGCAATAATAGGACCCTTCACAGGCTCCTTGTGAGGAATAAGAGATAACACAGGCAGGGACTTAACATTGTGCCCAGAGAGCGTTCAATGCAAGGTGTGGTGTCTGCACACTTAATAGCAGTCAGTGGTGCTGGTATTATTGTGCCACATGGATGGCCATGACAATTTCTCTGTATTTATTTTCTGTGGCTACCATAACAAATTACCACAAAACTGGTGGCTTAAAACAACGTAATTTTATTTCCTTACAGTTCTGGAAGCCAGAATTCTGAAATCAAGTTGTCACAAGGGCTGCATGCTCTCTGGAGGCTCTGGGGAGAATGTGTTCCTTGCCTCTTCCACCTTCCTGTGACTGTTGGCATTGCTTCATTTGTGGCCGCATCACTCCAACCTCTGCCTCTATGATCATATTGCCTCTTCCTCTTCTGTCTGTGCCAAATCTTCCTCTGCCTCACTGCTGTAAGGTCACTTGTCATTAAATTTAGAGCCCACCTGGATAACGATGCATGATAAATGTCCTCATCTCAAAATCCTTAATTTAGCTAAGACTCTTTTTTCCAAATGAAGTAACATACATAGGTTCCAAGGATGAATGAGGCCATGGAAATATCATTTTGGGGGCCGCCATTCAACCCACTACCATTTCCCATCTCACATACTCTTCTAGAACCTTGTAATGCCCCCATGAAGAATTACAGCCTACCTACCCTCCCCTTGCTTGAATCAGGCAGTACTTTCTGTCTGCCTTCAACACAGCAGAGTGGAAGCAACGCTACCTGACTACTGAGTCTAGGTCACAGCGATGCTGTGCTCTTTCACTTTCTTTAAATGGAACACACTCTGGAGCTCAGTTACCATGCTGAGAACAGGCCCAAACTAGCCCTCCGGGAAGGGCCACGTGTAAGTGTTCTGGCCAGCTGAGGTCCCGGCTGACAACCCACATCAACTGCCCACACATGTAAGTAAATACACCTTGAAATCATTCCAGCCACAGCTGTTGAGTCACCCAGCTCAAGTGCTAGACATCAGGGAACAGAGACAAGCGATCTCCACTGAGTGCTGCCCAAATTGGAGACTTGTGAACAAAATAAATTATTGCTGTTGTATTAAACACCAGTAAGTTTTGGGGTAGTTTGTTGGGTAGCAATAGATAACCAGGCCAATTATTTATTAATTAAGATTAAAAGTCTAAAAAGGCATATGAGATATATTTCCCTGGAACTTAGTATTCATATCTTGGATCTTTGCCTAACTAGATATAGAGTGAGCAAGCAAACTCTCTCTCTCTCTCTCTCTCTCTCTCACACACACACACACACACACACACACTTCTAGAGGAAAAAAGGCTCCCATCTCTCTCATTCTGGGGCAAGGAGTACAAGAGGACCCAGTAATTAGACGAAGAAACTACTTGAGCTTGGAGGACCTTACATATCATCTAATCAGAACTGTATATTTTACATATTGGGAGAACACAACTCAGAAACAGTCCCTGAACCTCCCTCTTCAATAAGCTCTTCATGAACAGAAGCAAGAGGCCCATCTTCCTCCTTTCAGGCAAAATGAAAAATCTATCATAGTCTCACTATCTTCCTAATTAAGAATACTGAAAGGAAGAGGAGACGGAGAATTAGTGTGTAGAAAAGGTACAAAGCTGATAAAAATGTAGTAGTTATTCTGACGATCTGTTAATCAGATTATGAGAAATTTTCTTCTCTTTCGGTTAAATTTTTGTTTTCCTACCTTTATCTCATGGTTCCTGGTCTTAGAAAGTATCCAGGGCACAGAAAGGAATGGCAAAAAATTGTTGTATGGTGAGGAATGAAGAATTTCTTTGTTCAAGGGTCTTAGCATACCCTCGAAAACATATCTAAGATATAGAATGATAGTAGGTTATTAAATATAGAATGTCCAATTTCCTTAAGTACTAAATTTGACAGTGATATCTCTGACATTTCACTTTAAGACTTTTTTTTTTTTTCTGCGAAAGTGCACCCTCCTTTCAAATGCACATTTTGGCTTGTGATTATCTTTCAATTTTTTTTTAAAGCAATTGTTGTGAAACCATGAGTAAGTCAGATATTCATGTTATTTTGGAATATGAGTTCCATTGTAGAACCAATGCAACACAGACAGCTCGAAATATCAACAAAATGTTTGGTAAGGATGTGGCTAATGAACGCACAGTACATGGGGGGTTTGAGACGTTCCATTCTGGTGATTTTAATCTTGAAAATGAGCCACGTGGGTGACCTGAGAGCTGTAGTGGAAGCAAATCCATCTCAACCTAGGCGTGAATTAGCAGCAAGGTTTGATGTTACTAACCCAACAATATTGTTCCATTTGAAACAAATGGACAAGGTAAAGAAGCTGGATAGATGGGTACTCACATGAATTAAATGAGCATAAGAAGAGAAATTGTCTTGAAACTTGCCTTTCTTTGCTGGCACAACATAAAGGTGAAACATTCTATACTATAGTGTTATGTGTGTTGAAAAATGGATTCTTTTTGACAATCACAAGCATTCAGCACAAATGGATGGATAAAGATGAAGTACTGAAACACAGTCCAAAACCGAACATTCCTCAAAAAAAGCTAATGGTGTCTGTTTGGTCCAGCGCTGGTATTATCCACTATAGCTTCATGAAACCTGGTCAATCAACTACAGTGGATGTCTACTGCAACCATTTGGACGAAATGATGAGGATGCTTGTGATTAAGCAGCTGAGATTGGTCAACAGAGACAGGCCAATTCTCTTGCAAGACTACATGCCGCAAAAAACAATGCTGCTCAAACTACAGAAGCTGGCCTTGGAAACTCCCTGTCATCCACTGTATTCACCAGACCTTGGCACCGACTGATCACTTTTTCCAGGCTTGGGACCACTTCTTGCAAGGAAAAATACTGAATTCTCAACAAGCTGCGATAAACACCTTTCACGATTTCATCACCACTCACCCTCCAGGCTTCTTCGCTGCTGGCACAAGCAAGCTACTGTTAAGATGGCAAAACTGGGCAGACAGTTTAGGCACAGACTCTGATTAATTATGCTTTTTGTTTGTGATATAATAAGCTAAACTTCTGATTCGAAATCAGACATTTCATATTTAATGACCTAATAGATTCTAGACCAGTTCTGAAACAAAGAACTTCCTGTGATAATGGAAATGGTCCATATCCGCTTTGTCCAAGATGGCAGCTACTAGTCACACGTAACTGTTGGACATTTGTGATGTGTCTAGTGTGAATGAGGAAACGAATTTTTGATGTTACTTAATTTTAATTCCTTAGTGGACAATGTTACTCTGCAAAGAGTATTTACAAAGCTCCCCTGAGCCTAAGAAATCCTAACTAATGAGTGTCAGGCAAACCACCTGACAGGAAACTTCCTGACATTCATTGGTTCTTTTCACAATTTGAATCACCTAACCCCCTTGCCTACTGTGGCAGGACCAACCTTCAAGTTCTCTGTGGTAACATGTCCCTTGGGATTTGCGACTTCCCTCCTATGACTGCTTAATGTCTCAGTAAGAGTGAACAGATCTTTGAGATGGGGTCTGTTGAGATGTGATCACAACTTCTGATTTCCGAGAGTTATTCAGAGTTTCACAACAACATGACCAACAAGACCCAAAAATTATATTTGTGAGCAGCTATGTGTGATATGTGAAGACAAAAATATTTCCAAGGAGATTTTCTAACATTCATTTTCTCAATTCTAGGACCATAAAAAATAATTGTGGGTATATGAAAACTCTCGTAAGTGGCAAAGGCCATGACTATTATCCAAATGATAGGATAAAATTACACAGTAATTCGTTTATAATTGGAATTCAAACTTCTCGGTTTGACCTCACAAGAGTCTCTATAATTTGTATTCTGTTCAACTTTTCCCGGGTCAAGCTCCCCTCTCTCCCTCCTTTCCCAGCCTCTCCTTCTTCTTCAGTTCTCAGTGGTAGTTCTAGTTCTCAGTACTAGAACCATTATGTCTGAGTCCCAATCATGTTTAACTCACCCGCTTCCAGGCTATAATCATGCTACTTTCTCTGCTTTAACCACAACTCAGAAGGCATTATCCATCCTTTAAGACCCAAGAATCTTCCAGTGCCTTCTAACTTAAGCTAATTTCTTCTTTCCTACTTCCTTAAAATATATGTCATTTTTGGAAGGCATTAATACTGTGCATGTGTTTTTTTTTTTCCCCTAGTAAACTGAGTTATCAGAATACAGAATTGTTTCTTATAATATTTAGTTTCTATCCAAAGCATAGTATACTGCACAGTGCGCTTAAGAAATACTGATTGAAGAAAATCTACCCAATAAATTGTATAACCTTATAGCAGTCTTGATTCATGTCATTTTGTAGCAATTGCAATACCTAAATCATCCTTCATGATTTACATTCCTGCAAAGGTGTAAAATACGGGATACTTCAAACCAAAGAGGACATTAGAGGGCCATACCCTAGGACCCACCATGGAATAAAATGAATTTTTGTTTTTTGTATTTCTGCATTACAATTTTCACACTGCTTCAGAAAATAACATTTTGGCAATTTTCAGACAGGTAGATTGAGCTAATGGATTAAAAGTGATCACAAGAGTCAAAAGCACTGAGAGACAGAAGCATGATGTTCTCAGTATGGAAAGCCCTTCCAAGTCCCCAAGCGCAGCTGGCACCCACACTGAAGTGGACGCTACTCAAACACACCATATAGTCATTAACAGTGTTAAATGAAAAGTATAACGCCAATAATACCATTTTCTCTCATTTGCTGAGCAAATCTGTATATTAACTAGGATGAAGTCTCCTGCTTCTAATCTATTTCACACACCACTATTACCCTTCTCTTCTCATATAATTAAAATGTAGCAGGTAGCTGATACACAGGAGGGAGTTTCTGTATTAAAAATACCTTTCATAATCAAATTCAAACACTCATCTCATTTATGATCTGTCTACCTTAATAAATCAACTAATACTTCATTTTAAAAGCCATATAAAGCTCTATTAACCCATCTTTATACATTTTAATTTAGAGTGACTGCCTAGTCATAATTTTCCCTTATTCATTTACTCAGTAAACATATTCTAAGTATCTAGTATGTACTAAGCAAGGTGCTTAAAGCTGGAGATACAAAGATGAAGAGTTGAAGGTTACTGTCTTCCAGCTTAGTAGGGGAGTTTAAAGTTACTGTCTTCACAGCCTAGTGGGGGAAACAGGAAAATAAATAAATGCAAGCACAACATAGTACAAAGGATGGAGTCATCGGCTCAATCTGGGAGGACATCAAACAATAAATGGAAGAAAAAATCTTCAAAAGGGCAATGTTGATAGAAGATCAAATGTAGATATGATTTGCAAGTGAATTCTGACTTCTTTTACAGGAAGAGTATCCTGACCAGCTGTACAGGTAGCAGGACTGTGGAAAACGTGAGTCTGCCCTCCCAGGCCACAGCTGATAGGGCATCTGACTCCCTCTACGAGCATGCAAGCAACTACAACATGAGGTGCAAAATCTACTGGGCCAATATAAGTCCCTTTCTGGGATTTCGCCTGGGTAGTAACAAGAGACCGGACCAGGTGGAGATAGGAACTGTCAGGGAAAGGTCATTACATAGGGAAGGTCAAGGGCAGATACAAGCTTAAGTAGTAAGAACACAGAAAATGTGAATAAACAGAGGATTCATCAGTAGCACAGGAAGAGTCTGAGAAGAGAGGTGAGTCTTCTAAGGCGAGACTGATGCTATTTGGTCCAAGAAAGCCAGAGGGAGGACATCCCAGAGAGGTCTTGGTTCCTAACAGTGCTCTAGGTCCCACTGCTGTGAGGCTTACCCAAGCTGTCATCGATACCTTGGATTCCCAAGAGATCCCTCTCCCCTTCCTGCTGCACGTGTATCCTCACTCCCCTCTACTGAGTTCGTTTGAAGGAGGTCACGGTTCCTTGAGCCTTCCCCCAACAGATGATGTTGTCAGGGTCCTGAGTTATGGAACACACCGCCATTCTCTCTGGCTTTTACTGTTTTACACTGTGTCCAATTTACAAGTATTAGAATGCCTTCCTCTGACCCTCAGTGGATCTTTATCTTACTTTAGGGTAAATAAATCATGTTTTCGACATTGCACTAAACAAATTCAATTTGTCTTCATGAAAAATAGCACTGGGAAAATGGGCAGCACAGGGTCCTGAGGAAGAGCAGTGACTTTGGAGCCAGACTCCCTGCAGCCCATCCCAGCTGCACGGCTCACTGACTGGGTGGCACTGGGCGAGTTACTGCACTTCTCAGAGCCTCTGTGTCCTCATCCGTCAAGTGGGGATAACAACAGTGCCTACCTCATAGGGCTTCTATGATTACCATATATGAGAATTGTAAAGTAAGTTCTGCATAAGTTTTTATTAAACAAGTGGATATTCCTTTTTCACATGATCACAAGTGACAGTGGTTTGGATTTTTGTCATTTTAATGAATAAGATAAACAGAAGTCAGGGGCTCTACATAACATAGTTATAGGTAGGTATAATTCACTGGGGACCTATCATGTGGCCAGCACTGACCAGATGCTTGGCACCTATTATCTCATGTACATTGCCTGCAAAAGGCAACTTATAATGAACAAGCATATACCGAAAGCTTACTGGATAGCAGGCACTAGCAGGGCTACAAAAATGCACACAGCTTAGTCCCTGCTCCTGAGAGGTTCCCAGGGTGGCTGGGGTGCTCAAGCTGGGTCAGAAAACTTTGCTATTCACTTCAGTTCCATCATCAACAAAATGAGGAGATCCGATGGGGTGACTGCTAAGGTTCCTACCTCATCTAATTTTACAGGTTCCGGGGTGAGAGATCATGCCACCTATTGATGATGGCTAAGACTTTTCGGTTTTGCCACTTAATAACCACTTGTGCTAAATGATTGTGTAGATGATCAATGCTGCGGTATTTTGAAAGGTCCTGGAGGCCAGGTTATTTGGAATAGGATGCTAGAATACACTGGCAGAAGCAATAGCCCTCTGCAGACTGAGATTTCACAAGGCCAAGGCAAAGACCAAAAAGGCAAAAATCATAGCGTCCCAACAGGAAGATGACATCTAGTTCAACTCATTCAGTTACATACTGGGTTCCAGAGGAGAAAGGTAATACAGTTCATGGTCACTTTAGGCACCCAGTCTCTGACACTTGTGCTAGGACTTTTTGCACTGTCCCACAATATGTCAAACTAACTATCTACTAGACCAGGCTCCAGATTCAGACAGCTTGGGTCAAATCTCTACTCTGCTGCTTATAGCTGTGTGATCTCAAATCAAGTTAGTGAGCCTCTCTCTCCCTTGGAAAGTTGGTATCATAATAGTATCTACCTGGATAAGAATTAAGTGAGATAATATTTGCACATTGCAACATCATAGTGCCTGGCATAGAAAGATCAATAAATGGTGACAGCAAACACTTCTAGAAAGCTCTTACTATGTGCCAAGCTGTTCTAAACATGTTAAATTCATCACCTCTTCTAATCTTCACAACAATCCTATGAGGTAGGTATTGCTATTACTCCTAGGAAGCAACAGCACAGAGAGGGTGAGAAAGGTCACAGTAAGAAGCAAAACCCAGAATCATACTTAAAACATTGGTCTCCTGAGTCTGAGCTCTCAACTGCTACACCGTCACAGAGGGTCTCTCATGACTTTCTGTTGCGAACACCGAGTCTTCCTACATGTCAGACGCTGCTAAAAATGTCTAAAATGAATTAACTCACTGAGTCTTCACACCAACCTATGAATACATGTTAAGTTTATATTAAATGCTTATTACACTAACACAACAAGAGGACAAAACAAAACAGTGCAAGGCGAGTGTCCTCAACTACAATGCAAAGAGAAGTGACATGAAGACTAAACATTCAGAACCAACAGGAAATACTCTAAGCAGAAAATGCCACTGGATACCCCAGATGAGAGGGAACTTGGGACTGATGACACAGGGTGGGCAACAAAGATAATAAGCCATTTTACCAGCCTCAGAACTTGGTTGAAGAACCGGACCATTACAGCAATTAGGGGGAGGAGGCAGAATGTAGTGGAAAAGTTTCACTATGAAGTCAAACACCAGCTTTTCAAACTCATTAGCTGCGCGTCTTTCAGTAAGCCACTCAACTGCTGAGCCTTGGGTTTTCATTTAGTACAATGGAGAGAATAATACCTAATTTGCAGAGTTGCTTTGAAAATTAAATGAGAAAGTTTTTAAGGGCCATGCACAGGGACTAGCAGAGAACAATTTTTCTTCTGGTTTACCTCTGAGACAAAGAAAACTTGGCTGGATGTTTGTCCAGATTGCTAGTTTGAAAGGGCCCTTCCAGCATATGGCCTTGGGGATGGCACAGAATGCAAGTCTGACAACAAAGTAAAATTCCAGATATTCAATCTTGGGATAAATCACCAAGTCTTCAGAAACACTTTCAGATGACATCATTCTCCTGGATCGTACTAATCAAGGGTTTTGACTATAGTGTGAGCTTTTCCAAATCCCAAATTACTGAACAATCCAAGCATAAAAAATAGCCACTCTTTCCTCTTGACAATATTTTTTTAAATCTCTGCATAAAATGCTTAACTGCTATCCCACTGATTTTTTTTTACTCTTTCTCCAACATAACATTGCTTAGTACCTCATTCTGTTCTTAAGATCTTCACTGTCAGTAAATTATTATTTGTGCAATAGAATTATAATTCTAAAAGAATATGTTTTATGCTGTGATTGATGGAAAATGTGCTTTTAACTTTCAGGGCAAGACCAATTTTCTAACACTTCAGTTCTATTTGCTGAAATGCATTACTGCTATAAAGCATCAATTATGGCTAATAACGGCATTATTCGTACCTCAGTAAGTACTTGGTTTGGTAAAGCTTTAAGGACTCTCAACTTTGGCAATCAATTTAGTTAACTACAGGAAAGAACTGATTTCATATAGATTATTACCTTAATGTCATATAAGTGGTGCTCAATATACATTTACATATACCTCTATTAAGCTTGCCAGATCAAACACACTCTGTGAGCTGTATTTGTATAATATCACAGTTATCACAGTTTTCAAAGTTTGAGCTCATGTTTTCCACCACCTTACCTCTAACATCTTTCAGGCTTTATAAATTAAATTCATGCCAGACTCACTAGAAAAAAAAAAATCACAAAAATAGGGAATTAGCCTCAAACAGGGGATTAGGGGGATACATTAGTCCCAGCTAAGTGCCAGTGGAAGAGTAATAAATTCTATGTTGCATTTTGGGCTCTACCACTTAACCATCTAATCACTCAAAACCTGGGAATCTTCCAAAACATCTTCTGATCCCTCAACTCTGCATCTAACTCGTAGTCAAGGAGTGTCAATTCCATCTTTTAAATGTCTTCTGAATCCTTCCTTTGCCGCTACTATCCTAGGTTCAGTCTGCTCCTGCTTAATATTGCAATGCAGAAGCTTCTCTACTTAAGAACATTACAGAAAATGCACATCAACAGAGGACAATTGTGGTCACTTGGACTTATGACCACATGGACCCTGGGCACCCTCAGAGCCCTCAGCTCTAAGAAACTTTTCCCATTCTATTGTATCTTCACTTGCGCAAGTTCTCTAGAGTGCAAACTTGACCGTATCTCTCTTCCCTGCTTAAATACTTCTCTGCATTCTGCAGGCCCATAAAGAACGTCCAGGTTTAAAACGAGTTTATGGAGTCTGATTTTGAAACAGAAGTTAATGTGCTCCAATACTGCAGAATATATTACCTCGGACCCCCATAACCCGATGGAAACTGACCCGTATAATCTCCCAAAGTTACTATCGCAATACAGAAGCTTTTCTGCATTTTTCAAAGGAACTGAACTCTTTCTCTCCCCTCAAGATAGAAATCTGTTACATCAAGGTAATTTTGATTAGATTGTTTCTTAGCTTTAACCACAAGCATTAAAAAGTGAGCCATCCTCAAGCCTGAAGCAGTGTCTGTAACCTTGGTTTATTGAGTTCTAATTAAGTCAAGCACCGAAACAAGCCCTCCCATGAGGGATGGACACAGGCACACATAGAAAAGATGCAGCCCTTGCTCTTCTCGCAATTCAGTCTCTCTGGGAAACACATGTCAAAATTATCACTTGGAATAAGTATAATTAGAGATGCACATAAATGGAGATACAGAAACGTCATGGAGGCGCTTGACCAGGCAAGGAAGACAGAGAAAAGCAGTCCAAGCAGAAGAACCTGCCCATGCTTCGCCTTTCTCCAACCAGAGCTAAACAAACCCATGTGGTTTTACTTACAATGGTGAAGTTCATGACTTTGAGAATCCAGATGGTCATGG
This sequence comes from Eulemur rufifrons, assembly GCF_041146395.1. Lineage (NCBI taxonomy): Eukaryota > Metazoa > Chordata > Mammalia > Primates > Lemuridae > Eulemur > Eulemur rufifrons. The sequence continues at coordinate 26,733,392 of NC_090992.1, forward strand.
CCAAGTTCACCAGTATTAAAATCATGAGGAGGAGGACGAAGAAATACAGGCATCTTTTCCGCCAGCCGTAAATCCCCACTTTGTATACTTGTGGCCCCTCGGAGCCAGGCATGGTGCTCCGGTGGTGTGTGTACTGCTCCTGAGGCATCTGAAATAAATGAGGCAAGGGAAAAGCACTCACATTAAACTGCTGAGGAAAAAAAAAAAAAAAAAAGAAAGAAAAAAAAAATCAACTGATAAAGAGATATGGCTGGCTGCTGTCTGTACATTTACACCCTCCTGACAACTCTAAAAATCTGCTTCCCCTGGACAAAAGCAGCTCCTCTGGATGCTTGCTGTAGTTCTCTCGTTTTACGCAGCCCTCTCTCTTGATGAGCATTGAGACATCCTCATCCATGCGTATCCTGGGAAGAAAGGGACTCCTAGGAAGTTATTTTCCAAATGGCTCTTAAAATTCCAACATCCTGTGAGGGAGACACTCAAAGACCTACCAAAGGGCTAAAGGTAAAATTTAGAATGACTCAAGAAAATAAAGGAACCCAGCAGTTCATCTTGACAGCATAAAAATACTACTCAGGCCATTTATTTGGGGGCTGGGAGAGGGTATACAAAATCTCAAATGCAATCATTCTGTATTGCCGGGTAGTCAGTGGCAAAAGTATTTTAGACTTAAAAAGCGTCGTGGTAGACACAGAGCTCAAGCCTCAACTTGATTCAGAAATCTTCAACAAGCGAAAGTCTAGTAAATATCTCACTAACCTCTGAGTTAGTCCTTGTGAGTTAAGCAATTCTAATTGTTATCAATCAACTTATTTAAGAAACATAAAGGAGGGTCAAAAGCAAGCAAGATGTAAATGCGCTCTCCAGGAGCTTGCAGGCTAACGGGAGGATGAATTAGTTAAACACAGATTATGGTAGAGTGAGATAAGTTGGAAAAGTACTTGTCAGCCTTAAGTCATACGTTGATCCCCTTTAAAATAAGGAAGCTTTCCCAAATCCCTGCTGTTGACACAAATTATCTTTATACTAGCATCACTGATTAGGTACCAACACAAAGCTAGATGAACTCATCACTTTCATAAAACTCTAAAACCAAAGCAAATTTTAAAATTAAATACAAATAAAAGTACAAAATTCATATCATTCAAAATGGAGAATAATCAAGCACTATGAAGGAGGATGATCTGCTAAAACTGAATTGCATGCATGTGGTACCCAGGACTTTGGCACAGGGTCTTCAGATAATGGCATAGCCATTATTTTGGCATTTTTTACTTTGGCCCTCATGTAGGCAAACTGCGTTCCATGAAAATGAAGCCTGCTCTATTTATTTTCTTCTTAGCCAATAGCAACTAGATTAGTAATACGTGGTGCCAGTGTGACCATAATGACAAACCAAAATTTGGGCCTTCAAATCACATCCTTGGTTATTAGGTCACCTTCCAGATGGTTCAGAATATGATTATTTTATGGTTTTTAGATAATCATCAAAATGCACACGTAAAACCTAAAAATCCCTCAGAGAACTCATGGCCGTTAGGCATCAGTGGAATTCCATTTGGAAAATTGAGTGGCTTCATCCTTATGGTCAACTAAAATGCTCCACGAAGGCCTACATGGCATCTGTCTCGTTCTAAACACTATCCGAGCACCGACATCAGTACCGAATATGAGTATATGTTGGAATATGTGTGTGGAATGAATGAATGAGAAAAAATGCGTAAACAATGACCAAATGAATGATTTCCCATCTGTTACTAGTTCTGCTGCTGTTTGGGGCTATACAAAAGTCCAAGCCAAACACCACGGGGAAGTTCTTGTTTGTATACTTGCAAATTTCCACTTCAGCCTCCCAAAGCATTGGGTTCCAGCCAAGCAGTGAGCTTTACACTGTAAGAGGATCACAACTTTACATCTCAGCTCCCGACAAGTCTTCTGTAGATCAGGGATATGTTTTAAGAAGAGGGGAACAAAACAAAGCCATCAATCACTGGCCTTTTTACATACCGAGATCAAATAAAAATAAAAAGAACATTTGATAAGCCTGAAGAACATCAGGCCTTTATTTTCCATTAAATAAAATTCTGTGAATGAAGAAAATGATCACAGAATCTTAGAATCACATCTGCAAGGTCCCTTAATTTCAATCAACTAATTTTATGAAAGAGCCAAATTAGGATTAGAGAAATTAATCCACTTGTGCAAGGTTCCGGGGTCTGTGGTGGGGCAGGGGAGAGAATAATCCATGCTTCTCAGGGGCGTGATGAACAGTGAGAAACTCTTCCCAAATAAGTGTACAAAAGCTAGTGACATTGTCACTACACCAGTTGCCTTTTCTCTATCATTCACCCCAACCAGTGGCGTCATTATACAATTTAACTATGAAATGGAAATGTGTTCAATGACTATTTCTAAGATGATAGGATAGGGATATGGATATCATATTTATGATTATTTTTTTTTCACATAGATATTGTTATAGGCCTTGACAGAATGCGGTGATTATCCTGACGGGGGTCCTCAGTCCTGGATGCACAGCAGAATCGCTCATGGAGCTGTCAAAGCATCTACACTCAGGTTAATTAAATAACAATTACAGGGGTGGCACCCAGGTATGTGCATTTTTAAAAAGCTCCCCAGATAATTCAAAGGGTACACAGGATTGCATATCATTGGTCTAGAATAATGTCACTCTACCCTGATTATGCAAAATTCTGAGCTCCGGCATTAGAATCTCAAGCTCAGGGTGATACATTACTTAAAAACTCCCCAGGTGATTCCAACCATTTGGGACAACAACTAAAAAATGGCTTTTTTTTTTTTTTTCTCCAAAGACTAATTTAAGGCAAAAGTCTTAAAAGAAACTCCAGCAAGTAAAACAGCAAAAATCAGAGCTCTTCTCCTTCAAGCAAGAATGAGGGTCTGGCTACTTTTGAGCACCATCTGCAGAACCCGTGGGCTCCCAGGGGCCACTGATTGTGCCCAACGTCATTACTGACCAGCTGAGGAGCTCAAGACCGGGAGAAGCAGCTCCCTTCCCACCACACAGCGAACTAGAAGCTCAGCAGAGATTATAACTCAGATTCTTTGCTGAAGGGTACAAGGCTCTTGCATCCCCATGACACCCACTTTGATGAGCCACATGAAACAAAATACTCCAGTGTCCAACTCTGTAACATACATAAATAAGGAACAGGGAAGGGGGTAATTTTCTATAAATGATCATAATAGGAGGAGGCCTTGCAAGGCAAACATAAGGTAATGGATACATCTGTTATAAATAATCCCTTCATGCAAAAAAGAAATGTAGACATGCTGTGTACTTTAATTTTTCTCGTCAAAAATTAAAGCATGTTGAAATGATAAAAAGCAAAGGAGGAAAGACGATCTCATCTCCAATCTGTGTTTCTTCTTGTTCCTTCCCGGAAGAAATTTACTGTCCAAGGAATGCAATTAAAGTTTTAAGTCCTCACTTGGGCCAGTCCCTTTGAAGGCCCTGGGAGAGGCCTGAGTAATGCATGAACACAGTCATACATTTTCGTAAAATTGAAAAAGGATGTTTTAATTGTAACTAGCTAAACCCTGTCTTTTTCTACTTTGACATGTCTATTTTGGTAATTATAACAGTATCTTAAACTTTTTCATTATCGTTATATCTGTTATAGTGACCTATGATCAATGATCTTTGATATCACTATTAACATTGTTTGCAGGCACCACAAAACCTATTAATATAAGATAGCAAACTTGATCAACAAATGTTGTATGTGTTCTGAATGCTCCACTGACCACCTAGTTCCTCCATCTCCCTCCTTCTCCTCAGGCTTCTTCATTCTCTGAGATACACTGAAATTAGGTCAAATAAGAACCCCACACTGGCCTCTAAGTGTTCAAGTGAAAGGAAAAGTCACATGTCTCTCACTTTAAATCAAAAGCTAGAAATGATTAAGTTTAGTGAGGAAGGCATGTCAAAAGCCAAGATAGGCCAAAAGCTAGGCCTCTTGTGACACTGAAGTTGTGAATGCAAAGGAAAAGTTCTAAAAAGTGCTGCTCCAATGAACACACAATGACGAGAAAGAGAAACAGGCTTATTGCTGATATGAAGAAAGTTTGGTCTGGATAGATCAAACCAGCCACAGCATGTCCTTACGCCAAAGCCTAGTCCAGAGCAAGGCCTTAACTCTCTTTAATTCTATGAAAGTTGAGAGGGAAGGGGAAGTTGCAGAAGAAAATTTGGAACCTAGCAGAGGTTCGTTCACGAGGCTTAAGGAAAGAAGCCATCTCCTTAACATAAAAGTGCAAGGTAAGCAGCAAGTGCTGATAGAGAAGCTACAGCAAGTTATATAGAAGATCTAGTGAAGATCATTGAGTAAGGTGGTTACACTGAACAACATATTTTCAGTGTAGAAGAAACAGCCTCATACTGGAAGAAGATACCATCTAGGACTTTCATAGCTAGAGAAGAGAAGTCAATGCCTGGCTTCAAAGGACAGTCTGATTCTCTTGTTAGGGGCTAATGTAGCTGGTGACTTTAAGTTGAAGCCAATGCTCATTTACCATTCCAAAAATCATTGGGCCTTTAAGAATTATGCTGAATTTACTCTGCCTATGTTCTAGAAATGGAACAGCACAGCCTGCATGACAGCACATCTGTTTATAGCATGGTTTACTAGATATTTTAAGCTCACTATAGAGACCTTTTGCCCAGCAAAAAAGATCCCTTCCAAAATATTATTGCTCACTGACAATGTATCTGGTCACCCAAGAGCTCCAGTGGAGATATACAAGGAGATTAATGATGGTTTTTTGCCTGCTAATACAACATCCATTCTGCAGCCCATGGATCAAGGAGTCATTTTGACTTTCAGGTATTATTACTGAAGAAATACATTTCATAAGGCTGTAACTGCCATAGATAGTGATTTCTTTGATGGATCTAGGCAATATAAATTGAAAACCTCCTGGGAAAGGTTCACCATTCTAGATGCCATTAAGAACACCTGTGATTCATGAGAGGAAGTCAAAATAGCAACCTTAACAGGAATTTGGAATAAATTGATTCCAACCCTCATGGATGACTTTGAGGGGTTCAAGACTTCAGTGGAGGAAGTAACTGCAGGTGTTGAAATAGCAAGAGAACTAGAATTGCAAATGGAGCCTGAAGATGGGACTGAATGGCTGCAATCTCAGGATAAAACTTGAATGGATGAGGAGTAACTTCTTATGGATGAGCAAAGAAAATGGCTTCCTGAAATGGAATCTACGCCTGATGAAGATGTGTACATTGTTCAAATGACAACAAAGGATTCAGAATAGTACATAACCTTAGCTGATAAACCAGCAGCAGTGTTTGAGAGGGCTGACTCTGATTCTGAAAGAAGTTTTGCTATGGGTAAAAGGCTATCAAACAGTAAGTATATCATGCTACAGAGAATTTTTTGTGAAAGGAAGAATCTATCACCATGTCAAACCTCACTGTTGTCTTATTTTAAGAAACTGGCACAGTCACCCAGATCTTTAGCAACCACCACCCTGACCAGCCAGCAGCCAGCAACATCAGACAAGACCCTCCAGCAGCAGAAAGATAACATCTCACTGAAGGTTCGGATGATTGTTAGCATTTTTTAGCAATAAAGTATTTTTAATTAAGATATGCACATTTTTAAGATACCATGCTATTGCACACTTAATAGACTACACTGTAATGTAAACATAACTTTTAATATGCACTGGGAAACCAAAAAAAAAAAAAATTGTGTCGCTTGCTTTATTACAATATTCTTTTTATTATAGTGGTCTGAAACTGAACCTGCGATGTCTGCAAGGTATGCCTGTATCTCAACTTGCCTTTATTGTCCTATTTGTTGCTTTATTTTACTTTAATTAATATGCCCAGGGCTTCCAGATCATTGGTTATCCCTAGGAATCTCACATTTTAATCTTTCTACTGAAATGGCCCATTCAAACATCCCTCATAAAAATTCAATGTGCTTTTTTTTTTTTTTATAATGCTCATTTTCCTTGGACCTTCTGAAGCTTTGGCCACTTCCAACTTCCCTTCCCGCCTGGAAACTTTGTCTTTCTTTGGCATTCACGACACTGCAGGCCCAGGGTTCTTTTTCTAAATCTCTGATTACCCTCTGTCTTTCCAAACTCTCTACTCTGTCTCTTTATTGTTATGAGTCAGTGTTATCTCTCTCTCCCCTCAAAGATAACATTCAATGTCTCACTTTCATTTGCACTTCTATGAGGAGGAAACCCAGCTTAGGGCTTCAACTCCAACTGTCATCTCAAACTGAACCTCTTTCAATGTTTTTAGTCCATCTACTCACTCACCAAATCATCACAGAGCATCGATCAAATTCCCCATACTGTACCAGATCCTCCAGATCCTGCAAGTTAGCAGAGTTACCCTGCCTTTATGAAATTCACTGTCCAGATGGTGGGAGACAATAAACATTGTGAATACATAAAGACAGAAAATAAAGTGTGTTCACTGCATACACCAAAATATATCTGGTAGTGCTGCATATAGACTGATCAAGGGAGAACTCTCTGAGGATGTGACATTTGAGCTGAAACTTGAAAGATAAGACAGCGAAGTGAGGACAGAGGTAAAAAAATGTCCCGGGCAGAGGGAAGAAAACTCAGGCAAAGGCCCCAGTGTGTGAGAGACCCAGGTGACTGGCTTGTAACGCATCAAGTGGGGAAGAGAACGAGAGGAGGTTTAAGAAGTTGGTAGGAGTCAGATGATGCTGGGCCTTGGAGACCACAGTAAGAAGTTCTGATGTTATAGTATTAGCTATGGGTTTGTCATATATGGCCTTTATTATGTTGAGGTATGTTCCTTCTTTGCCCAGTTTGTTATGGAAAAAGCAGTAAAAAACCACAGAAGTATTTGAAACAAGGGAATGATACTCTGATTTATAATTTTAGGAAGTGTATAGCAGTGCACAGACTACCAAAGGTGCTAACTAAATATTTGTTGTTTGATGATAATTGACACCTTTTTTATCCCACCCTCTATAAAAGTCATGCATCCAAAACACTCATCAACTTTGAATAATTCAGCAAAATGAATCTCAATCAGTAATAACATGCCCCCTAGGAGCCTTCCTTGCATCTGCGAGCGTGCACAGAACATGCCAATTTTAAAAAGGAGTCCATCTCCAAATATACCCATCTCCTAAGACTCACAAGACAGTAATACTGTCCATCAGTCTTTGGGGAGCTTCTTTACATTGTTGTGTAACTTTATTTTTACAGTGATATATGTCATCTCTCTGAATATGGCCTATACTCTCCTAGGGATTTAAAACATCCTTGAACTCTAGGAGCACCTAAAGAACATGCATGTGTATACACACACACACACACACACACACACACGAGTATGGCTTTGTTCAATGAATGAATAAAAATCAAGCCAATGTTTAAAAGCATATCCTTTAGTAGTAAGTAAACAGCTATAATATCAGAAGTAAAAGCTTACACAACTTTGCCTTTTCAAAAGCACATGCAATTGCACCAATGCCATGTGGCCTTAAATCCAAAGCATTACTCCTTCATGAGGCTATTTTTAGTGTTCACCTGTTTATAAACCAATCCAGTTGACTTAAAGATAATCTGTTTCTTGCACATCAAATGCAATAGGATTCTAGTTCCCAAAGAATGAACATAGTAAAACTTTCTGTTGCTTTGCCATTAGGTAGGAAGAAACTACCAACAGTCAAGGAAATGTGGTAACGTAACTACCCATAATCATGAGCTACTTAAATAGCTGCCAAATGTAACAGACGTAGAGTTTCCAAAGGAGGTCATTCTGGATGGACACACTACTAAAGCATGGTTTTGAGAGCTGTAACCTCAGGTCTCTGGCATTCAACTGTTCATACCTGAGATCACATAACATTAAGGAATCAAGGCCTGGTATTCATTTGATGTGACAATTTCAAGGAAACGATCCATTGTTATGACTTGAACTTGAGAAGAACCCTCCTCCTATTTCACTTCTGTCCCTGCAGCCACCACCGACACCTCAGTGACTTTCCGAAGCCCATGTAACTTTTTCCAGTAGCCTCATAAGGGCCCAACCTCAGTCACAGGAGCCTCCTAAACTGTGTACAAATCCCACACTTACTGTGAAGTTGTCACCAGGATCCTTGAACCAGGCCCAGCCTAAGTCATACCTGGACCTAAGTGATATGCTGTCTCTCTGATTAAGGAACCTGCAATGAGCATCAAAGTGATGAGTCCCACCTTCTTTGACAAGTCTTTGACATCCTAACAGAGCAACTGGCCTGATCATACTCAGGTGCTCATTAATTTTATACCATGTTGATTCCCTTTCCTCTATCTGGTAGGTATCAAATAGCTACTATGAAAATCTTTTGTCGCCCCTCTTCCTACATTTCAGCAGAAGATGTAGGAACAATGGAAGGTTTGGGGGCAGCAACATACACAGCTATTTAGTTTGTGAGGCTAAGCACATAGCCTAGTTCCGTAAAGCCATCACTTTCTGTCTGCATTCAGTATTTTCATTCCAGCAGGGCTCATCTTCAAGAAAAGAGCAAATGTTTTCTTTTTTCCCACCCACGTAAGAGAGCTATCTGAAAAATATTAATAGTTACAATATCTACATTATCAATTTGCTGTGCAAGAATGCATTATGTTTTTTACGGATGATAAAAAAATATTAGTCAACTTTCCAAAAGCATATCAGTGTCTCAAGTTTCCTGATGATTTTTCTTTTTGGCCTATAAAATTACATGGGCCACGATCAACTCTACTAATAAGGTAGAGTTGAGAACAAGGAGAGTCACTGGCAGGCATTTCACCAACATTAGCTTGACTGCGTGCACCACAACGCTGCGGAATATCTTGTTCCATAAAGGAATTTATGGGGGAGGTGATAATGGGTGCAGATCTCTGTTCAGTGGCGTAACTGTGGGGGAAGGAGGCGTGGCAAAGCACAGAGCTGGCCTGCAAGGAAATCCTTGATCCCAGTCTATCTTGTCAACAGTGAAGGAAAACAGTATTTTTTACCATCTATACTACGTGCCAGTAGGCCCTGGAGACATATAGGTCTTCAAAAGCATGAAAATAATCATATTCTGCTTCCATCAAGCTCCTATTTTCATGGGAGAGATGGACAATAAACAAGTAAATAGATGAAACCATTGGAACTGAAGTTAGGTGCCAGGAAAGGAGGGCCTCATGATAGAGAAGAGAGGGGGACCCACTCTGCTCATGGAAGGCCATTCTGACAAGGTGACAATTAAGGTGGAACCGGGGGCAAGGAGGGAAACTTTCCAGCAGAGGGCAGAGCAAGCATTAATGGCCCCAAGAGCTCAAGCTCAAGTGTTGGAATTGAAACAGCTCAGGGGAGGGTGAGAGAGTTGTTTTAAGAAAGATGTACAGCACCTCCTCCTAGGTTATGATAAAGAGTGAAGAAAAATATAACAAGACTAATAACTATGTTATCTTATTTAGAAATGAGATGAGTAATACAAATCAGGTGAGCTAATTCTTTTTTTTGGTGTTGTTGCTTGTTTAAATTTTGGGCAAATTTAAAAGTAAACATGAATTACATAACTATCGGACTGTAACCAGTTTATATAAATAGCAGGCACAGATTTCCATACAAGCTCGACACAATTTCTAGAATTTGTTGTAGAATCAGAGTCATTTTGGATTATCTTGGCACATAAACAATCCTTCATTAGCCCTGCTAATTTTGAGGTCTCTGATTTAAAATTACTTGCTCTCAAGGTTTGTTTTCATTCAGTCATCCATACCAAGCATTAGTCTTGGACTGCAAGTGTTTGGCACAATTTAGACATTTGTAACAAACTCATCACTTTTAGTTTTGATATAACAATTGCCATTTTTTTCCTTATAAAATTTATCCAGAAAGGTAAATGCCTATTTATGTGAAATAATCCAGGAATGGTGTCTTCTTAAACACATTTTTAGATTAATTTAATAGTTAGGTATTCCATATTCAACCTTTCTAAGAATTGGAATATTTAAGAGTTGAACAACTTTTACTCAAAAAAATTAGATAAGCACATGTAATTAGAATAATAATAAAAAAATACTACAGTGAAGAAAATCTCATTCACACTTTCAGTCTCCCTCCATAGAAGCAACCACTAGGACCAGATTCTTTCTTATCCTCATAGAAACATTCAATACACATGCAGATTTTATTCAATACGTATGTTCAATACACATATAATTGAATATTTCTTTTTTATACAAACAAGAGCATATTTTTCATATTGCTCTAAATCTAACTTGGCATTAGTCCCATAAAACTAGTCCCAAATAACTAAGCATTAGTCCCATAAAAACATAGAGAAATCTATTTTTTAACAGACAAGCCATTTTAAATTGGGTGGATATATGATATTTAACTTAACCAACTCCTTAGAGATGAACATTGATGTTGTTTCCAGTAATGTTCTGTTACCTATGATGATTTAAACCAATAAATTCTTCGCAGATACTATCATGTGCTGGTATTAAACAGCCAGCAGCAACAAGATAGACTCCCTGCCTTGCAGACCTTACGCTCTAGAGGAAAAATGGGAAATAGATAAATATACAACTAACTTGTTGTACTTTTGCTTGGGAATCTGTTTGATGAAGTTAAAAATGAGGCAGCAGAAGAGGACAGTGTTGGGAGCTCCTGGTTAAGGAACAGAGAGGAAAAAAAATCTCTCCGTAGTGGAGAGATGTGAGACCAAAACATGAATGAGCAAGAGAGTAAAGCAGGAGGATACTAGGGAAGCATTTCAGTTGGTGAAAACAGTCCCGGCAAGTGCAAAGGCCCTGAGGTGGGGTTTGCTTGGCACGTGTGAAGGACAGGGTGGCCAGATCAGAGTGAAGCAGGAGGAAAGTGTTTCAAAATGCACTGGGGTGCAGGAGGAATGAGGAGTCTGTAGGGCCTTATAGGCCCCAGTAAAAACCGTAGGTATGACACTGATTCCGACAGTGACCCCTGGAGAACCGAGGTGTGGGAATGAGACGACCAGATTTTCCCTTTGGGGTCACCCTAGCTGTTCTCTAGGGAATAGATTGCAGGAGATGAGAATGGAAATGGAGAGAGCAGAGACCTGTGACCACTGTGACTGCCCAGAGAGAGGGGACTGTGGCCCAGCCCTGTGGGGAGGGGAGTGAAAAGGTGGAGAATTGCTGTATTTGGAATCTACTGGGAAAGTAGAGCTGATAGGATTTGCTGCTGCCTGAGACACAGGGTGTAGGGAAAGGACAGGAGCGGAGGGGAACGCCAAGGTCTGGGCATAGGTAGCCAGGGGAGCGAGCCTGTCATTTATCAGGATGGGGACAGCAGGGGGACAGGCGGCTTTCGCGGCAGGAGCAAATAGAGGCGGGGGACTCACACAGCTCTGCTAATGCTGAGTACATATAAAACTCCAAGATGATGGTGTCCCGCTGGCACCTGGAAAGGAGTCCGGACTTCAGGAGGAAGAGCAGTGGGCCTCGAGACGTAGTATTTAAAGCTCCAGCACATGGGTACCACTGAAAGCCACAGGAATGGAGCACACGTATTTCGCACATGTCCAAATACACCTCCTCTGGAAACCAAATTGCTAGACCAAAGTGTACACATAGTTTTTAATAGATATTATTTCCAAAGCACTCCCCAAATTGTAATACGCCCTATATTTAAGTATAAAATACTTATCTCTGATGAACCAAAAGATATTTCAGTATCATGAGCATCAATTCTCACCATCCTAGAGGTGCAGATGGGGGGACCCGTGAGGCACATGCAGACAGAAGCGAAGCACACACATGGCGATTTGTACCAGGCACCGGTAGATACACGAGTGCACACAGTCCTGACAACACTCTGAAAGATCAGTATAATCAAGACTGCTTCACAAAGGAAGAAACAGGGGTCCCAGAAAATGCAGGAATGTTCTCAAGGAACATTCCTAGGAAGTCGGTCAGGGCCTGGGCTCAGGCTCAGGCTCAGGCTCCACTGTCTCCATATTCCACACCCAGTGAGGCACAAACTTAGCTTTCCCCAAATCGAATGCAAGGAATTCAGAATGACCACAGAGGTGTGTGTAGTGTCGAATGCATTTAAAAGGACATAAACACTGCCAGCCCCTTCAGGTCCTCCCACGGCTCTGTTCTAGGCATTTGGGATACATCAATGAGCAAAAGCAAAGACCCCTATCTCATGGCAGTGGTGGAAGGTAGTGATGGGGCAGACAGACACCAAGCATGAAAACCAAAGTGTATTACACTCATGTTACAAGAAAATGAGTGCTAGGAAGAAACGACTCTTCCCAAAAAAAGACTGCAAAAAAGAAATCAGAAGTACCATGGGGTGGGGAGTACAGCGGGGTCAATTTTTAAAAGCGTGGTAAGGGTTGACCTTCTGCAGAAGGTATTAATAATATTTGAGCCAAGACTTGAAGGAATCAAAAGTATTACATAAAACTCAGAGACATCATTCTGAACCTAGTCCTTGATGTTGCAATTGGAGGACCAGAAAAGAAAGTGTGAACTGAACACCTTTGAGCAGGAAAAATAATTTCAGACACCCGATCACAGATTTAATGGTGTCATTTTCACACGCAAAGGATGCTGCGGCTCCCCCTTCGTGGCCACTTCTCTGGCCAGCCTTAGCAGGAGAGCAGATCTCCTCAGCCAACCAGCTGCCCTGTGCTGTACAAGGCCAGGGCTTTTCAAATCCCCACGGACGATTCTGACCAGAACCAGATAATGACAATCACAGTTGAGCTGCTACAGCTCTTCTGTGACTTGGGGACCAAGCTGTGTAATAAAATCATAATGAACATGATTCAGACACTTGAGATCAGAGAGGGACACACAAGGCCTCCAGGGAACGTGGACCATATCAAGTCCAAATCCTTATTTAACAGATGAGAAAACAAGGTCCAGGGAGGTGAGGTGACTTAATCAAGGTTACAGAGTAAGTTAGTAGCAAAATCAAAGTCAGCTAACCCGAAAACCAGGATGTTCCCCATAAATTCCAGGCTTTAGTATTCTCCACTTGAACTCGTTTCAAATCACTTCTACCAATCACCATACACATGGGTTTTGAACAATCCTTAAAGATAAATCACAAAAAACCATCAGCTCTCTAACATAAAGAAAGCACACATAAATGATGCCAAACACTTGTGTAATGGCACTCCGTGCTAGACACCGTTCTGCAAGTATTTAATCATCAGACGTGTGATTGTGAGGCAGGTACTATAATTATTCCAATTTTACAATTAAACCAACTGAAAAAGACAGGTTAAATAACCTGCCCAAAAATCACTCTACTTGTTAAAGACGCAGCGAGAATTTGAACCCAGAGCGTCCGGCTAGAAAAATCTGTTCTCTCAATTCTTGTGTTAAATACTTCCAGATATATGTGAATAATTGGTTATAACAATGTGATTACTAATTAAAATTATACTTTTGTGATTGCTTTATCTAGAACTTCTCCACGTGGCTATTAATTTTAAGTCAAATTATTGAATAATTATTGAGCAACTACTGTATTCCAGCCAGTGTGCAATTTACTCTAAGTATAGGCATTTTCTCCCAGGTAATAAATCGTCTTTGATATGTCTCTGAAACCCATAAATTTTTACAGCGTCATGAAAAGTAGCTACAACAAATTAGGAACATCCTGCTATAGTGATTCAATAGTTCCATAAAATTAGCATTGATCTGGTAGATTCTCCCTTGACAATTGCGTTTGGCAAGGATCTTTAGCTATTACCTGTGCTCTTGAATGCTTGCAGTAAAATCTGTGGTCTGAAAAGAAAAGCTCTTCATCTCTTTTTTGGTCATTTAATTTTTTGTTAATCAAAGTTTCCAGAGACAAGCATGATAACAATATCTAAAAGTCATTATGCATTTTGCTAAGCACTTTGCATACTTTCATGAGTATATATATGTATGTATGTATGTATGTGTGTTGAGGTATAATTTACTTCTAGTGAAATACACAGATATTAACTATATACAGCTTGAGGAGTTTTACAAATCTGCGTATCTTTGTAAACTATATTCAAACAAGACAGGTAACATTTCTACCGCCCTAGAAAGTTCCCTCAAGCCCCTTTTTAATCAACTCCCATGCCCAGAGGAAGTGTTCTGATTTCTGTCACATTGAAAGTTTTTAATCCTAGCTACAATCCAACGAGGTAGTTATTCTAAGGAGTATCTAATTTCAAGACCTGTGTTCTTGGCCACCATGCTTTCCTCCTGCACCCTTTCCAGTAGATACTTTGCCCATCTCAGCAGAGTTCTCCAAGAGAAGCCAGCCATAGCTTCATTATACCCTAACTTCTCTCCTGTGCATCTACAAGGGTACTATGTATACTACTCTTTCAGAAAACTGAGAAAATGGCCACTCAAATCATTGTCTGCCTTCTATTGTTCAGTTGAGAAATCCTACTAAGAAAAACAGAGCTGACACCTAGGGATCAGGAAGCAGAGGGCGGGAGGAGGTCACGAAATGAAGTGGGCACGTGTCCTTTCAAAGAAACAGAAGCTGCCCAGAGCCCACCAACCGCTGTGCCATGAGAAATCAGACCAGGGATGCCCATCTTCAACTTTTCCTAGATGATCTAAATACCTAGATTTTTATGTGATATCTTAGGATGTTTAAATGTTTTGTAACTAATTTTAAAAAAAAAAAAAAAAAACATTTTGTGAGCCAAAATGCACCTAAAGGCCAAGCCCTCAGGTGCCGGTGTATGACCTGCTGATTGGATCATCAGCCTGGAAACACCGGGAGGAGGTTTGTCAAAGATAGAAGAGAGACCACAGGCCTTTGAAGGTCACAGTCAACTTTAGCAGTTAATGTTTGTCATCACATGGTAAAAATTACGCTTTGGTCTATTACCAGTACTCTTGACCCCTTGGGGAAGCAGACGATGACTTTGGTAAGCACATACTTAAAGAATGACAAAGAAAAAAGAAATTAGCAATGGGTAGATCAAATAGAATAAAGAAATAGAAGAAAAGATTTAGAAAGAGTATAGATCTAGAAAGAAGAGAGAAGTCAACCATAGGTAAGAACAGGAATGACACAAACGTAGTGTAGCTCATGTCCCCCACTGTCCCTACCCTCGAGCAATCTTCCTTCACTGAATACACCACACCCAGTACCACGACCCCCATCAGGGTTAGTACAAGAGGACGCTGTCCAATGATTTGCTTGGAGAAGGGAGCTAACCTTGATATTTATTTACTCTGAGCTCAATTAAAGTAGTTTCAGCATCCGAAGACTTCAAGCCTAGCAAGCAACAAGGTTTCTGGGCATTCACAATAATACGTTATTTAGAAGTCAGGGTGCTCACGAGAGAGTCTGATGCTATCGCACTGGCAAGGAAAAGTGGTCTGAACAAGGAGGGAGTTTCTAATCCCTGGCAATATAGTTTTTATCAGCGGACTGTGCTTGCTTTAATGGCAGCCATTGCTTGATCGGTTAAAAAGAATAAAGCCACTGAGTCCACATCCGCCTACACACACCCTGAGCTCCATTAATACAACCACCAGCAAAGCTTTCCGAGCAAACCAATCTCACAGGATTTATACGCTAAGTGAACCATGGTGACATGTTCCTCCCCCCGTCCTGCAGACCTGTCGCAGCGGCAGGTCAGAGGCCGCGGTGTACATGGTTTTCCTTATATGAGGCGGTTCACGCTTTACAGCAGGCATTTGAAACAATAATGAAGACCTTTCTGTGTGGCAGCAAAGGTGAAATAAAGGGAACGGTGGAAATCTCTAGAGAAAGCTGGGCAACACAGAAAAGGCAACCCGGACAATTCCATATAAAACATTCTCTCCCTCGCTGGTTGTCTCGACTCTTCATTTTATGTTGATCGGCCCACTGCATTCTTTGTTAGTTTGCCTGGTGCCATCTCAGTTAATATTCACCAGATGTACATCTAACACGTTTAAGTGCCTCCTGCATGCAAGGGACCACGTTAAGTGCATTATGTGCACAATCTCACAACGCACTATACGGTAGGTACTTTTCTCATGTCCATTTCAGAGATTAGAAAATTGGGGCAGATGGAGATGATGGGACTGGCCTGGGGCCACACAGCCAGGATCCCAGCCTGTGTCTGACTCCCAGCCTGAGCTCAGTTCATGTTATATATAACACTATCTTTCTGCTGCAAGACGATCCCACCTTCCATTTTTCTTTCTTGCGGTGACTCCTCTCCCTCCGATCAAGCCTCCTCCTCTTCGGTTACTAGAGGTCTGTGTCCTCATCAGGGAATGTGCGCTGGCCAGATGGCTGCAGCCAAGTTCAAGGAACCACATTTGTGACAGGAGGAAGTTAACCGGACTATGTTCAGAGGCAGGTAAAGAGAATAGTGTAGGAAAAAGTGGAGGGAGGGATGAAATAATTCAAGATGCCTGCCTTGAGAAAAGAAGACTGAGACACATTCTTAAAGAAGACGAAGAGCGTCAGAATTATAAAAATCGTAGGTTGGAAGATGCCTTAGGGGCATCTGATCCCATTTTACACATGGCAAAACTGAGATCCAGAGATGAAAGGAGCCGGGACGTCTTCTAAGATCTCTGGCCACCTCTACCTTAACTTCCTCGCCAAATCCCACTTCTTCACCAAGTAACACCACCATCTCAGATGTGGATGAGAGACTATGGCAAAGGCAACTGTTACAGAGGACAGAGCGGTGATTTGGCTCCAACTGAGGAGGTTTGAGGTGGGAAAGAAAATGCCAGGCTCCCTCACGGTGGCATGAGGCTCACCGCCACTGAGGGCATTGCCATCACATCTGGCTGGCACCTGTCAGCAAGGCCAAAAACGGGTTCCTGCAATAAATTAGAAATTCAGCCATGAGAATGTTTAACAAATCCCATTTGGTGGATCAGTGTCTGGCTGGCTTCAACACAATCCCTGGGAGAGGCTTCAAAAATATAAGAAACCTCCAACTCTAATCTCAGAGATTCTGATTCAGTAGGTCTTGAGAAACCATGGAACCAGGTGACTTCCAAGCGACCTCCACTGTAATGTTCCTTTCTCTAGCATGGATTCCGAAGTCTCACTCAGCTGTCATTGTTGAGCCAATGCATGCACCACATACACCACGCCAGACTTAGAATCATGGGACCACCAACACTGCCTTTGTCTTGGACTGCTTGTCTTCTAAGGTAAGTAATGGACTTTTATGGTCACAATATTTACTTATTTAAAATATAAGAAAGGGATTATTAGAGCAGTGTTTTCTCAAGTATATTTGTTTATTCATTTTTGTAAAAATTAATTTGAAGCATCTGTGGCCAATACTGTCCACTGTCTAACCCACAGACATCCTCCCCATCCTTAACTGCTAACAGAACACTGATGCACTCATCAGCAGAAGGAAAAAGCCCTTGATCTGAATGTATGGGTTCCTACTCATGTCCAGGTCCAGAAGGTCAAACATGATTGGCCTAAAGCAGTCATGCTAATATCATGCCATGATAATATCATTCCAGGGGCCAGTGCCTGATCTGTGACCCAATTCTGGCTGTGTATTTTGAGACAAGGGGAGGTCTACAGGGGAGGGCATCCCTTCCTGATTAAAGGGGCAAAGCTCAAGAGGAGAAATATTTTCTCCCTTCATATCCCATCACTTTTGCTCTGACTTAAACAAGACACCTGGGGATGAGAATGGGGAGTTGAGCTCAAGTACTAAGAATGGTGGAACAGAAAGGAAGATGTGATCCCTGAGAATGTTGTTCAGCTTCTGCAAAAATCCTGAACTGTGTAAGTCTGATCTGTATGCACAAAATAGCAAGCCCTTATATATTTAGACTTCTGTGAGCAGGGTTTCAATTACTTGCAGCCAAATGCAATCTTCACTGATATAGGATGAAAACCCTTTTTTCAAATAAAATCTCTTCTAAAACCCCAATATGTGGAACAAATAAAAGTGCCTGGGCTGCATTAGAAATTCAGACAGCAGTGTTCCCAAAGCCATTCCTTCCCAGATTCCTGCAGGGGTTCTTCTGTGGAACCAGAACTGGCTAGAAACAGCATGTCTTAATGGGCAGACTGCAGGCCACCAGGAATCCTCAGATCTTCCCGGATCTGAGAGTTCTCTACTGAATTCGTTCTTCTGTTTTTCTTTTCGTTTTTATTTGCTTAGTTATGCAAATTCTGTTCTAAAAAATTTAGATCTCGCCAGGCACGGTGGCTCACGTATGTAATCCTAACACTCTGGGAGGAGGATTCCTTGAGATCAGAAATTAGAGGCCAGCCTCAACAACATAGTGAGAAAACATCTCTACAAAAAATAGAAAAGTTAGCTGGATGTGGTGGTGCAGTGCATGCTTACAGCCTCAGCTACTTGGGAGGCTGAGGCAGGAGGATTGCTTGAGCTCAGGAGTTTGAGATTGCAGTAAGCTATGATGATGCCACGGCACTCTAGTAGCTGGAGTGACAGAGCAAGGCTGTGTCTCAAAAAAAAAAAAAATATATATACATATATATATAGAGAGAGAGAGAGAGAGAGAGAGAGATCGATCCAATTCATGACTAAGGGCTACTATCAGACAATTAATTGTATGATCATATTGGCAGCAGCGGTTCTATTCTAATTGTCATGAATAATGAGAAAGAAGCAGAGTGTGTATAACACAAACTGACACATTCCTTTCAGGTGTCATGGCATGCAAGTGAAGGCAGATTTGAAGAGACAAAGTTATGGAAAAAGTAAGTGTCTGTCCGGGACACATGAGTCTGTGTAACAAAACCAAAATAATCTCCAGGTAAGTGCTAGTGCCCTGTTCATGTTGTAAGCCTTATTGAATTCCAGTAAAGCATTCTCTACAGAAGAAACCAATATTGATAATATGCATGGTTTTCTTTAGATCACACATTTGTTTCAGTGTATAATTGTTCATGAATGACTAAGAGGTAATAACTATGGGTCTTTCTGGTCTGTACATACTTAAATAATAGTATGATAAAACAATTAACACAATGAGGACACAGATCTTCCTTTCTGCCTTGTTACTTGTCTGTATAGGATTCAAACTCAAGAAATAATAAACAAGATGGCCCACGTCCCTTCCAGCTGTTCAAAACTATGATTTCGGGAACTTCCTAATCTCATAAAACCAGTATCAAACACTTTCACCACTGTGATGATTAATTTTATGTGTCAAGCTGACTGGGTTGTGAGATGCTCAGATAGCTGGTAAAGCATTGCTTCCCAGTGCGTCCCTGAGAGTATTTCCAGAAGACATTAGCATTTGAATCAGCAGACTAAGTGAAGAATGGCATCCTCACCAATGTGGGCAGGCAGCATTCCATCAGCTGAGGGCCCAAAGAGAACAAAAAAGCAGAGGAAAGCCTAATTCTCTCTCTTTCAGCTGAGACATCCATCTTCTCCTACCCTCAGACATTGGAGCTCCTGGTTCTTGGGCCTTTGGACTTCAAGACTTACATCAGCACCCCCCACCCCCACCTCATTCTCAGGCCTTTGGTCTTAGACCAGGAGTTATACCTTCAACCTCCCCTGGTTTTTAGGACTTCAGGCTTTCCTGAGTCGCCAGCTTGCACGTACTTAATAGTATGTCATGAGAATTCT
Organism: Eulemur rufifrons; assembly: GCF_041146395.1. NCBI lineage: Eukaryota > Metazoa > Chordata > Mammalia > Primates > Lemuridae > Eulemur > Eulemur rufifrons. Next base: position 26,753,011 of record NC_090992.1, read on the forward strand.
CTGCCTCCATAACTATGTAAGTCAATTCCTACAATAAACCTCCACATAAATACACACATACACATATACATGCTATGGTTCTGTTTTCTCTGAAGAATCCTAGTACAGGTTGAGTATCTCTTAACCAAAATGTTTGAGACCACAAGCGTTTCTGATTTCAAATTTTTTGAGATTTTAGAATATTTGCAGTGTACTTACTTGTTAAACATCCCAAATCAGAAAATCCAAAATGTTCCAATGAGCATTTCCTCTGAGCATCATGTTGGCACTTAAAAAGTTTCGGATTTTGGGTTTCTGGATTTGGGAAGCTCAACCTGTACAACCAACAATGCGGTGCATGCCTTTTTTTTTTTTTTTCCCTTTTAATTTTAATAGTAATAAAAAATAAACAGAATTAAAGAAATTTCTTCATGAGGATAAAGCATATATAACACTATGTATTCCCTTATTATAATAATAATAATAATAATGATAAAGTGACCACAGGCAGGGCATTGGACAAGCTTTGCTCACTAGGGTTACTCACCCGTCTCCACCTGGTCCCTTCACTCAACACTCCCAGCAGAAATATTTTTGCAAGGAACAAATATGGGTTAAAAATAAGGCCTCCCTAAGAGCCTGCCCCCTCCTTACTTAGGAAATTTGAACCCTTGGGTGATGCCATTTTTTACACAATGTGCATTCTGATTACTTCCAGAAGGCAGGGCAGGCTGAACACATGGTCTCCAGGGCTGAAGAGGGTGAAACAATTCTCTCCACTGAGGCCGTGGTTTATCTACGCACTTCCAGCCCAGAAAATCAGTGCCTGGCAGTTTTCGCTGTTTGAATACGTGTGTTTCATTCCTGGGCAAAGGACTCCTCCCTCCACCCCCACTGACCAGCCTGCCGCTCCTCTGTCCTCTCTGCCTCCACCTCTGCCCTGGATTTCGTCCTCTGTGTTCTCTCCCCTCCCTGCTTTCTTTTTTTTCATTCCTGTTCAAATGTCAAGAGAGCTTAGCTTTTCCCTCCTTTACTTTTCAAAAAGAGAAACTACAGAGTTTCTTCCCCGTTTCAGGCACTGCTCTTCGTAATCCTGCAACCTGGGTTGCTATTTCACGCCTCTTCTGCTCCAGGCTTGACGCGCACTAAATTTAGAGGAGTATGACATCCAAGCTCACTGAAGTCTCCTTTTTCACTGGCAGGGGGCTTGGCTATGGTTCATGTTAGTTCCTAATTTGTCTTGGCATTTTGCTCACTCACTAGGGACTTTAGAAAAATAAAAAAACAAAGTTAAGTCACCATCCTGACTTCTAACTGTACCCCCATCTCCCTGCCCCAAATCCTGCAGTTCCCTCACCATCCCCGCAGCACCCGATACAAAGATGAGGCTGATAAAGAAAACAGTCATGAGCCATCTCTTAGAATACGAGGTTGTGTTCCCAGTCATATCCCAATCCCCTTCTCCGAATGCAAAATAAAAAATGCTAACTGAAAATCCTGACTTTCTACCAATAGGACATAACATCTGCCTATGCATTCTAGGTTCTGCGCAGATCAAGGAATGAGAAATCCCAGCCCTCTACTCTTCATTGGCCATTAAACTCACTCTATTAGCTACTTGTTTAGAGATTTTAGGACACTGAAGTAAACACACACCTGTTTTCATAGAGATCCACCTTTAAGAGGTGTAGTTACTCCCTAGCCACTCAAGCAGTATCCAAGAATCCATTCATTCATGTATCTCCCCAGTCAGACTCTTAGCCAAGCCCCCTTTGGAAAATATCATGTTGTCACAGATCGCTCTGCTAGTAATTATAACACAGTAGCAAGATTCAGTCCCGCTTTATCTGAGCTGAACTAGTCTCTTAAATGAAATTACAATGTTTCATATGTTTTCTAAATGCCATAAATAAAATAAGTATATGCAACTGTAATGCAATTATAATGTATTATGTGTTCTAAATGCTACACATAAAATACGACAGAGCTTTCTTATAACAGGAAATAATCTATATTGCAATAGAGTTGATATGGGTAAGGAAAAACCAAAACTGAAGAGGAAAACTGAGGTTACTCTTGTGCCGAAAATTATTTAAAATTTGATTTCCTAAAACAAGGTCTTTTCAGTAAGGTACAAAACAAAACCAATCAATCAATAAAATAAAACTTGCACCATTATGTCGCTTTTCACAAGGATTTTGAATAAACTGCTCTCTGTTACTTTTTGTTTCCTATGTTTCATAAAATACAGAAGTACTTTTTCAGAGTAACACTGCAAATTACTTCAAGTGAGACAAGTTGGAAATGATTATAAAAACAAATTACAAATATTGGTCCAGCGTACTTCTAGGCAAAGATATCATGAACAGTCAAATCGCAGATAATGACAGGCAAAAATCCCATATAAAAATAAAACATGCTGGTAACCCATATACACAACATCTGCGTCTACACTCTGAAAGTGTGATCCAGAAGAGAAACTTCAAACTTTGATTCCCTCCTAAAATGAGAGCCATTTTCTGCTAAAAAAAAAAAAAAAAAACAAAAAAAAAAAACCTCCTCTCTCAAAACTCCTGTGAAGCAAAGAACATAGTATCATCTAAAATTATCCTTCCTGCCAATGAACTGTCCTTCCGTGTAGAAAGGAAAAGTTGCAGATGGTTAGAGCAGGGAGACAACACAGGGAATGCACATACTTCTCTTTATGCAACAGCGTCGCCAGCTAAATCCTAACTTTCAAAAGTGTATCTGCCTTGCCGAAAATCAGGTCTTGAGGAAGGTTGGAGAAGGCAAAGATTACAACTCTACACCAAATGTCTAAGGGATCGAGTTCTAACTTAACTAACACAGACATACACACACAGCCAAAGTCAGAGTGCCTGCAAGCAGACAGCAGACAGACAGCTTAAGAAGTGAAGAGGCATGGAAATGCCAGAACTGAGCAGTCCCCTACCTCTCTTGTCTGTTTCACAAACCGGCGGAAGACAATCGCCCTTGCTCCCTGGGTGTGCCGAGACACTCTGGAGGAGGCGGCCACTCGGCCCACTGAGTGTGAGCAGGCCCAGCCTGTGCTCAGAAGCTGCCCCAGTCAGATTTTCCAACTGCAGAACTGCGGCCAAGTCCCTGCCCATGCCTGAAGAATTTCCTGAACAGCATTCCCGTTCTTTTTCTGACTGCCTTGCAACCGTACTCTGCACTTCAATACGGCTTTGTCAGGCCGACTCACAGCTACTGGGCTGTCTCCAGCTATCAATGGGAAACACATGTGTCAGGCACGGGCTCGTTCCCCTGCAACAGTGCTCATGGCGTCTGCCGAGCTCATACTCCCCACCAGCGAGGAAACTGCTTCTAGAACCAATGCTGATTTTTCACCCATTCTCCACGCAGGCTCTGCTCTGTGGTGCTAGATGGGGGAGATAAGCCCTCTCTTTCTTCTGCTCAACACTGCTCCTTTTTAACTAGCTCCTTACACTCAGAGTCCCCGGCTGACCCTGTCAGCCCCCTGAGCTCTTTCCAGCCCCGATAACAAGCTTATTACAGCAGAGAGAGGTGAATTCTAATTCCATCTCCCTACCTGCCGCTTCCTAAGTCTCTGCTCAAAATTTCAATTGCTAGAGGGGGAACAGTATTTTTAGCATTTCCAGACTGGCTCAGTTCTTCAGAGTTGTCCCTTCAACCTGATATGTACATCTTTCGCTGCAGCGCCTAAAAATAATGCAATTATTTTCCAGGCACTTTGGTTGCTCTCTGCTCTGTAACGGTGCTGGTCCAAAAATGTACCATTTTATAGGCTGTTGCATTGTGTTACGGTTATGGGAAATCGAAAGGAGAAACGAAGGTGGCTTGAATCAAAATGTGTGCTAATTCTGTGCACCTGTGATTATTTCTGGAAGCCTCTCTCTCAAGATGCCCTGTGTACGTTCGACATTCTGCTGGATTGTGTGGTCTACCTTTGACATTTCTTCTTTCTATAAAACAAGAGGAAATCTCAAAACAGAAGAGAAGGAGACCCTCTTCTCCCACACTAAAAAAAAACCTCATACTCTAAAGAGACAAAGCTAAGTTGTCAAGGTAACACTGTAGAAAAGAGACGATTTCAAGAGAGAACAGCATCTGTTTAGAACTTTCTTTTTCCTTTTTTTTTTTTTTTAAGTATTAACATTTTACTTCCCAAAATCACACTCCATTAGCAATTTATTCTAAAGAGTGGCTTGCCAGATTTTAAGTGTTAAGTGTTCCTGAGAAGCTGCTATAAATAATAATTCAGCGGGGCCTTGGGTGTAGCATCTAATTGTAATAGGCATGTTCAGCAGGGTTGGAGTTTTGCCTTGGGAAGGGGTGTGTGTGTGTGTGTGTGTGTGTGTGTCGGGGTGCATGTGCACACTAAGGTCAGGATGCAATTAAAGAATCGGAGAACTTTAGAGTTGGAAGAAACCTCAGAGACCGTCTAGTTGAAATTGTTTCTACCCTTCATTTTACACAGGGAAGTGGAGGCTCAGACAGATCAGAGGACATGTCCAGGGTTGCAAAGACAGGTAATGCCATAGTGGAGGCCAGAAAATGGAATTGGTGCTCTTTTTCTACGTGCTTTCTCCATTCCAGCATAATTTGGGAAGGTGATATCATCTAGCCTTCCCGAGTAGGCTGATAACCAGATGGTCTGGGTCTAATCTTAGCTCTGCCTCTTATTGGCTACGAACCCCCCTCAGCTTGCTGACCCTGGTTTCCTCATCTGTGAAATGGCAATGATAACAGATTCTACCTATAGAATTTTCGAGGCATTAGTGAGATAATCTATGGAAAGTGTTTATGACAGTGTCTATAAACAAATTTCAGTTTAGATTTGTTTTATTTTTTTTAATTGGAGCAAAACCCAGATCTTTTATCTCATTGAAAAGCAAAATTGTACTCTCCCATCTAGTATGAGTTCTAGAATAAACTACTTGATTGGCTAGCTAAATTTTCTGCTACCTTAACTTTATATGATAGAGGTTACACCTTCAACTCTGAAAGCTGTCCTAAAGCCTTATTGGAACATTAAGCCAGTCACAGAGCTGCTTTTAATTTATTCTCTAAATGTAACACTGGAGTCTTTCCTCCAGATTAACTCACAGGAAAGGCAAACGGTGGGACCAAATCAGCGCTTGGTTACATGAAGCCGAACAAAGTGCCATTCGTAGAGAATTGCACCTACTTTTTATACCGTAAGGGCCCAAAATGATCATTGTAAAAATAGAAAACCCTTAACAATCATTCCATGACTGGAAACTGCAATGTCCAAAATTAACTACAGCAGCAAAATAAAATATTACGAGTAGGAAATCTTTCTGAGAAAACAGCTGCTACAAGTTCTAAAGAATCCTATATCTACCTGGGGTTCCACAGCATTTGTTTTAGGGCTAATCACAGCAAATAGTTAATGAACCTCACTGTTTATTAATCACATTTGGTACGCCCAGCTTCCTTCCAGGAAACAAAAGAGAGAAGTAGCTGAAGGAGTTAATTCCAAGTGGTTTACAAATGTTTTGATAATCAGTTTAAAAATTATAAACAAACAAACCTGGACAAACCACACTCAGACTTATACACAGGGAGAACAAGGGTGATGTCATCCAAAAGACCCTGTCTGGGTCTCCCCACAGACTTGCTATGTGGCTCATTTAGGTGCGGATACTGGAGAGACAGGTCTCAGTTTGAGACCCAGCTTCATTACTACAAGGTAGAAAATCCTGAAAAATGACATAGTTCTTCTAATATTAAGAAAAATTATCCCAAACTTGAAAATAATGCTGAAGGCAGTTATGTTCTTTCAGCCTCATATGTGGGAATTGTTTAACAAGCCCCCTCATGACAGATTTAAAGGGAATGTGCTTTGTTGAACTGTTTGCTATTGAATAAAAGTTCCAGATTTAGTAAAGTTACATGTTAATTTGGACACTTTTGCCTGATAAAGATAATTTCTCTCTAATAGAAAAATAACCTCGAGTGTGATGTTTTATTGCCTTGTAGGATATTACCAGTTTTGTGTAAATCTAGCTATCTTGATTCTTTTATTAATGCTCTTAGAGAACCAGTCTTACTATCATACCAATTCCCTTGTCAATCAATGAGTCAAATAAAATCTTTGATATATTTCATGTTTGTATAAATCATGTTCTTAACTTTTTAAAAAGTATAGTTTGACACTGTTGCATTCTCTTTATCCTTGTAAGTGTCAAGAGTATTATGTGAGATAATGTACAATAAAACTCTTAGCAGAATGCATGGCATACAGTACATGCTCAAACTATGTAACCACTGCTAGTATTTAATGCTATTGTACTATACTTGGTTTTCAGTTTTGCGAAGGACTCCAGAGATCACTCATGAGTCTCCTTCCTATTACACCTTTTTAGCCTTACCATTAAATAGATTCTTGAGTCCCCTTGACGATGGACACTCAGGCTGGAATTCTTTCACAGATGGTGACCTCTTTGCTTTTTAGAAGTTTCTACTGCTAATGTTCCAAAATTACAACTGAATATGTCTCCCTATAACATATACACATTCTATGGCTGCTCATCACAAAGGTCAGTTAAAAATTCTGATCTTGGCCCAGCACCTCGGTGGCTAATGCCCGTAATCGTAGCACTTTGGGAGGCCAAGGTGAGAGGACTGCTTGAGGCCAAGAGTTCAAGACCAGCCTATTCAACATAGTGAGACCCTGTCTCAAACTAAAAAAAAAAAAAAAAATAGCTAGGCGTAGTGATGTATTCCTGTAGTTCTAGCTACTCAGGAGTTAGTTAGAACTGAGCCTAGGAATTCTAGGTTACAATAAGCTAGATGACACAACTGTACTCTAGCCCAGGCAACAGAGAGAGGCCTTGTATCAAAAATAATAATAATAATCTGATATTGAGAAGCACGTGAGGCAGAAAACTTCATTCTTCACTTGAATATAAACCCCATGAGGGCCAGGATTTTTGTCTGCATCATTTTCTGCCATTTTTCCAACACCTAGAACTGGCATATAGGAGGCCCTTGCACTTACCTTTGAATACATAATGGCTTTTTACTTACTTGAAAACAGGGATTCCTGTATCATCCTTTTAAAGGGATTATTGTGACTATAGGTTAAACATGACTATAGGTTAAACATTTCTCCCCACTATGGTTCAGATTCCTTTTGTCACCTGGTTTGCTTTCCTCTGGGAATATTTGTTTGGTCACTTTCCTCCTTACGTGTGTTACTGAGAAGTGAACAAATTTTTCAGGTGCATGGGTCTAACGCACAGGGAGGAAGAACAACCCCCTCTCACTTCTGTGAGTGCAATCCATGAATGAATGGACTAGGCTTGAGGGAAGCAACCTTCAGTCACATTGGGTGAAGTCAGCTTGGACCACTCTGTGACAGGTGCTGTTATCAAGCTACATCTCTCACATCATTTGCAGCTCAGATTCTCAAGCCTGGCTTTATCATCTGGGGAAACTTTTTAAAATGCCTAGAGCCAGGGTCCCACCCCAGAGATTCTGATTCCATTGGAATGGGATGGCAACCAGGCAGCATTAATTTTTTTTTTTTAAAGCCCCTCAGATAATTCTAATCTGAGCCAGAATTAACAATTTATGGAATTTTTAAAAACATAAACCTAAGTGTGCCACTCTGTGAACTAAAATCGTTAAATGACTTACCACTGCCTAAAAGGAAAGCCTCCCTGTGACCTCAATGGCCCAGCTTGAACTGGTCCTGTGCCCACCTCTCCATCCTCCTCTGCCCCCACCCCCACGGCTTCTTCCAGTTCTCAAGTGTCTTTGCACTTGACGAGCTTGAAAAACGCTGTTCTCTCCTGGAAAGATTTCGCTTTTTCCTGGAACTTACCCTCACTCTCAAGTTTTCATGTATTTAATGCCCATTCATCCTTCAAATCTATCCTCCACATCACTTCCTTCCGAATTCTTTTCCCCCTGAACCCTCATACCCAACAGTCCCCTGTTATACGTGCCCACAGACTAGCACTTACTATAGTTGTGATTACGTATTCACTTGTGTTTTGGCTCATGTCAGTCTTTCCTGATAGACAGTGGATACTGTCCACGAGGGCACGGCATGCACTGCTTTCTCTGGACTGTACTCTTGTTTTTGCACCGCACCTAGCTCCCAGGGCGCATAAGAGATATTTTTACATAAGTGAATAGTTTTTTTTTAAAACCCAAGTGCAGGAACATGCATGTAACCCCCAGCTTTCTACATCTGGACTTTTTATATTTCATTTACTCTTTCTAACTTGTTAAGGTACTTAGAAAACCAAGTTAAGATGCAAATATTCTCAAAAACCAATAAGGCATTTCTACATTTAACTGAAAGACTTTTGTGAGAAACTAGCAAGCCAGGTGCCTGACAAAGCCAGCAGGGCCTGAGATACAAAGACGACTGTGATTATACCCAGGAAAGTCTATTGTGCCACTCACTGGCTTTTGGTAGAGGGCGGAGTAAGCTGAGACAATGCAGTGAGGTCACATAGACAGAGGCCCAGAGTAGTTATGGCACAGGCTTAAAAAGAGGTATTCATCAGGACCCTTTGGTTACAGCGGACAGAATGAATTCCAATTAGCCGAAAGAAAAAGGGGAGGGGTTCGGGGTGGGGGATATGTGCTAAATCATGCAACTGTAAATCTAAGAGGTGGATCTGAAGGTGGGACTCAGTGTATCAGTTAAAATATAATCAAGACTATCTCCCTCTTCTTTTCTAGGCTTCACTCTCAGTTTTGCTCTCTGCATTGGGTACTAAGACATCCACTAGTGGTCCTAACCCCACTTCCACTGGGAAAATAAAAGATCACAGGGAATTAAGAAAAGGAGATAGGCAGACAAAAGTACTATGTGAATTATGGATGACAAAGTACCAAAGACACACTTGAGCATCTTCCCCAGGGAAGGCTTTTTTAGAAATATTATAAGGCAATATTTAATAAAAGGATAGGAAAGTGTTTACTATATATAAGCCCAAAGCAGTTGAATTAGACTTAAATGAATGGCAGATGATTAACATGGTGCCAGCCTTTCATTTGAGGGTTCATTTCACAAATAATACCTGATGGGAAATGATACCCACCCTGCTTTGGCTTTTCAAAACAGGCAGAGCAAATCCAATGCCACTTTTCAATGGCCTAGGGCACAATTATCTGGTTGACTCTGAAGAGACTTTTTTTTATGGAAGGAATCAGGACTGGGAAGTTTGGCTCAGTGACAAATCAATGACCCAACATTTTGAGGCTATCTCTATTGGCCAGACACAGTGTCTACGCTGAAGTCATCTTCTGTTTTGGAAATTCAAATATATGCTCAGTACACAATGAAGGATTTTCAAGCTAAGTCATTACTTTGAGAAGAAACTCACATATTTGATAATTTAATGTGACTAGTCATAAAATGCATTGCAAACGTAACTTTCAAAAGAAATTAATTAAAGAGCATGAAGCAAATACTGATACAGATGAATAGATGACTCTATGCATTCTTTCCTTTTCAGTGCAAAACACTGAACAATTTCTTTAAAATTATTTCTGGTCCCTCATTTCTCATTGTATTGTATAGTTTCTGTAAGCAAAACTCTTGAAATATCACATTTTATTTGAAAATAAAATTTATTGATCAATAAAAATGGGTCACACTCCACAACAGGCATAAATTTATTAGACCTATGCTAACAAATGCATAGCATCACTCATCTCTTATCTTTACTTTTATAACCACATTAATGCTCAGTGCTACAAAACACAACTGTTGAGTACGGGGATTCCAAGATAATTATAAGCTCCCTGAATGAGGAATGCTGTCTGATTCTAAAGCCAAGCCTAAAACTCCAACTCAAAACGCCAGTGATTGTACACTAAAAAATAAAAATTAAAAAAAAAAAAAAGGAAGGCTGTCAAAGAAAATTCAACATTATACATTTCAAATTATTTGATCTTTAGGAGTTCACTAGATATGTGATAGACACATAGTTGGGCAAATGCACAACTAGCACAGTGTCTGGCACATAACAGTTGCCTCATAAATATTTATTATTTCACTAATAATGAACATTGCTAGTAATAAAAAATATTCTGGTACCACTTATGCAGTGGATTGCAGAAAAGACAACCACGTATAATTTTTAAAGCTCACAAATGGTGGGCGGTGGCATTTCTGATCTAGAGGGAGACGGTGTATCATCAAGGCGAAACTTTAAATTACTTATATAAGAAAATTGAGAACTGAAAAGAGGAAGTGATGGCCTAAGTCATGCAGATAGGTAACAGAGAAAGGAACTGGGCAAAAGATTTTAAGTTTTCTGCTACCTAGCTGCTTCCTGGGGCAATTACTATGATCCCAGGAGATCACTATTTCACTTCTTCACTCACTTGGAGAATTTCTGCTGGAGAGTCACTTCCTGAAACACAATTTGTGTTCCAAGATACATTTTCAGGTTATCTACCCTCCTTACCTCCTCTTAATCAGGAGGTCTTTTTTTGGGATTTCTAAGGAGTAAGTTAATAAAAACTAAATGTAAATGGATAAGGCTGTTTAAAAAAATTAAAACATGAGCAGTATCTGTAACCCCTGTAAAATTCTGAAATTTAAAAAAATAAAATTTTTAAGAAAAGAGAAAAAAATTACACTGAGTTCAAAGATAAAATATTACTATTCTAAGATAAGGCAGGCAAACACTGTCTCATATTCCTTTAACCCTGTACTTAACAGATCAAGTGCTCATTAAATATCTGCTAGAATGAAATGAAGAAAAATATTCCTGTATCTTCAGTGGATTGTAGGGTTTAATGGCAAGGGAATTTCCCCAAGTCTTTCATTTTGATCAACTTTGGAGTCTTCTAATATCCTGAGCCTCCTCTCTCGTAATTAGCAGAAACTGTTACAAGCAACAGACTGGGCCAATCTGGCTGAGTTGTATTACTATGCTCTTTTAGGATGAAGTGTGGATATAATAGATTGAAAGAAATAGATTACATGCAAAATGTACTTAGGGGCTATAGTGACATGCCCTGCTTCTCACTCCCAAAAGCAGTGAGAGACATAAACACCAAGTGGATAAGAACAAAAATATGGAACTCAGTGTAAAGAGATTGGCTACCTGACCAGCATATTAGACTCTAATTTGACTGTGTTGGCATATCTAATGAAAGAATGTGGCGTTCAAGAGGTCATCCATGGATACATAGAAGAAAGGAGAGCCATAAAAGAGAAAAAAGTAGGTGGAGTTCATTCAAGCACCGGATGAAGGGGTCTTAGCCAGTGGACTCTACTCCTGTTTCATGAGTGGCTGGCTGGTCTGCTGCGCCAGGCATTGGAGACATGGTAGACACAAGACAGGGTCCTTGCCTGAAGGTACCGACAAGCATTTGTGGGGATGACTTCCAGTGTCTCTAATATGACTGACAAAATTATCTCTATTGGACTGACTTAGCCTGATGCTATTAAGGAATCCTTTTATATCTAAATCTTCTTTTTCTGATTTGAAATGCACTAATTAACCTTATCATTATGGTCACTCTTCTGGAGTAGATCTTCTTAGAGTGAGAGAAGATGTAGTTATCTCTATCCAATGAGCTATTTCTCATTATAATTTTAAAAACTGATATTTCTAATTTAGACATCAATCTGATGAAATTGATTTGTGTCAGTCTCCCTTTGAGAAACAGACACTTTCTTGTTGATCCAAAAGAATCAGCTTTCTAAGCCTATTCACTGAAGTTGTCAAAGATACTCACTCAGTGAGGGCTCTATGGAAAGAGACTTGCCCATGAGTAACTACTAAAACATCTATAAATTCCCAGATGAAGGATGTAGGATGTATTTGGCAAGGTTTATGAAACTGTCTGTATCAAATAATGTAAGGCCATGATGCAGGAATTGTTTTAAAAGTCTGATTTCCACAGAAGTATAGACATAGCTAAAAGTTAACCAGCGATGGTTCCCTAACTTGCCGTCCTGTAATTGCTTACTGCTGTACCTGCTTACTGCTTAAGTGTCAAATATCCTTGACAGATGCAAGATTTGTGACTTCCCCAATTGCTTCCATAGATAACATCACTATTGTAAAACCTAACACTGGTCTTTGAGATATCTTCCAGACTGTGAATTTGGGGATGCCAATTGGCATCAATCAGACCGGTGGAATTTTCTTGGAATTTTCTTTCCAACACTATTTGCCATTGTTTATTGTTATCACTTGTTACCTGAATGTTCAACCACATTGTCAGTTCTTGAGAACAATGCACTGTGTGTGTCCTGTTCCTCTGTTATCACCAGAGCCTGGCACAATGGCCAGGCTGGAGTAGACAACATAATAATTGTCAGGTAAAGGAAAAAGGGAAGGAGAAAGGAACTGAAAACTTTTTCCAGAGAGGGGGTTAATAGTTATAGTACTGGTGGATTAGAGAGCTTCATATAGGCAATGTTTATATTATAGTTAATTTTGAGTCATACAACTTAATCTTAAAATTTTGATTCACTTTATGCTCTGCCTAAATACCTAAAGTACCTACCAACCAATGAAACTTCCTTCTCAATTTTACTCTCACGCTTAAAGACTAAGTTTCAGAAGATAGAACACTTTTAAACTGCTATACTGATTCATGTAGCCTTGGCTATGACACCCTTATTCAACTGGAATAAATTCCTTACCAATACAGCGAACTTCCTCTACATTTAGCATTTTGTTTGCTTAATTCATTTTATTTTTTATTTATTTATTTTTTATTTCAGCTCATTATGGGGGTACAAAAGTTCAGGTTATATATGTTGCCCATAATATATATAATTCATTTTATATTTTTGACAAAACTGGCTTTTTCCCCAAGAACTCTTTGTTGTATGTAACTATGGAGAACTTGAAACATCTCATCACCGATTCAATTATCATGGAATTGCAATTTCTGAAGATTGACAGGAACTGTGAACTAAGATTTCCGGGATGTATAAAAAGGTGATAATATTAAATAGAAAGAATGCCTAAATATTTAATAGAAAGAAATTCAAATGGCATGACCAGTGCTACATTTTCATGCATATTTTCACAGAAGTTAAAATGAAGAGCATTTACAAATTCCAGAACAAGCTGCATTAGCCAGGAAATCTACAATTTGAATGTGGAGTCTCCATTTAAGAATGAAAAAAATGCTACCGGAACATATTTAATGGAAACACCTAACACCTTAACAGACTGTAATGACAATACCTCAAAATGTTATGAAACCACCAAACCAGCCATTGAAATGGTATCTTTCAGCAATTAAGACTCAGATAGCTGTACTAACCCTAACTGATTTCCCCAAGCCATTCTGAGGTATCCACATTTCAGGAATGTTTATTTTATTGGGCGTTATGTTTTGTAGCAAGAATTGGAGAAGCACAGACTCTATTAACATAATATTTACATATAACCATAACAGCCAACATTTACTGAGTGAATACGCTCTGTGTATGAGGTGCTTTAATTACGTATCTTCCTCTCTCTCTCTCTCTCTCTCTCTCTCACACACACACACACACACACACACCCCTGTGTGGTTAGTACTATCTCAGGGGGTTGGCACACTTTTTCTGTAAAAGCCAGACAATGAACACGTTAGGTTTTGCACACTGCACAGTCTCCATTGCAATTAATAAACTCAGCTGCTGTAGCTTTAAAGCAGCTGTAGACAATACAGAAATAAATGGATATGTTTTGTTCTCATAAAACTTTGTTTACAGACCCGTGCATTTGAATTTTACATTTTTAATATGTCACTAAGTATTATTTTGATTTTGGTTTTCTTCAATCATTTTAAAGTGTAAAAACTATTTCTAGCTCATGAGTCTTACAAGAACAGGTGGAAGGCCAAATTTGGCCTGGTAGTTTGCCAACTCCCGTACTATCTAAATATTCAAGGCAGGGAATGGAAACTCAGAGACTCGGTTGCTGGGAAAAAGCAGAGTCAATTCTGACTCTACAGCCCCTTCTCCGTCTGATTCCTGTGCCTCCGCCATTTATACTCAAGGCAAAGGCCAAAGCCTTTCTAACCAAGATCTTAAAATGACTGACAAATGAGTTGATTATGACCGAGGTGATATGTTTCGTTTTTGGGTAACACTGAATTCAACCACAGACTACTGTCTTCAGTGGAGCTTTTATCTCATTTGGAAGAGAAGCAGCTCTTGCAAAACAAAACTCATCAATTATGCTTATATTTACTCATTGGTCCTTAAAATGAAAACAAGTTTGTTTTCCTATAACTATATATTTTATTTACATATTCTAGAGTTGGAAAACAACTTTTTTTGGTTTAAAACAAAAAGCTACTCAAGTCAACTTCTTCTAAAGGAAAAGGGGAAAAGATAAAGAAATGGAGGAAGAAAGGGGGTAAGAAATCAAGTATAAATTAAAATTCTCTTTTAAATTTGGATTTTTTAAAATTTAGGAGAAATGTCTTCATAGTTTCCAAGATAAAAGCTATAAGGTCTTTTTCAATCTGCAGCTTCAAGCAGCCTGAATCAATAACTAACCACTATTTGTTAAATGGGTATGAGGTCAGTTAAACTTTCAAGGAAGAGGAGAAGGGGAGGGAAGAGAAAAAGGAGGAGCAGAGTAAGAGGGTGCCTCAGCCAAGAGGGGCAAAATTAGATGCGGATCTAGGACAGACTGCTTAGACAAGAGGGCATTTTTCATTTCAGAAAAATGAAAACAAGTATGGGTTGGAAGAAAAGCACTGCCAGGGGCTTTGTAAACAAATTAAGCTCAAAGACAGTTAAAGCATGAAAGAGGAGTCATCTAGCCAGTATCTGTGGGGAAAAAATGGCGCTAAGACAATTCCCTCATGGGGCTAGTTACTGTGGTGAATAAGATAATGATAATAATTCCAATTATTTTAGGAACTAACGCTTTGCCTGGCACCATGTTAAATGTGTTTCATGTATTATTGAATCTTTATAAAAATCCTATGAGTACGATGTTAGAATTATCTCCATTTTATAAATGAGGAAACTGAGGTACAGAGGTTAAATAACTGCCCAACATCACATTGTGCAATATGGATAAGAGATAAAGACGGGATTCAGCTCAAGCCTGTCTGATGACAAAGCCTGTATCCTTAATTGCTATGTTAAACTGCTTCTCATTCCTATTAATGAAGATGAAATTGAAGCAGAGTGGTGTCATGATTTAATATTTTCTATGAGTAATAGACTAATGTAATTTTAATAGCACTTTGTAATTTATAAAATGCATTCGCACACACGATGTTTCACTTGGGTTTCTGTATCCCTATGAGTAGCTAAGGATTATCTTTTCCTAAGTATATCAGTAAAGAAATTTATGTTCAAAGGAGTGACTTGTTCAAGGTTACAGGGTAAATGTTGGTACAGCAGAATGGAAGAAGCTACTAGCTACAGCTGTGTATCTGGGAACTCTGGCCCCACCACTCAAAAAACAAATGTTTTTGGACAAACAAACCCTTTCTAACTCCAGTGTCTGCATCTGAAAAAATGGGATAGAATTCTAACTTCTCAGAGTCTTTGTCAGCTAAAAACCAATTAGCCTACTTGAGTGCCTTTAGTACACATAGGCAAGTGACACGTGTCAATTTCTTTCACCTTCCTGTGATACTGGGTAGCTCAGAAACAGCCTGGAACCAGAGTCAGAGCAGGGCTCTTTTCTGGACCATGCCCTTTGGTGCTGTTACTTGACGTTCATTTGTAACCACAGGTTGATACACTGGCTCTCCAGAAAATAAATATATAAAGCCCTGGTTATAGCATTTGCTAATTTCAAATAACAAATCTGATGTTACTGAACATAGAGTTGAGAAGAGAAAAGCTCAGAAAGTTTTCATCAATGGGTAAGAGCAGGCTCCAGCATGCCATTAAGTAAAACTGTGATATTTGATCAGTGTTTTTCAAACTCTTTGTAAAAGAAGAATTTTTTTTTCAGCTGATATTGAAACTGTATAGAACTCAAATATAGAAACTCAATACAATTAGAACTCTGATGGATGGAGTAGAGTAGTGGAACACAGAGCCCTTCCCTAAACCTGGCTTCTACCTCTGTGTAGATCTATCTGTAAAGACGTTACTGAAGAACATATATTCAACTCGGTCATTTCTTAAGGTCCTTCTAGGACTCTCATTTTAAGATACTATATAATATTACAAGGAACATTTTTTTTTTCATTTGATGATCCTCTAGAAAAGATTTACTTCTACACATGTGTATCATTTTAATAAACCATTTGGATTTCTAACCAATGCAATACACAAAAATTAAAGACATTAAAAAAACCAAAGTCTCCTAGCTAATTATGTGCCTGATCAAATGACCACCCCTTCTAGGCATCAACAACCGTATGACCTCACAGTGACATTCACTCTTTCATAGCACAGCTCATGGATCTAGGCTCTGTGACACTTCATAGGAGGTGACAGACTTTAAGACAGCAGGCATTCTAGTCTCAAGCAGCAAGTGGCAAAATGGCAGGTGTCAGAGAGTTGGAGAGAGAAGAAAACATTTCTCAGAAAAACCACTTGACAGTCAGTATAGCATTTGATAATTAAATACTTTTTTGGCCTGAATTTCATTCACCTGTAACACAACCCTGTGAGTTTTTATTCGCTTCTTAAACTCATCAAGTTCCTTCCTGCCTTGGGGCTTTTGCAGATGTTGTTCCCCCTAACCAGAAGTTTTTCCTGCTCTCCTTTACCCCATGAAAACTATAAGATATTTCCTCTGGGAAGTTTCCTTTCTTACCTCTCACCACCTATATCCCCTAGTATGTTCTCAAAAATCCTATACTCCTTTGCAGAATTACAAGTGATTGATTTCTTGTGACTTTTTTTTTTTTTTGGTATGTTTGTCTCTTCCTATGGAATAGAAGTTTCATGAGAACAGGACATTGTCTCTTATTTTTTAACACTGGGTGCATAGTGTCTGAAACATGCAAAGCACTCAAACAATGTATTCTTCCATTCACAAATAATAAAAAAAAAAATTAAAAATGGAGTCACAGGATTAGGAAGATGGTGAAGTAGGATGCACCAGAAATCTTTCTCCTCAACTAGACAATAATTTCACTGACAGAATATGATGTAACTACTTTGGAGTTTACTGAGGGATTCCAACTTCCAAGGGAAAAGTGGGACGGTAAACTGTGGTTAATCTTGGTCAATGTCAGATCTTAGCACAGTAGTAGTTACCCATTTCCTGCCTGCTCAGCCCATTAGCAGGCAGCTTGCACACAGCTTGTGGGAGCCAGAATAGGCAAAAAGGACCCTGTCCTCCGAATACCAAGAAATTTTTGCTCTGAGATGCAAAGAGTCAGCAGCAATTGTTGTTGCACCTCCCCGCATTGTTGTAAGCTCCTTTTCCTCTGACTGAAGTGACTTTTAATGCAATGTAAAGGACCAGGGTCTCCCCCACCTTCATTTTTCTCTTTTTCCACTTGTGGGAGCCAGGCATTAAAAACTAGGACATTTGAAAGCAACTGCATATGCCAGGGGTGGGTGCATAGAAAGTAACCGTGCATGCCCAAGGGAAGGGGCAGGCTCAGAAAAGACCTGAGAATACCTTCAGGTGACACCTCAGAATAATTCTTGGTACAAAAATAGCCTACAGTAATCAAAATGAAAGAAAAAAAGATCCAGCAAACCTGGGGGAAGAGAGATAATCTGATTTCCAGAGTTACCACATTATTAAAGTGTCCATTTTTTTCAACAACAACAAAAATTGTGAGACGTAAAACAGGAAAGTATGACCTATTCCAAAACTAACAACAAGAACAACAGAGACTATCACTTGAAAAGATCTGATAGCATATCTACCAGACAAAGACTTTAAAACAACTGTCTTAAACATCCTCAAAGAACTAAAGGAACATGTGGAGGAAATCAAGAAAATGATGTATGAACAAAACAGAAATATAAATGAAGATACAGCAAACTTAAAAAGAAGCAAAAATGTCATTCTAGAACTAAAAAGTTTAACAACTGAATGAAAAAAATCACTAGAGGGACTTAAAGGCAGATTTAAACAGACATAAGAAAGAATCAGCAAGCTTGAAGAAAAGACAATAGAAATGATTTATAGACGTTATCCACATAAATGATCAAGTCTGAGAAGAAAGAAAAAACACTGAAGAAAAGTGAAGAAAGCGTAAGGGACCTGTCAGATGCCATCAAGGAGATAAACATATGCATTTTTTACCAGAAAGAGAAAGGGACTAAAAAATATTTGAAGAAATAATGGCTGAAACCTCAAATTTGATGAAAGGAATGAATATAAACATCCATGAAGCTCAATGAACCCAAGGAGATAATCTCAAAAACACACATACTGACACACATTATAATCAAACCATCAAAAGCCAAAGGCAAAAAGAAAATTTAAAAAGTAGCAACAAAGAAGCGATGTGTCACATACAAGGGATTCTCAACATGATTATCAGCAGATTTCTCTGCAGAAACTTTGGAGACAAAGCAGCAGTAGGCTAATATATTCAAAGCACTAAAGGGGGAAAAAAACCATTAATTAAGCATTCTATATTTTACAAATTTATCATTTAAAACTGAAGAAGAAATTTAAAACATTCCCAGATAAGCAAACACTTAGGGAGTTCACTAACTCTAGACAAGCTCTGTAAGAAATGTGAAAGGGAGTCCTCCAGACTGAAATGAAAGGACGCTGGAGAGCAGCATGAAGGGATATAAAGAATAAAGGTCTTAGTAAAAGTAAATACATAAGCACTTATAAAAGCTAGTATTATTGTAACTATGGGGTATAACTCCACTTTTTGTTTTCTAAATGATTTAGAAAATTAATACATTAAAGAACAATTAGTATAAAAACTAATGTTACTGTAACTTTTGTTTTTAACTCCACATTGTTTTCTGCATAATTTAAAAGATTGCTATATTAAAAGATTATCAGTTTATATTTTCTGACAAAGTAAAAATATGACATTTTGTGACATCAACAACTGAAAGAATGGGGACAGAGCTGTTAAAGGAATGGAGGATTTTTTGTTATTGAAGTTAACCTCGTATAAATTCAAATTAGAGTGTTACAACTTAAGGATGTTAAATGCAATCCCCATGATTACCGCATAGAAAATAGCTAAACAATGTGTGCAAAAGGAAATGAGAAAAATGTAAACATTTTAGTACAAAAAAAAATCAACTAAACACAAAAGACAGCTAAATGCAAAAAAGCTAAAAGGCATAAAGATAAATAGCAAAATAGCAACAGATAGCAAAATGACTGAAGTAAGTCCCTTCTTATCAGTAATTACTCGAAATATAAATGGATTAAACTCTCCAATCAAAAGACAGGGATTGACAAAATGGATTTCAAAAAATGATCTAATGATGTGCTGTCTAGGAGACACACACTGTAGAATCAAAGACACAAGCAGACTGAAAGTCAAAGGATGTAGAATGATATTCCATGCAAACAGCAATGAAAGGAAAGCAGAGGTAGTTATATTAACATCAGAAAAAAAGCATGTTATTTCAAAAAAGTTTACATAAGCTACATGACATTATATATTAATAAAAGTTTCAACAGAGCAAGAAGATATAATAAGAATTTACATAGATGGCCAAAATATATGAAGCAGAAATTGAGAGAACTGAAGGGAAAAGTAGATATTTCTACAGTAATAGTTGGAGACTTAAATACCTCACTCTCAATAATGGACAGAACCAGACAAAACGTAAGGAAGGAAATATAGGACTTGAACACATTAAACCAACTAGATGTAACAGCATATACAAAAGACTCTACCCAACAACAGAATACACATTCCTCTCAAGCGCATGTAGGCCTTTTTCCAGGATAAACCATGTTATGCCACAAATTAAGTCTCACTAGATTTAAAATGATATATACCATGCAAAGTATATTCTCTGACCACCACAAGATTAAGTTAGAATTCAATAACAGAGGGAAAATTGGAAAATTCACAAATTTGTGGACATTAGACACTTTTAAGCAATCGATAGATCAAAGAGGATATCACAAAGGACTTTAAAAAATACACACACACAAAGAAAACAACATACCAAAACTTATGGGACATAGTAAAAGCAGTGCTACGGGGACAATTTATAGCTATAAATGCCTACACACACACACAAAAAAAAAGGAAGATCTTCAATCTACAACCCAACAACGTAATTTTATGTAGTGAATGCCTACAATTTATGTATCCTTGACATCCATTTTGAATATAAGTTGAACTTTCTCATACAAAAAAGAATTGGTAACCTTTGACAAAGTTTCCAGTTTTCTACCTACTCCCATTCCCTCAAAGTGGTTGATAAAAATGTGTGCCTTACATAACCACCTCCTGGTGACTATCTCTCTATGGGACAGCTAGAAACAACCCAATTGACATGCTCCACTGAGACATCCTGAATGGAATGTGCAGATATACCACAGTGACCACCCTTCATTCACAGTGTGATGGCTGGCACAGAACTTGTGCCTCCTTACTCTAAACCCACCAATTAGAATGGCCCATGGGAAATCTGTTTGGGTAATGCCTTGGACCCCAATTCAAAGTGCTGGATCACAGGTTCCATTCTCTGTCTCTTGCTCCCTACCTTCTGGTTCAACATGCATGTCTCAGAAGGTTCCCCTTTCCCACTGGTCCTGTTGCTCTGTTCTCTCTGGGATTTGTAAGTAATAAAAAGCTTCTGCTATTTCATGTGCCATTAAAGAGTAAGTACACACACACATGGTTTGAATGTGTGCTCCCTCCAAAACTCATGTTGAAATTTAATTGCCATTGTAGTAGTATTAAGAGGTGAGACCTTAAAGAGGTGATTAGGCCATGAGGGCTCCAGCCTTATGGGTGGGACTAGTGCTGTTATAAAAGGGTGACTTTGCCCCCTTCTTGCTCTCTCTCACCTTCTCTTTGCCCTCTTGCCATGTGACGATGCCCTCCATCAGATGCCAGCACCTTGATATTAGATTTCCCAGCCTCCAGAGCTATGAGCCAAAATAAGTTTCTCTTCATGATAAATTACCTAGTCTCAGGTATTTTGTTATAACAGCACAAAACAAACACACAAATATGTATGTGCATATAAAATATGATCCTCTTTTTTGGTGTATGTGTATATATTTTTACATATGTGTGTGTGTATATATATATATTTTGTCATTGTCCAGATATGGAACTAAGGTTCTAAGAGCTGAGTAGCATGTCCAAGGCCACCCAGCTGGTAAGGAAGAGCCAGAATCCAGAATCGAACCTGGGTCAGTCTGACCCACCACCTCTGCTCTTTCCACCAGCACATTCTGCCCTGGCTTTTTACCACATCTCTCCCATGGAGATTTTAGTCCTCCTTGTTTCTACATCTTCAGTTTCACACTCCTTTCCAGTAGTCTTTAGAGACATTTCTAAACCTTCTTACTACCCCCTGGTTTACTGTTTCTCAGCGAAGTCCAGAATGCTATTTGCATCAGAGACACCCATCAGTCAAAAGGGTAACTCCGCCCTGCAAGGGTCTGCTGAGTAAGAACATGTGAAGGCAGAGTATGGGAATCTGTATTTGGATCAAGTTTCCTGAACAGGTTATTTTACACATCAAAGTTTGAAAAGTGCTATTCTAGTTATTATAATAGCCTCTGTGCTAGGTATGAATTAAAAGTATTGATACCTCTCTTCATACATCTAAGCCCCTTCCACTTTCTCTGCGTATCATTTGCTACCTGCCAATATGCTGTATGTTGACCTTTTTGTTGTATTTCCCTTTTAGAATGTAAACACCATAAAAGCATGGGTTTTTGCCTCTCTTTTTCACTGCTGTCCACTAACACGTAGCGAGGGACCAGGAAATATTTGCTGATTAAGCAAATGAACAAAAAGGATCCATTCCAAGCCCAATGTTCTTCCTGATTACCACGCTTTCCAGACAGCCACCACTGACTGGTCCTGTCTCAGCACCCTGTAAGTTCTTTTCATCATTTTTTAGCATCCTTCATCCAGAGAATACTAGCAGTTCTCAAAAGTATTTTACATCCTTTCTTGACTTACATCCCTACAAAAATCCCTAAGAAGTTACACATACACAAATTAACATTTCAAGAAAGTAAAGCTCATAATAGTTACTTTAGCAATCTATTCCCTAAATGGAAGAATTGGGTGGAAATCAGCACTTCTCACTCTATACCTAAGTCTCTCCTCAATGCCAAACAGTTATTCATCATAATCATCTACTTTTTGGGGGTTGAGCAGTCATTCTCAGAGTATGGTCTGCCAGCATCAGAATCACTTGAGAATTGGTTAAAAGTTCAAAACCTTGGGTATGACCCCAGAGCTACAGAGTCAGAACTCTGGGAAGAGGCCCAGAAATTTGTTTGCACAAGTCCTCCAAGTGAGTCTTGTGCACACTGAAGTGAATCACTGAGTTAGGACCATAAACCACCAGACCATAGACTATCACAATGGAAATGCTACTTCTAATGAATAACGCAGTGAGCAAGGGTCACTAATAAACACCACAGGTAATGAACTTCTCCAGAGTAGCAGAGATCACAACAGTAGGAGATGATGCAGCAAAGTGCTCAGTATAGTTTCTAGCCCATGATAAATTCTCAAAGAAAAAAATGCTAGGAAGAATGGAAAACAGAACAAGTAAATGTCAAGAAATACTAAAGAAGGTAGGCAGGAAAAGTATGGGTAGGTATGTCTGTTACCATTCTCAATGGGACTGATCTGTGCACCATGTTGAATGAGAGCACAGCCCAATTTGAGGAAAAGGAAAACTAACCCAGTCTTCTAGTTTCCAAATACCATTTATGAATGAAATGCTTATGTGAGTCTTTCCTTTGGACCAATACAGATCATCTTCTCTTTAATAGACTACATAGTCATGGAAAAACACTACCCACTCTCTTCCACAACCACCATCTGTGAATTTGTTTCTAATTAGTTAAATGTCCCTATTACATACTAAGTTCTCCAGGGAATAATTTAAGAAAATCAGTCCTGCAGAGTTTGTTATTAGGCATAATGAAGAGTGTTCCTTTTCATCTTTCTAAGAACACTAATTTAATCACCTGGAATCATTTCTGAAGTACAGTAAACACAGCTAAGAATCAGCCAATGATATTAATACTATGTATAGAAATCTTCAAAAAAAAAATAATACATTTCCCTCACTTTAGATATTTGTCATTTAGATAATCTTTTATTAAAATAAAAATATTTTGATTGTAAATATTCAACTGAACATCTTAGACAATATAGACAGATAATGCCAATTTCCCTCTGTAATAGAAGGGAATTCCCTTTTCTTTTATAAAGAGGAATTTTTAAGAGTGTATATAAACTCGATATAGAGAATCATAGTAAAGGATATAAACATCCAAACCAGTAATTATTCAATCAAGTATCTAGTGGCACCAGCCATATTACAACTAATTGAGTCACTCTTCTTTGTTCACCCTATAAGGCTGTTCAATATGCACAGCTGCCTTACAATCTTCCGTATGCTACCAGTGGTAGAAAATATTATTTAACTAGGTCAGTCTCAGCCACTATTAGGAATCAAAGTCATTCATTCATTCATTTTCTCACTCATTTACTTAGTAAAGGTATTTGAGTGCCTACCACCTCCCAGGACTGTGCTAACTGTAAGGGGTAGGGGGCTCCAGAAAATAAACAACCCTTCCCCCCTGCAGATAATGCAAACACGATAGCTCTATTTTGCATTTCTTCAAAAAGTAGAGTCAAGATCAGTAAATTAAAGTGTGTTAGATACCTGCCACATCTGCTTTCCAAACACTCATTTCGCCTTCCTGTAATAGCAGAGACCTCATTTCACTTGGAGAACCAAGTCCTCCCATGTTTCTGGTTTACACAGTTTGACTGAGCTGACTCTACCCCTTGATGTCAAAAAAAAATCCGTCACATGACCCAGGCCTAGTCTATTAATATCAGCTCCTTCTCTTCACCAGTGATTGGTCTATGCCAGACTGATGACCTGACCATGCTATTGAGACTCAACACTTCAGATTTATGTTAGAACTACTGGAAAATGGAAGCTTTACCAGCTGAGTTCACTAGCTTTTTGAGAACGTAAGCTTGACACTCTTGGACTTACTATAGAGGAAATCAAGCACCAGATGGAGAAATAAAAAGTGATAACATCATTGATAACATCATTTTGTCCATTTCCTGGATCTAGCCATTCCTAAAGCTAAGACCAACCTCTGGATTTTGGCAGGGGAGGGGGGATCTATTTTGTTCACTATCACATCTTTGCAACTAGGAAAGACTTAGCACATGGCAGACACTCAATAATCATTTGCTGAAAAAATAAATAGGCACGATTTTGTTCCTAACCTTCCTTTCCTAATACTACTCCCTTTTCCCATACACATGCATACAGGATATCCACCCACCAAACACTGTCATAATGCCCTGAATCTTCTTAAGATCATCATTACTGGCCTTCAATTTATAAATTTTTTTCACATTAATTCTTGGGTGTTCATTATCAAAAAGAGGTATAAGAATAGCCATATTTTTTTGGGGGGGGGAATCATACATCAGGAACCAAGCTTATCATAGTTGAATTAATAACCCAATCTCTAAATGAATGTGGTAGAATTAGAACTCAGCACTTGTATTTTTAAACATAACACTTTCTAAAACACCAACAGAGGTAAATTCCTTTCCTTTTCTCCCTGATTTTTGTTTGTATCAACATCACCTAGATAGTCTCTGGAATTTTATGTGTATTCAATAAATGTTGATGTTAAATAGATGTTAAGTTAATTGGTTAAAAACCTCACTTTGTAATATTATATTGGGTTTTCATTAATGGATATGTCTTTCATTCTGAGAACTGCCTCCTAATTAAGCAACCTCGCTCTATGGGTTTGCTCTAATAATGACTTTTTATTCCAATTAATACAATGCAGTGGGAAAACTAATTCAGTGTAAAAAATTCTCTGCATTAAACCAAAAATGGGTGGAGACTGGGTCCAAAATGTTACTGGCAGGAATTATATTCTTAATTCTTATTTTCCCAACACTGAAATGTGCCCCCTCTGTGGATTGCCTGTGCTTGTACTAACTATGTAAATGTATCTCTGATTGATTTTTAAAACAGCACACCAGGGCATATTCAGCCCCTGAACAAGAAAAATATCATCCAACTGTAAATATCCAACGGAGCATTAAAACTGTTTCTTCTCTGCCCTGTGTTATTGAAGAACCCAAAGACAGAAGAAATATTTTCTAAAATCTGGCTTCCCATTAGATTGAATCAACGTCAATTTGAAAACCAGGAAACAAAAATGCCATCAGGAAATCTTCTGATATATAAAATATTCAAAAGTCCCTGTGGCTCAGCAAGCATTTCTAAAACTGCTGAGTGCTTTCCAGTCTGATCCTATAGGGTAATGTTTTAACAGTTTGCATTCTAATCGCACATTGTTATATGTGTGCTCTTGTTCCCAAATCACACACATTCTATGGGTTTCCAGCCATAATGCATCAGATACCTATTAATACAATACTTTGGAAAAAGCAATCTGTTGGAGGAACAATTCTCAGCATCACAAGAGGTAAAGTAGGGGCATGACACTGTTGCCAGTTCTGGGTCAATATGTATGTATGGTTTTTTTTTCCCCCCCTCATTAAAACACCAGCAAAAGTACATACTGCTGAAGTTGGTACACATTGGTCAATGAAATAGCTCATCTTATTTGGGAAAAGGGAAAGCCTAGACAATGCATCCAACAGTAAAATATTTTTAAAAAAGGGTGGAACAGGAGAAAAAAAAATCCACACACACACACACACACACACACACATAAATGTATAAATATGTGTGTCTATATATATATATATATATATGTATATGTATGTTTCCAATAGTATTTGTTAGTACATAACTTAGGCTCCAACCATTTCACAGGGCAGCAGAAATTCCTATGTGGATTATTTCTGGGACAGCCATCATGACTTGCTGCTATCTGAATGTGTAACTCCACTCTCCTCTTTGTAGCTTTTTAGAGATTCCCATCTATGGGGGAAGTAATGTAAAAAGAGACCCTTCTTTATTCTCACCATTTTCTATCTCTTGACTCTCCAATAAAAGATGACTTGAAAAATAGCATGGTATAGTTCTTGCTCATGGAAAACAAAAACAAACAAACAAAAAACTCGAGGATACTCACACTTTTCCAACACTTTTCATGACCACCCTTCTCAAAAGAAAGGGGAACAAATCCTGGTGGCTATGAGAAGTTCTTGAATGTATTTTTTATGTTTGTTGGTCTTGTGCATTTCTTTTGTGAACAGTCCATTCATATACTTTTTGTCTATTTCACCATTGGGTTGTTCTGAGTATTTCTCATGATGCCATGTTAACAAGCAGAGAAAGGGGAAAGATCTAATTTCAAACTGAGAGAAATTTGAAGAATTATCTATTGGGTATAAACTTTGTTGAAATGTTAGATTTGCTAACAACATGATCGACATTTGATAAATAAGCTATTAATGAAATATTTAGATTTCCATTAATAGAGTCTACAGTTCTATATTTGATTTCCCACATGTAATCTTTTAATGTATACCATAAATTCTATAAAATTGAATGCTCTGGACAATGTTGCAGGTTTCTGGAGATTTGAAAGAACTTAAGACACTTTGTGATTCCTACCCTGCCCGTAACAGACTATAAACACTAATATGGCTTAAGTCCTCTTCAGCTACACACAGAATCCCAGAGCCCGTAGACACTCTTCATGTTCAGGTTTTCACAACCTGGGCATTATTGAAAATCTGGGCTGGATAATTCTTTGTCATAGGGACTGTCCTCTGCACTGTAGGATGCTGAGCAGCACTCCTGGCCTCTAACCCACTAGATGCCAGCAGCACCTCTCCAGCTGTGACAAACAACTCCAGATATTGCCAAACATCCCCTAAAAGACAAGACTACTTTCATTTAAAACCCACTGATCTAATCTATACATACAACAGAAATCTTTGATAATCTCCAAATAAATTGCTTCCAGTTAAAAACATGTGATCTAGTTTATACGTGCAACAGACATCCTTGATAGCTTCCAAAATGGAAATTCAGTCCTTGCCATGACAAGCCATTTTTCCAAATGCAAAAGAGACAACAAAGTCAAGTAACTTGACCATGGAAGGAAACGCTGTAGTAGACTGTTGGGTCTACATCGCAGAAAACTTTTGAACAGTTAACTGTATGACACAACGTGTTCTGTGGTTATACTGCCATGAAAAGAGGTAAATACAAAAAAGCAACCTACAATTTCCAAGAGGATAGGATTGAAAAGTGCTTGTGAAGCTCCCTCAAAATGACTGCATCATCAATTACTTCAATAACAGTGATTTGAGCCCACATCCCAGAAAGCCTCCCTCTCATTTACTCCTGACTTTCAAACCATCATCGAGTCTCCTTGATTTTGCCTGAAACAAACAAAAAAGTATCTTGAATTGATCCTCTCTGTTTCCATGTCCTCTACCACCCTGCTAGACTGAGTCACCAGCATCTCTTGTTTAGCAATGCCCTCCCAAGTGGTTTTCTTGCCCCCATCCTGCTCCAATCTGTGCACAGAAGAGCAGCCAAAGTAATCTTGAAAAATAGGTAATTCTAATCACGCTAGTCCTGTGCCTAAAAACTCTCCCATAAAGTCCCACTGCTTTACAAGGCCAGGGCTCTTCCCATGGTTCAAAACACTCCAGAATCGGTTCTCAGCCTACACACAACCACAGCACCTCTTGTTCACTGCGCATCAGTCACACCGACCTTCTTTCAGTTCCTCCTCCTCCTTGGGCCCTCGATAAATGCTCTTCTCTCTGCCAGAATGTTCTTACTTCCACTCTTAACATGACCGGTGCCTTCTCTTAAAATTTCAGCTTAAGCATCGCCTTCCCTGACATGGCAATCTGCTGCTTCCCCCACCCTTTTTCCTTCTCTTATACCAGCCTATTATTTTCCTTTATAACACATATTCCAGTGCATTGCTTCATGTACTCTCATACCACTGTATGCGTCATGTCCAAGATCAGACTAAAAGTTGTATGAGGCCAAGGACCACATGTGTCTTGTTTATATTTGGTGACAACACTGCGCCTCAGCCACACCCAGCCTGAGATACAAATGGTTGGAGATACGAATGATCAAGTGCCCCTCAATGTCCCATCACCTTTGCATCACTTAAGCCCAATGGGAAAGGCCGGCTTGCCTATAAAGCAAACCATCATTCACTGAGGCAAAAACAATCTAATTATGTCAAAAGGAAAAAAAAACAAAAAACAAAATCTGCCTGCTCTTTCTCAAGGTAGAGGCAGGGGATAAATGAGAGCTTGACTGCAAACCTACTCAGTCTCTTCCCCACCTCTTCAAAGGTAAGCTGCTCTATCATTTGTCATCCAAGTGCTCGCTTCCGTCCCTCTTTTACTCACTCGAGTTTTATTAAGCTGTGGTCAATACTCCTCAGCAAATCCTGCAAAGGTTAACAGGCCAGCTCTGAGAACCCACAACCCTCTTTGCATTTGTATGCCCTTTATTCTAAGTGGGCTATTTTTATACCTGGTAGCTGCTAACAATCGGCAAAACCTCAGACTCAGAATAAAATATGACAAGGGCCAAGAGAGGTAACAATAACATTGCCTGTACTGCAGCCAGCCTACATTGATAACAGAAGGGAAAACGAGCAAGGAAGAGACACGGAAAGGTGTTAAGAGGCAAAGACACTGTCCTGGGGCAGAGGGACAGGTAAGGCTGGCCTGGCCTGCACAGCACTGGGCCCATCTCACTCTTCATTCTCTTAACCACTGCCCTGAAATCCTCCAAGATACGAGATCTTAGAAAAATCTCACAGCCTGGCAGGGCCTCACATTTGACAGTCCTAACAACCATCAGCTGTGTGAGTATTTCTTACAAATAATAAAACCCAGCATTTAAAAATCTTTACAAAGTTCTTTCCCAACAATGTGTTTGCACATGGGAGGAAAGATGCAAACACAAGGATGTTCATTGCTTTGTGGGTTAACAGCAAAATTGCAAAAGCAACATACGCTTTAATCATTAGAGGGATATTTTGCTTTGGAATATCCAATATGCAAGTTTCAGTACATTTATGTTTTGGAATATTACTATATCACTATTTTTAATTTTATACACGAATGATTGCTAACTCACATGGTGTAAGGTTATTAAGTATGAAGTGTCTGATTTCCTTAAGTACTAAATGTGACAGTTGATATCTCTGACATTTCACTTTGACATTTCTTGTTGGGTTTGCTTGTTTCTTTTAATTGTGAAGATACCTCCTCAGTCTTTGAAATGCACAGTTTGACTTGTGATTATCTTTCAAAGTTTTTAGAGCAATTTTTGTGATACCAGTAAGTCCAACATTCATGTTATTTTTGAATATGAGTTCCATTGTGGAATCAATGCAACGCAGGCCGCTCAAAATACCAATGAAGTATTTGGGAGGGATGGAGCTGATGAACACACAGTATGTCAGTGGTTTAAGAAGTTCCATTCTGGTGATTTTAATCTTGAAAATGAGCCACATGGGTGACCTGAAACCAAAGTGGATGATGATGAGCTAAACACTGTAGTGGAAGTGAATCCATCTCAACTTACACATGAATTAGCAGTAAGGTTTGATGTTACTATTCCAACAATATTAGACAATTTGAAACAAATGGGCAAGGTAGGTAAAGAAGCTAGATGGATGGGTACCCCATGAATTAAAGGAGTGTCAGAAGATAAATCATCTCAAAGCTTGCCTTTCTTTGCTGTCACGACATAAAGCCGAACCATTTCTACACCATACTGTTACCAGTAATGAAAAATGGATTCTTTTCGACAATCACAAGCATTCGACACAATGGTTGGATAAAGATGAAGTTGCTGAAACACAGTCCAAAACCTACTATTCATCAAAAAAAGCTAATGGTATCTGTTTTGTGTTCCAGCGCTGTTGTTATTCACTACAGCTTCATTAAACCTGGTCAAACCATTACAGCAGATACCTACTGCAATCAATTGGATGAAATGATGAGGATGCTTGCAATTAAGCATCTGCAATTGGTCAATAGACTCTCTTCAACCTGAGTCGTCATGGCCATACACTATCCTTTAATACAGCATTTACCAAACCTACCTCCTTCAATTGGTGAAAGCTGCTCTAATTCTATAGGTGCCTGAGCTTGCAACTCCTGTGGGGCTTTAGGGTCACAGGACAAGAGGTAGCACATGTCCAAAACAGGAGAGAGTTTGCGACCAGCCAAGATGCCGTGTCTGTTGGAGAAGCTAGGAGCATGGTTGAATAAAATAGTGTAGAAGCCATTCCTGGGTTTTCACCCACCATGAACTTGGTTGATTTCTGCCACCAGAACCCACAATAAAGACCTACTAGAGGCCGGGCGCAGTGGCTCACGCCTGTAATCCTAGCACTCTGGGAGGCCGAGGTGGGTGGATCGTTTGAGCTCAGGAGTTCGAGACCAGCCTGAGCAAGAGCGAGACCCCATCTCTACTAAAAATAGAAAGAAATTATATAGACAGCTAAAAATATATATAGAAAAAATTAGCCGGGCATGGTGGTGCATGCCTGTAGTCCCAGCTACTCGGGAGGCTGAGACAGGAGGATCACTTGAGCTCAGGAGTTTGAGGTTGCTGTGAGCTAGGCTGACGCCACGGCACTCACTCTAGCCTGGGCAACAGAGTGAGACTCTGTCTCAAAAAAAAAAAAAAAAAAAAAAAAAGACCTACTAGAATATTCTTCTTGATCTAAGTGCTTGTGCAAGTAAGAGCACAGCCATTTGTTATGACAGCATCACACAGCGCTCTGGAGCCACACTGGAGCGTAGGGCAAAAGAAAATTTGTGTGTTCCTATAAGCACTTACCAGTATAATCTCTCATATTTTGAACCAAGGGCAAAAGAATAAAAGACCTATGATTTAAAAACATGACTGTACATAAAGTATCACGTCGCCTCATCTGTCCATGGGCCACTTTTCAACCCTGATACACCCACGGGAGTGGCGGGAGGCGATGACAGCCACCCAGAGTAGGAACCGGGGACTGACCATCCTCACTGCACAGTAACGCGTGGTCACGAAACAAACAAGCAGCAACCACCTGTTAATTAAAATTTCAATATTAATCATGAAGTTTTATACATTGGTTTTTTAAATATTATATTAAAATAGGATTTATGGTAATAGCTTAAGTTATTATTTGAAGCGAGTGCCTCATTGCCTCTCCATTTCCTTGCCCTGGAGTCAAGCCTGCCTCTCACGCTAGGGGGCCAGGTGCTGAGTTTATGTTTCATTTCATCTCACTCTAAGACAGCCTGTAGCATCACCACCCCCTCCCCCACAGGCCACTGCAGCCCCCTGTGGATGCCAGTGGGCTCCAGTGGTCTCTCCAACCCTCAGGTTTACAAATGCCTTCAGCAGGACCCGACTGGCCCACACTGCATGGAGCTTCAGAGTTATGTTCAGTCGCCACTGAGGACAGAATTGGGTTTCCTCATTTACCTTCGCTCCCAACAAGATTATGGCAACCTACAAATGTGGCAGCTGCTCTCACACCACTAATTTTAGCTACAGGGGCTTTGTAAAAAAAAAAAAAAAAAAAAAAAATTATCAATTTTTCTCACCCTTCTGGGATCCTGTGATAACCCCCCAAGTGACTCATCTCCACTTACCCGCACTGACGACTTCTCCACTTTTAAAAATTCCAAAGCCACATTTTAAAAGTATCCTGCATAGCAAAATAACCCAGGCTCTACTTCTCCCAAGGTAGAAGGGGTGCTAAAAATTCTTTTCTTCTAGATGATTAGACCCTTTCAAAGGTCAGAAGAGAAATAAATTTAGCTCAGGCGGTAAAATGGAAAGATCTCATCACTAGAGTTACAGCAGAGCCCGATTAAAAAGTTACGCTGGTGGTGAGACTGCTCTATTGATCCAAAGTGAGAGAAGTCACAGGCGGCAGCGAACTGACAATGTGCTGTGAGCGAAATTTCCATGTTGTCAAAATCTCTCTTTCTCGCTAATCTTGGCATTGCTTCCTATTGACTTGCAAGAAAAATGAGTTCAACTCAGCCTGCTGGTGTTTCTGTTCTTTCTTCTACATATGAAGAAAGACATTCTATAAATAAACACTACAAGCATAAGCAATTATTTTGCATTTGCTTTTTCTGAGTTAGAGGAAGGGTAAGGACGGATGGGGGTCCCACAACTTGTAGTCCCAGAGGATGGTATCGGGGAAAACAGAAGCAAACGGTCCTCATTGTGTAGTCCATGGCTCCCCGTGACTCTCCTCACTGACCCGACCTCTAATGTATCCTATACTTTCTCTTCTCTGCAGACAAAGTGATCAGGGAAAAGGTATAAGGAAAGAAAATGCTAAATTACTCTAGGGAAATTTTTCATCTTCTAAGGCAAGGACCAGCAAACTTTTTTTCTGTAAAGCATCACATATTAAATATTTTTGGTTTTGCGAGTACCAGAGACAATGCAAAAATAACTGGGTATAGTTTTTTTTTTTTTTTTTTTCTTTTAACAATGCCAAAAACAACAAAAGCTTGACTTACAAAAACAGGCTGTGGGCCATGGTTTGCCTTTCCTGGCTCTCAATGGCAACTGCCCTTTTATCTTCCTAGACTCACAAGTATCCCAAACAGGCATGCAAGTGCCCTAACTCTCAAAAAAGAAAAATATGTAGTCTTTAGCAGAAAGCAAGAAGGCTTAATTCTTTGAGAGGACAAAAGGCATTCCTCGGCTTTGGAACTAAGTGCCTGTACTTTTTTGCGGATATTGTTACAATGAGGAATTCATCCTTGGAGCACCATGGGATTCTCCTTTGAATGGAAAATTATAAGACAAGTATAATTTTGCTTCCGCTAAGAAAGGAAAAGCAAAACTTTTACACTGGATTTTTCATCCCTCCTTCTCTTTAACATAAACTTTAAGGCAGAATTTGCCAGAAGTCAAGTTCATTTATCAGAATGTTGGTGTTCCATCTGGGAATGAGCTATTTGGAGACTAAGGGCAATTCAGGAACTTACCCACTGCACCTGCCACAAAGTTTGCCTGAGCCACTGCTGGCTTTAGCAAACTAACTTTAGACTGTGAGCAAGGGGAGAACACAAATCCATCATGTTCTCTGGGACATGCCCCTTGGATCATGATGTATTTACAGAAATAGCTCCCAAGGACTGCTGTCCTTGGTGGATGAAAAGTCACAATCTCTCTGTCTCTCTCTCTCTCTCTCACACACACACACACACACACACACACACACACACACCCTCTTTTATTCTCAAGCTAAGAGACACTCCAAAAAAGTTGTTTTAATATTTTGGGATCAGGTATTGCTTCAAGTATTAAATAAAGGTATGTATTATGTCAGTGAAAAACAAATACAGACAAATGTTTACATGCAATTTCAGAAAGCTCAAATCCACAGTTCCCCTCCCCACGCTGACCTGCCATAAACCCCAGCATAAAAAGCTCCTGCTGAAGAGAGATTATGATTTTGTTTACCATCAGATAAGACCAGAATAAAGTTCCAGGCAAATCCACTTTTCCCCCATAAGTTCCAGGACCCCTCCACATAGGAAGGCAACCTGCCAATATTTTTCCCATTGTTGAAAGGCTATGGGATTTTAGATCTATGTGTCTGGGCTAAGATTTTTTGTGTAAGACCTCAAAAGCATAGGCAACCAAAGAAAAGATAGACAAAGGGGATTACATCAAGCTAAAAAGCTTCTGCACAGCTAAGAAAACAGTCAATAAAGAGACTACCCAGAAATGGGATAAAATATTTGCAAAATATCCATTTGACAAGGGATTAATAACCAGATCATATAAGGTACTCAAACAATTCAACAGCAAAAAAGGAAAAAAAAATCTGATTAAAAAGGGGACAAAGGATCTGAATAGACATTTCTCAAAAGAAGACATAGAAATGGCCAACAAGTATATGAAAAATGCTCAACATCATTAGTCATCAAAGAAATGCAAATCAGGGGGCCACGTGCTGACGGTTCATGTCTATAATCCCAGCAATGTGGGAGGCCAAGGCAGGAAGATTGCTTGAGGCCAGAAGTTGGAGACCAGCCTGGGCAATATAGGGAGACCCTGTCTGTACAAACAAGCAAACGAACAAACAAATGAAGACATGCAAATCAAAACAACAATGATATATCATTTTATCCCAGTTAAAGGGGCTTGTATCAAAAACACCAGAAATAAATAAGCTGGGAAGGAAACGGAAAGCGAGAATCCTCATATGCTGTTAGCAGGAATGTATATTAGTACAAGCTACTACAGAGAGCAGCGTAGAATTCTTCAAAAAACTAAAGTAGAACTACCATATATGACCCAGCAATTCCACTACTGACTATATATTGAAAAGAAAGGAAGTCAATAGATCAAAGAGACATCTGCACTCCCGTATTTATTGCAGTACTATTCACAAGAGCCAAATTATGAAATCAACCTAAGTGCCCAATAATAGATGAATAAAGAAAATGAGGTATACATACACAATGGCACATTATTAAGCCATAAAAAAGAATGAAGTCCTGTCATTTGCAGCAACATGGATGCAACTGGAGGTCATTATGGTAAGTGAAATAAGCCAGGCATGGAAAGACAAATATCCTATGTTCTCACTCATGTGTGGAAGCTACAACAGTGAGCCTTATGAAGATAGAGAGCAGAATGGTGCTTACCAGAGATCGAGAAAAGCAGAGGGCAGAGGAAGATGCAAGGGGAAAAAAAGGGGGGTATACATGTATTTATTACCATTGAACTGTACACGTAAAAATTATTTTAAAAAGTACTTATTTCATATTAAAAAGAAAAACAAAGAAAGTTCTTATTTTAGCTGAAGTCTTTTTATTAATTCCAGTGGTAGAAGCAACATCTTTAACTCCATTTTTCTCATTTTCTTCTTGCCTGAGTTTGAATGTCAAGAACACAGGCTGCTGTATTTTTGAGATTAAAGGCTGTATAAAGAAAGGAGTCTGGGCATGGTCTCTTCCACCATCTATGGGACCATGGACCAAAAATCACAATAGGTAACATCTCTTGAGTGCCAGGCACTGTATGAAGTGCTCTCGCTGCATGATGTGACTTAGCCCTGGCCACAGTCCTATCCAGCAGGCATTGCCAATGTCCCTACTGCAGAGATGAGGAGACCAAGGCTTAGAGGCAGCAAGTGACTTTATTTGTACCACAAAGCTAGAAACAGAGTTTGGAGAGTCAAACCCAGGTCCTTTAGCTTTAGGGTCTGAAGTCTTCTCTATACCTAACACACCACGTGCCTCCTAAGTCTCTGTCCTCTCCAAATTATTAATACTAAGTGACCATGGAGATATCACTTGATTGTTCTTGCTTTAGTTAAAAAGTTAGAAGTTGGGACAAGACAACCTTAAAGGTAAATATCAGCTAATATATTTTATAATGTATGATATTTTGATTATCTGTAATAGTACTATATTGCCTACACATGGCTTGCTTTTTATGTTCTTATGAATTTAAGTAATTCAAAAGTAAAAAACAAAAGACAGCCTAAAAGATGAATTCAATTTCAACTTTTAAATTTGCTGTGGTTAAATTTTGCAGATCAAAACGCTATCATATGCCATTTGGTTTTGTCAATTTACTCGGTGACGGTTGTATCTCAGAAGATCTAAAGGTTACTCTTGTAGAGGTTTATGTCAGCTACTGTCCCTGGAGCTGGCTTTGTTGGAGCTAAAAGGAGAGACGGAAAGAAGGCATAGAAATGCATAGTATCACTGTGCAGGGTGCCCCTCCTGTGCCCAGGAATGGTGATGAGAGTTTTGCCTTGGGCTACTCTTTGACAATCTGTTAGAAAGGCTGGGACCACAGTAGGTCAGAAGTATCAGACAGAGAGGCCAATTCATCTGCTAATGAGTTTTACATTTTTGTTTTCCTTTTTGCTGGCAACAATTCCATGCTTTTCTTCTTTGAACACTTGGGGTGGGGCTGAAGGCATCAGAGCAGTAAAACAATTTTGAAACATTAAATGACCAAGAAGAAAATCGAAGGAGAAAGAGATTTTATGAGAAGTCTTGGAAGGAAAACAATGGTGAGAATTCTGCAACCTCAACAACAGAAAAACTTAAGATGGGATGGGACATAGTTATCTTTATTAAGAAAACTATTATTTATTAAGTGATTAGCCAATATAAAGCACTTGACACTTGGTATGTGATTATCTCTGCACAATGAGTCAGATTTGATATCCTCATCTTACACATGAGAAAACTGAGTTTGAGAGAGTCCAATGACTGGTTGAAGCTTGCACCAATAGTGACAGAGCTGAACTGAGAACAGAATTATTAATAATATTTTCAAGAACGTTTCAAAATGCCAAATCAAAAGAGCCATGGTACAAAGTGTTTCATGACAATGTTTTGTAGCTCACATTTCATGTTCGATTGTCCAAGTGCAGGACATTTTTGGCATCACTGTTTTAACTCCCTGTTTTAACCCTGCCACATACTTGTAACATTATACCAACATAGGCGATTTTTTTTATCAAAGACAATTTTTTTTGGTATGAACTGCAGTCAACTTAATTTCTTCATCAATATTCTATTCTACCCAGCATTATAAAATAGTTACTTTGTTCTAATTCCTTTTATTTTGTTAAAATTATTTTCACCAGTATCAAGTCTTCTCTGTGCAAACTTCAGGGAGGGTTTTATGAAACATTTTGACCATACCAAATGTTAATATTCAGTTTTCCTTTGACTCTAATATTTCTATTAAATTTAATGGTTTAGGTCAAAATTTTGCAGATCTAAATGCTATATGCCATGTAGTCTTGGTCAACTATACTTCTTGATAACTATATCTATCAGTAAGTGTCACTGTTTATTGGAGATTTGCCTGAGAGTTTGCTTCTATGTATTAGCTGATTCATGAGAAAACTGCAAGCAATTTCCCTCAGATATTCCAGGATATCTCTACTGTCAAAGTTAATTCTTTGGGTCACTTACTCAGTTCTGTATACTTCTGATTACATTATGCTTGTGCATTTGGTCATTCGTGAAGCAAAGGAAAAATTACGGGTTCAAAATGGAAGGGTCACTGCGTTCTCTTTGAGAATACATTGCATACTATTGTAATCAATAATAAATTTCCTTAGTTTTAATGAATGGGTAAGAGAGAAGATATTTAATTGTCTGACAAATTTTTCCTTAGGGTACAAGTTCAAATATTAGAATGTTTGGTTCAAATAGTCAATTAGCAACTTAAAGCAGCAACCAAACATCTCAAATTTCAGGCCTCTATAACCATTTTCATGCTTGTGGCAGAAAACTTATGAAGAGGATCAGCTACATTTAAAGTGTTCAGCTTCTCAAAGGACCGTGCAAAACCACCCTTCTTGACTCAGCAAGTAGGAAACAAGACTTCTGAGATCTCTTCATATCCATCCCTAACACTATCCATTGATTTCATTTTGGAACTTCCGTGCTAACACACACACACACACACACACACACACACACAGACTAGGGGAGCAGAGCATATTATTCAGAGTATGAGCTTTAGAATCAGATTGACTCCTTCTAAAAGAAGTAAAGAAACCTCAATTATAACAATGGATGAGGGCTGAGGCTGGAATTCAGAGATTGACATACAGCTATTGTATTTATTGCCTTCAAACGTAAAGCCTAAAATCTATCAGTCAAGACCAAACAGATTCAGCTTCTAGTCCGCTGCTGATCTATCACTGTGATTACTGGGTTGCTCCCTGCTCCCCACTTGTCTAACCCACTGCATCATGGTGGCGACTGGGTGTGTTGAAATAGTAAGCTCTAACAAGCTCCCTGCTACTTATTCCAGCTGCAGAGTTCACCATAAAGAATTCACTCATTCATTCACTTATGCCCCAAACATTTACTTGATGTCTACTATATTCCAGGCACTGTTCTAGGTGCTGATGAAACAGCAATGTGCAAAAATGACCAAACTCTCTGCTTCACAGAGCTGACATTTTAGCAGGTTGGTCAGCTCTCTGAGCTAGGTTTACATGCCCAGTCTGTTGGGGTTTCCAAACCTTATACTCTGTATCCATGGTAACTTTTCAGTGCTTGCTGGTTGATACTTGCAGTGCTAAGCACTTTTTATACTATTATATATTTGCATTAACTTAAACCTCAAGCAACTCTGAAATGGATATTACTACTGTGCACATTTTTCCAAGACAAAAAAGAAAAAAAAAGGAAAGGAATGCTTAAAATTGATTTTTTTTTGCAAAGTCTCAGGAGCTATGAAATGACAGTGCTAGAATTTGAATGCGTGAGTATCTTATTCTGGAGACTTTGATACTAATGAAAACAATATTCCAAGGCCACTATGCAAATTTGGTATATATTCCCTCTCAGCAAATGTAATTTCTATATTTGTTAGAGAAATTACTGATGGTAACAGATGATTTAATCCCTCTGTAGGTAATCTGTCGTTTTTCTCTAGCAGTTTTAAACATATGCTCATTGTACTTGATGCTCTGAAATTTTACTACAAAATATCTAAGTGAGGGTTTATTTTTAATCTTGCCTCTTTAGGACTTGAAGCTTACTTTCAATCTTATGATTCCTGACTTTAGTTATGGAAAATTCTTTGCTGTTACCTTTTCAAATGTTACTTTCCCCAACATGGCCTTAACTTTCTTCTTCTCTAACTTATACATGTCCTGAAGCCTCCAAACTCTCCTCTGTATTTCTTAACTGTCCTTCCTCCCTTTTCTTTTCTCTTTTTTTTTTTTCCTTGTTTTAATCAATCTAAGCTACATTCTAGGAGAATTCACTAGGAATTTCACTAGGCTTGCTTGATCAGAAGTTATTTATTTTAACCTAATAATTACTATTTAGAATATTCAGAAACTCCTATTTCATAGAAGATGTTGGTTTCAATGAATGACATTTTTTCCCCAGGCTGCAGATAATAAAATAACAGACTGGATAAAATAAATATAAGTCAACACCCCCATCCGATGATCAGACTGAAGAGTACCACGTCAAGATTTTATTTGGAAAAAAATTCAAAAAGACACAAGAGTCTGGCTCTAGTTCCCACCCTGATGCTGAACTTAAAAGTGCTGACTCCTTTCTTCAAGATCAATTCATGAGAGACTACAGAGAGAAAGTACATGAAACTGTGAACATTCCTAGAATGAGAGGAGACTGTTTTGAAGTGGGGTGTGTGGGATAAGGGGGTTTGCCTGGGGCAGGAGGAACCAGGCATGAAACTAGGAGCATAAAATACTAAATAAACTGTTGAGCTTTGTTCTTGGTTTTTCTCTACCATTGCCTTGGAACAAACAGTGTCTGCCTCCTCCATATCCACCATGACTCCGATCTCTGGTCTAGGGGTGCCCAGAGAGAAAATCAGGAGGACAAATCAGTGGGACAAATTGAAATAAATATTTAGAAATAGGTCTAAAGATACTGATGTCTGCAATAAATACAAGTAGACTTAAATTCTCCTGTTCAAAGATAAACACTGACAGATTAAATAGGAAATATCGTGTTTGTACACACACACACACACACACACAGTTCAGACGTTTCATACTTGTAAAGAGCTGAGGAATGGGGAGTATTTGAAACCATCTAGGGCAGTAATTTCCTTCACTCTTCCTCCTTCAAGCCCCCAAGACTGGTAAATTACAATCTAAGTGTCTCCTCTTAATTGTGCTTGTCCTCAGAGTAAGGAATAACTGAGTTTTCTGGTGCCTGGACAGCTCTACTTTGGGGAATATCCACCTCTTACAATAATAGATGGACGAGGGAAAACATAGACCATGTGCGGTCTCATAAGAAGAAAGATTAGAAATGATAAGCCAAGAACTTATTTTTGCCTAATAAATATACTCAGTAAGAAAGGAGAATATATTGCCAGTATTAATTTGACTTTAAAAAGCTTAAAAGAACCAAATAGAATTGTTAAGAAAAAAAAAACCATAATAATTGAATTAAGATAAAAGCAGACAAATAGCAGAATAGACATAGCTAAGAAATGGATTTAATAAACTTTCTATGTAAAAATCAGAGATTTTTGAACTGGGTAAAGAAGTAAAACCTAAATATTAGATTTTTACAGAAAGCATAATTTAATTATAGAGATACAGACAGGTTAAAAGTTTTGTTTTTTGTTTTTTTTTTTTCCCCCAGCTTATCATCATGGTGGTACAAAAGTTCAGGCCACATACACTTTTAAAAAAGCCAAAAAATACACCATGCCAACAGTAGGCCATAGAAAGTAGGCATGGCTATGCTGACATCAGAGTTTCTTGACTAACACGACAGTCATGCATCACTTAATGATGGGGAAACATTCTGAGAAATGCATCATTAGGTGATTTTGTCATTGTACAAATATTGGGTGTACTTACACAAACCTAGAATGTCATGGCCTATTACACACCTAAGCTATATGGTATAGTCTATTGCTCCTAGGCTACAAACCTTTACAGCGTATTACTGTACTGAGTACTGCAGGCAATTGTAACACAATAAGAAGTATTTGTGTATCTAAGCATAGAAATTATACAGTGAAAATACGGTGTAAAAGAAAAATGCTATACTTGCATAAGGTACTTACCATAAATGGAATTTGCAGGACTGAAAGTTGCTGTGGGTGAGTCAGTGAGCGAGTGGTGAGTGAATGTGAAGGCCCAGGACATTACTGTACACTACTATAGACTTTATAAATATTGTCCACTTAGGCTATGCTAAATCTATACAAAAAATGTTTTCCTTCAATAATACATTAGTTTACCATAGCTTTTTTCTTATAAACTTAAAATATTTTTTTTTCACTATTTAACTCCTTTGTAATAACATTTAGCTTGAAACACAGTGCATTGTACAGACATACAAAAGTATTTTCTTTCTTTATATTTTTATTCTATAAGCTTTTCTCTACTTTTAAATTTTCTTAGTTTTTGTTTTTAAACTTTTCTGTTAAAAACTAAGACCCCAAAACACATCAGCTTAGGCCCACACAAGGTCAGAATATCAGTATCACTGCCTTCTACCTGCACATCTTGCCCCACTGGAAGGCCTCTGGGGAGAGTAACACCTATGAGCTGTTACCTCCTATTATAACAATGCTTTCCTCTGGAATACTTCACTTCCTGAAGGGCCTGCCCGAGGCTGCTGCTTCCAATTAACTTTTTTTTTTTTGTAAGTAGGAATATGCTTTAAAATAAAGATAAAAAGTAAATACATAAACCAGTAACAGAGGTGTTTGTTATGATTATCAAGTATTATATAATGTACTTATTTGTATGTTATTAATATATAGTTTTTTATCAGCACATGTTTCTGTATACCAGCGTCACTAAAGACATGTTAGTAATGTGTTGCAGTATGATATCATGATGGTTATGGCTATGACATCACCAGGCAATAGTAATTTTTCAGCTCCCTTATGACCTTATGGGGCCACCACTGTATTAATATTTGCAGTCCACAATTGACCCAAACATTGTTATGTGGCACATGATTGTATTAATAGAAATGATAAAAGGATCAAGTAACCAGGAAAACAGACTCCTAATTAAGTATATACCTAAAAACACAGCATCCTAAATTCATAAACCAAATGCTATCAGAAACAAAGGGAAAATCCACAATTCTAATACTACAGAAACGGACAAAACAGTAGAAGGGCCAGTTCTTCTTCACTTTATGAGGCCAGATAACCTTGTTAATAAAACAACAAAAGATATAAATCCTCACAAAATATTTGCAAATACAATCTAGCAACATATAAATCAGATATAATATTACAAATTTGATGTATCTTTGGAATGCAAGGGTGATACATGACATTAGAAGCTCAATTAACGGAATATGCCACATTAATATAATGAAAGAGAAAGCTTAATCACCTAGACAGGTGCAGAAAAAGCATTTGGTAACATTTAACATCCCTCATGATTAAAAACTCTCAGCAAACTAGAAACAGAAAGGACTTCCTCTTGATAAAATACATTTAAAATTAATAAAAATGAAAAATCATATCCAATGGTGAAAACTGAACACTCTAAGATTGGGAGAAAAAGATGTTTATTTGGAGTTCTTCTACTCAAAATTTTACTGGAGCTCCTGCAAAGTTCAACAATGCAAAAATAAATAAAGACAAATATAATGTTTAGAAAATAAGGAAAAACTTTGCTATTTATAGATGACATGATTATATACTTATCCAAAAGAATATATAGTCCATTTGAACTAATATATAAATTTGGCAATGTCACAGGTTAAAAGATCATTATTTACTAATAATGGGCATTTGTGAAAATATCTTATCAAAGCTGACTCGAGAAACCATCTCCTTCCTAGGGAAAAAAAAAACCAAAAAATCCCAAAATAACAACAAAAAACAAGAACAGGCACAGCGTATTTCACAAATGAATACTATCAAAATTTCAAGGAACAGATCCAATTTTCATGTACATTATTACAATTAACAAAAAATGAGGTGAAGGTCAGTATAAACCTGACACCAAGCTGAGAAAAACACAATAATGAAGCAAAATTAGAGGCTCATTCTAACAAAGAATATAAATTTTTAAATTCCTTAAGAAAACTTACGAAATTGAGCCCAACAATGTAATATATTATATAATATTCTATGATAAAATTAGGTTTATCTCACTTACGCAAAAAGAATTTATTACAGGTTGAGTATTCCTTACTCAAAATGCTTGGGACCAGAAGTGTCTTAGACTTCAGAATTTTTTTTTAGTTTGAAATATTTGCATATATATAATGTAATATCTTAGGGATTAAACCTAAGTCTAAACATGAAATTCATTTATATTTCATGTATACTTTATACAAATAGCCTGAAGGTAATTTTATATAATTTTTTAATAGTTTGGGCAAGAAACAAAGTTTGTGTTACATACTTACACATGAAATTTTCCACTTGTGGCACCACGTTGGTGCTCAAAAAGTTTCAAGTTTTTGAGCATTTCTGATTTCAGATTTTGGGGTTAGGGATGCCCGCCTGGTACTAGAAAATTTATAAATGTCTATCACAACAATAGGAGATTTAAAGAGAAAAAAAGATCATATGATTATCTGATACCAGAATAGGATAGAATGTAACACCTATTTAGAAAAAAAAAAACCAAAAACACAGTTTCTACTACTAGGAATAAAAAGTTTCTTAACCCGATAAACAGTATTTATTAAAAGTGACTAGAGCAAACATCATCATAAATGGTGAAATCTTCGAAGCATTCCCTTTAAAATCAGGCATGAGTGCTATCACTGTATTATTCAACAATCGTATTGAACTGCTAGGCATTACCATAGGAATTAAAAATGAAAGAAATGAAAAAACAATAAAATTGACATCATTTGCAGATGATAGGATTATTTACATAGAACTCTCCTCCATCAAATACATAGACAAATCATTAAAAGTGATAGACGAGTTTACTAAGGTGGACTTTGCTATCTTACTCACCGACTATGACTTCATTGATCTTGCTATAATCAGCTTAACCATCCGAGAAAAGTTTAGATTCTCTTGGAGGTAGGAAAAACATTGATTTTTCTCCCTTGAATAAGCTGTCCAAGTATAAATGATAATTATTTTG
Source organism: Eulemur rufifrons (assembly GCF_041146395.1). Taxonomy (NCBI): domain Eukaryota; kingdom Metazoa; phylum Chordata; class Mammalia; order Primates; family Lemuridae; genus Eulemur; species Eulemur rufifrons. The sequence continues at coordinate 26,796,675 of NC_090992.1, forward strand.
GAATTGTATTCAGAACACCACCCTAAACCTGGACTTTCTACTAGAGGACATTTAAATTGTCCCATTTTCACTTCTTTAAGTTTAACTGACTTTTAGTTTCTTTTACCTAAGGGACCTGAATAATAGAACACAGGCCAGACATGTTTTTGATATACGAATTTACTAGTTGTTCTATATTCTAGGTGCTCAGAATAAGGATTTTGAATGATAGGAAGTTATGTAACAAGGGGAAGCCCTCTATAAACAACTTACAGGCAATTTGGTTAGTTGCAAGGGAAGAGAAATATGCCAATAATACATTTTGTCATCTTTGTGATTTTTTCTCAGTCTTGAATTCTCATCCCAATTCAAATATACCCATGTTTAAAGACATACTTCACAGAGTCTCTTTCTCGAGAATATAAAACTGAAATTGAAAAATGCTAATTTGTTTCTCCTGGTCATTTGAAACGAGGTATGTTAATATAGGAGCTGTGTGGAGGCTCCATATTGAGTCAGGCAGTACAAAGAGATGGAGAGTCGTGGATCATATGCTCAGAGAAAAGTCAACAGAAGAAACCAGTTAGGCCCAGAGAGGCACAAATCCCAAGTCACCTAGGCTATGTCCCCTTTGCTGTTCCCAGATTCAGCTCTTCATGGAGTTCAACTCTACTTTCTGACATCGGTCTGTAAGATACCTTGGTCCGCATTTAAGAAACACTCCCGCTCCCAACATACACATTGTTAAAATTTAAAGTTAGCTGTATGGGTTTCTACTACTCATAAGCACAGAGCCTTGATAAAGATATATATGAAAAATAAGGTCTTAATACATTATGGGGATATTCTATTTTAAAATAATAGGCATTAGCGATTTTTGCAAGAGTTTCAGTAGAATTGGCACCAGCTCCTTGTATGTCTAATAGAATTTGGCTGTGAATCCATCTGGTCTTGAGCATTTTTTGTATGGAGATTTTTTTATATTAAATATTACTGATTCAATCTTGCTACTCATTATTGGCCTACTCAGGAGTTTTATTTCTTCCTGGTTCAATCCTGGGAGGTTGTATGTTTTCAGGAATTCATCCATTTCCTCTAAGTTTTCTAGACTGTGAGTACACAGCTGTTCACAATAGTCTCTGATGGTCTTTTGTGTTTCTGTGGTATCAGTTGTAATATCTCCTTTTTCATTTCTGATTACGTTACTGGCTCCATGAAGAAAAATGCTTTTTTGTAGTTCTCTTATGTTTCAAGTTCCCAGGCCAGTAAGATTTATTGACCAGAACTTTGCAACTTTCTATTTCACTGATGCATTCCCTTTTGAGTTGTTTTTTTCCCCCCAGAAATGGGGGAAGTTATCTTCTTACAGCTAAGAGATAACTATGAGGCCTTACAACTACCTGGTGTCCAGGGAAGACATGTTGTTTAATTTCCATGCAAATCAATAAATGTGATTCCCCACATAAATGCAATTAAAAGAAAACTCTATTATCATCTCAATAGATGCAGAAAGAGCATTCAATAAAATCCAAGATTGCCTCATGATAAAACCTTTCAAGAAACTTGGCATAGCTCCAAATAATAAAGGCTGTATATGACAAACCCATTGTCAATGTCATATGGAATTGGGAAAATTGAAAGCGTTCCCCCTGAGAACTGGAACAAGACAAGGACGTCCACTTTTACCACTTCTCTTTTCAACATAGTAGTGCAAGTCCTAGCCAGACCAACCAGGGAACAGAAAGAAATAAAGGGCATCCAAATTGGAAAAGGGGAAGTCAAATTTTCTCTGTCTGCTGCTGATATAATCTTATATCTAGAAAGCCCTAAGGATTCCTTCAAAAGACTCACAGATATGATAAATGAATTCAACAAAGTCTCAGGTTATAAAATTATCAATATACAAAAATCAATAGCATTTCTATACACCAACAATGACCAAGCTGAGAACCAAATCAAGAACTCAATCACATTTACAACAGCTGGAAAAAAATTATCTAGAAAAAAATTTAAGCCAGGAGGTAAAAGATCTCTACAAGGAGAACTACAAATCACTGATAAAAGAAATTACAGATGACATAAACAATTAAAAAAAAAAATCCATGCTCATGGCATGGAAGAATCAATATTGTTAAAATGATCATATTGCCCAAAGCATCTATTGATGCAACACATTTCCTATCAAAATACCAATGTTGTTTTCACAGAATTAGAAAAAACAAATTCTAAAAATCATATGGAAGGAAAAAAAAATCCTGAATATCCAAAGCAATCTGAAGCCAAAAAGAACAAAGCTGGAGGCATCACACTGCCTGGCCTCAAATTATACTACAAGGTTATAGTAACCAAAAAAATGTGGTATTGGCATAAAATTAGACACATAGATCAACAGAAAAGAATAGAGAACCCAGAAATAAAGCCACATACTTACAGCCAACTGATCTTTGACAACTTTGATAAGAAAATACACTGGGGAAAGGACACTCTTTTCAATAAATGGTGGTGGGAAAGTTGCACAGCAATGAAACCGGATCCCTATCCCTCACCATATAGAGAAATTAACTCAAGATGTTTTAAAGACTTGAATGTTGAATGTAAGACCTAAAACAATAAAAATCTTAGAAGAAAATCTAGGAAAAATTCTACTGGACATTGGCCTAGGCAAAAAATTTATGACTAAGACCTCAAAAGCAAATGTAATAAAAACAAAAATAGACAAATGGGATTTCATTAAACTAAAATGCTTCTGCACAAGAAAATAGTTGATCAAAAGAGTAAATAGACAACCTACAGACTTATATACAATATTCACAAACTATGTGCCCAACAAAGGACTAACATTCAGAATCTGTAAGGAACTCAAACCACTTAGCAAGAAAAAAACCAAACAGTCCCATGAAAAAGTGGGCAAATGATATGAACAGGCATTAGAAGAGACATTATTAAAAAGTTGAAAAACAATAGATGTTGGCACAGACACAGTGAAAAGGGAATGCTTGTACACTCTGTAAATCAGTGGTCCCCAACCTTTTTTACACCAGGGACCGGTTTCACAGGAGACGTCCATGAGGGGTGAGGTAGGGTGGAAAGCGTTACTGACTAGGCTCCACTTCAGATCATCAGGCATTGGATTCTCACAGGAAGCACAACCCGGATCCCTAGCATGTGCAGTTTGCAGTGGGGTTTGACCTCCTATGAGGGAGTTTGATGCTGCTGCTGATCTGACAGGGAGGCAGGCAAGGGACGTGATAGGAGCGACAGGGAGTGGCTGTGGGTGCAGGTGGGGCTTCATTCCCTCACCCAACACCTCCTGCTGTGCAGCCCAGTTCCTGGCAGGCCACAACCTGCACCAGTTTGAGGCCTGGGGGTTGGGGACTGCAGGTGTTAATGTATTACTATATTATGTAACTTAGTACAACCTCTATGGAGATCAGGATGGAGATTTCTTAAAGAACTAAAAGTAGATGTACTATTTGATCCTATAATCTCACTACTGGGTATCTACCCAGAGGAAAAGAAATCACTGTATCAAAAAGATACCTGTACTTGTATGTTTATTGCAGCATTATTCCCAACTGCAAAGATATAGCATCAACCTAAGTGCCCATCAACTGATGAGTGAATTAAGAAAATGTGGGATGGCTAAGTGGGTGTGTGTGGGGGGGGGTGGTGTGTGTATATGCTGTGAAGTACTACATAGCCGTAAGAAAGAATGAAATAATGTCTTTTGCAGCAACTTGGGTGGAACTGGAGGCCATTATCCTAAGTGAAATAACTCAAGAACAGAAAAATAAATACCACGTATTTTCACTTATAAGTGGGAGCTGCACTACGAAGACACAAGGCCATGCAGAGTGGTATAATGGATACTGGAGACTCAATGTTTCCATGTCCACTGGAGGGAGCTGGGGGTGAGGAACGAATAATTACCTACGGGATATAATGTACACTACTTGGGTGATGGGTACACCAAAAGCCCAGACTCCACCACTATACAATATATACACACAGAATTCAACTTGTATCCCCAAATTTATTAAAATAAAAAAATTAAGGAAAAAAACTAATAAAAAGAAGAAAAAGAAAAAAAAAAAAGAGGGAGGCACTAACCCCTTTGCCAGATACTTCTAAATAGTAGCACCTCATAGGGAAGCATTTCATATCAATTTCTAACTGGGACCCTTGGACTCCAAGGGAATCCAGCAACACGCCTAATAAGCATTCAAAACCACAAGACAAGCAGGCTGTATCTTCCTGGAGTGTCAACTCCACTAGATATTAAGTAAATAAAATAATATTTTTTAAAAAAAATTAAACTAAGGCTTTGTATGAATAGTTAAGATAAAATACCAGACTTCAAAGAAATTCCCTGCTTGGCTGCAGACTGCTTGAGGCTAAGTTTGAGCCTCCTGGGGCTAACTGCTTTCCCCTACCATGAGGGGTTCTTCAGAAGAAAAGTTTGAACAACACTCATGCATTATATAGCAATAATCACAACAATCCAAAAATAATTCCATTTGCCAACATACATAATTTAGTCTCAGAACCTCTTGACAATTAAACCTCTAATTTTATTTCCTACATAAAAGAACACACAAGGTATCTGCAGGTCTACAATAGCTTCTGGGCAACACCCTGTGTTATTTGTTCACTCCATTTCACATAATCACATTACTGGATCCAAAATACTAGTATCAACAAGGATGTTATATTAATGGATTTAAAGGTATTTCAGACTGGAATTATAGAGTAAAACAAGGTATTATTAACTTTATAGTTAAGCTCAGAGTATTTTGAAGCAAGGATATTATTTAGAGGAGAGGTTAAAATATGGTTCAAGGGTAATGAGGAATAGTATAAACAGAATAAGGAAAATCTTAATGGTTTATCTCTGAGACCCAGTATTGAGTTAAAATACAAAAAAAAAGTGTAAATCATATAAAGTCTATTTGAAACAAAAATACAAAACTTGGAATAATTCTATATATTTTTCATGGATTCTTTTAAGTATAAAATCCAGTGGAAAGATCCACACCAAACTAGTAACAGTAGTTGCCCTTCAGGGCAAAAGGGGTGGAAGCCTAAGATCAGATGGTCTATCAACAGCTCATTCACTTTTTTTTTTTTTTTTTTTTTTACATGCAAGCCGAGTATTCCCTTCTAAAAACAATCATTGTGTAACCACAATGTTTCCAGATCTGCTTTAGGCACTGATAAGATAGACACAAACACATACACAAATCTGTAATTTTGCTGCCTAAAATGCACCCATAAAAACTGTACACCAAAAAGAAATGTGCTATTTGGTTGCTTTTTAAAACACGAAGAAATCCCTTCACAGTCTGCTTTTCTAGTTTCTACTAAGATATTATTAAAGTACAATATGTTTATATTTTAATAACATTTTAACCTAAGAGTCCTAAGATAAGAATAATTTGGCAAACCATAAAGTTGAGCTAGATTCAATAAACTAAAGCAAAATATATCATTAAACTCTCTCCAGAGCAATGCCTGCTTGCAAGTCCTTGCTTAAGTGTTTATAAAAAGAGCAACCAGATACTTACCCGTCGCTTTATTACCATTACTTCCCCATCGAGTTACCCAGCATTTTTGGATACGCTTTAGTATCAGTCTGGATTCATTTCCTACTGACATTGACTCCAAAACAAGAGAGTTTTAATTTTCCCTCATCGCTAACTCTCAACTTCCAGGTGGTCTGTATCCAACAGTTAATAATCTGTAAACAAACACTAAAATATACTAGCAGAGTCTTCCTTAAGGGGATTTCAGGATTTTGTTAGAAATTCAGAGAATGTGTGAATATCATACACAAAAGGAACAATGGTTCAAACTCTTTTGATTTCTTTGTCTTATCTTTTGTTTCCAGAGCAAACCGGAGCCATAGGAGCCTCCTCCAGAGTTTCCATAGCTCATTAGCAATAGGGTGGAAGTTGGACACCAATGCTCGGTTTAGAGTGTTCTTTCTATTGTCCCTCTGTCTGTGACATTAATTTGGGTAAAACAAATTATTTGCAGTTCTGAACATGGGATTTTAACATCTTTGAATTGAAGCCTCATTAATTTTCTCAGCCATCCTTGTGGGTTCCACACCTTTGCCATACTGATCTTCAGAAACATAACTATCACTCCCTTTCTGTACAAAAATCAGGTTTCATTTTATAAAGGTACCTCACTGTCTTTGGGAAATATCAGTGGTGAAAAAGGTAGTTTTCAGTGTTTCTTTACAAATTACGTCTGACTTCACAGGAATGCCCAAAAAGAAGAAACCAAATTTGACAGCGTTGATTTCCATGGACACAGAAGAATACCCAAGCAGGAGAATGAATCAAAGTTTCAATGCTCGTCACAGTTACAAAATTCTAGCAGGGCCAGAGACAGCCACAGCAAACAAAACGACTCTGTATCTTATGGTTTTGTATCATATAAAATCTATGGGCATGTAGGTAAAACCCTGTATGGGCATTTGGCCAGGGAATTTCTCTTACCAATTGGACAGTGTCAGATTTTTCAAAGTTCTATTTCACTATTCGTTTCCTTCCTAAAAATAAAGTTTATGATTTTGGGTTTTCTCTGATTAAAAAAGCAATAATACGCTCTTTAGAGAATTTGGAAAAAAAGCAGAAAAATATGTATCTATAGTGGATTGTTACTTGAATATACAAGCCAATAAGATAATACATGTATTATCTATGTTAATTTTTTATAACCTTGCGAAGTAATTATTTTATCCCAATTTCTGCATAACTTCATAACTGGGGCTTAAAGAGAAAACAATTTGCCTGAGGTCACATGACTGGTAACTAGAGACAGCAAAACCTGAATTAAAGTCTTCTAACATAAAGTCCAAATTTTTTGCCTTATATCATCTGTTTGTCTTAGAACTAGTGAGACAGAGAAAATCAAAGGTCCTAGAAATTTGCTCAATACCAACTATCAGCAAGATTATTACTGTACTCCGATCTGGTATCTCTCGCCATCAAAACTGTCTTCATCTTACTTGGCCTCCATTCAGTAGTGTTTGTTGCTGTCACCTGTCTCCCCCTAATTGAATACATCTCCCGGTTTCTGTGATGTCTCACTCTGCCATTCTCTTCCTACTTTCCCTACCATCCTTCCATCTCACGGTTACAAATTTGCCTTCTTCCATCAAGTCATAAATGCCAACGCTCCTCAAGGCTCAATCCTAGAATCTCTCCTGTCATCTCATAATCTCACCATCCATAGCTTTGATTTCTGCCAACCCACATACGTACAGCCAAGAACTCTTTTGCACTCCAAATCTATATATTCAAAGACATTTTTAAATCTTCAACTCGAGGGCTCAAAGGTACTTCAGAACTCAATAGATCTTAAAGAAAAGTGATGCCTCCTTCTCTAGACCCAGCCTCCTTCCAGGCTTAAATAATATGGTGAGCAAAAACTTCATCCCGTTCAGTCACATAAGCCAAGAAGCCTAGAATTGCCTTTAATATCAGTTTGTTAACCTCGTCCCCACCCCCAAATATCCTGCTCACACAAAGTCTTACCAAGAATGGCTTTTCTCCTTCTCTATTGCTACCACCTTGTTTAATCCATCTTCAACTCTTGGCCAGAAACTTCCATTGTCCCCTACCTGATCTCCCAAGAATGTCCCAATTCATTTATCGCACAGTGGCCAGAGTCGTTTTTTCACACTTGAGTGGCTTGCTGTGATCTTAGGATGAAGTTGTAAATACTATTCCAATGAAGCTCAGCATGAGACAACTTCTACTTGCCTTTTGAGGTTTCTCTCGTATTTCTTTCTTCTTGCTCTCTGTACTTGAACTTCACTGAGCTCAGTTTTAATCTCTAGAAGCCAAGATTCATTCCTTTTGGCCACAGGGCCTTAGCAGATTCTGTTCTGAATACCTGGAATATTCCATTCTTCTCTATCTTTTTCTTTCTCTTTGTCTCTGCCTCTCTCTCTCTCTTACACACACACACACACACACACACACACACTACAAACTTTATTCTATTTAACTATTACACCTTAGAAGTGAGCTCAAGAGACACTTCCTCAGTGAAGCCCTTTTCAACACCCCCATCCCTGCCTTAGGAAGATTTGTTTGTTACATACTTGCAGAGAACCACACCCTGTTCCTTCCAGACACTTATTTCAGTTTATAAATACAGTTTCATGAGTGTGGCTTATTTAATATCCATTTTCTCCATGAAGCAGGCGATAAGCACAAGGCATTGTAGATAATATGGATGAATAAGTCAATTTCTGCTTTAAAGATCCAACATGACAACAACGAAGAAATTACAGCATTAACAATGGAAAAGGTTAATTGTTTCCAAAGCTGTAATTTTAAATAAATAACCTGCCTTTGTGTATTTTCATTGCACTCACTAGTACCCTATTCTACCAAGTTGTGTATGTTAGAAGGCAAAACATCATTTGATTCCTTCCTTTCTCTTCACCAGCTGATCCTGCTGCCTCTCTCTCCTGCAGGCATCCTGGGTCCCTTCAGTTCTCTCCAGCCTCCCTAGGATCCCCTGGTCTAGGTAACTACCATTACTTGCTCAGATGACGGCAATAGCCTCTCATCTGGCCTTCCTACATTCTCCTAAATTCTTCTCCTAAAATTATTTCTCTGCAGGGAAGTTAGAATGATTACTGCAAATGAATAAATCAGATCACTTAAAGGCCTTGTATAAAACCCTCTGATATTTTAAAACCTGTCTCCCAATGCCATTACTCTCCATCATATCACCACTTTATTCCTTTTATCACCATATGCAATTGTTTATTTTTTTCTAGCTCTGAAAAGAACGTAAACTGCATGAAGGGTCAACAACTACTGCATGCTCCTACAATGCCAGGCACAGAGCAGGTGCTATAAAACTACTGTAAATGACTGAATGAACACTGACTGTCACCTGTTTTGCCAAGATTCTGTTTAAGGAAATTTTTTCAGTGCTTGCTTTTTGAGCCACGTTAGGAGCCCCCATTACCCTAAGTCCAAAACCAGAAGAAGTGCACTCAAGGATCAAAAATGAATTCTGATCATTAGGCCCCCACAGAATCCTCCTTATACCTTGAACAAAACCTACTTAATAATTCATGGCTTATCAGAATTCATATGGAAAAGGGCGAATGTGACACTTAGTTTCTTATCCTTTCCAGTCCTAAAGCTAAGTGTGGCTAACAGGGCAAAAGGGTGGTAATCTTCATCACCCCTTCCTCTTTTCAAAATTGCTTATGAAGTGCTACAAATGAAAAGGGGCCCACTGGTGCCCCAGGACTGAGAGTCTAAGTGGTGCTTTTTGTTGTTTATGCTAATTTAGTAGGTTGCAAACTGGTTACTTAGCAATATCCTTCATTGAGATGCTTAGTGCTGGGAGCTTAATTATATGTTTTAGGCCTAAAGGGGTCATTATTAAGATGTGAGCAGGTGATATCCATGGATTGGATGCTGTTCTCATTGTTTCTATGGTCTGGAATGACAAAACTCCCAGAACGTGGAAAGCCATTTACAAAAAGATGTGCTGAATTACATAATGGTATTTCACTACCTGGTGACTTAAATGGAGCACCAAAAGGACAGTTTTTAAACAAAATTATTTTAAGGCACATTTAAGTACAGCGATACTCTATCGTCTGCTTGTGGTTTTAAAATTTTTTCTCTTAGTTTTAGTGTATTCCTTATTTATATGAAGCTGTTTCCACACTTGCCTTCAACTGGTGTGAACAGAACTTCCTAAATCAATCTATTCAGAGTATGTGAAAGAACAACTCCATTAAAAATCTAATTTCTCATGGGCTTTAATGGAACCCATCAATATTGTGTCTTAAGGGAAAAAAAAAAAATCTATAACCATTTTTTTTCCCAAACCGAAAACAAACTATCGATTTTTTTCAATAGAATTTTACTGTTTTAAGCATTCTTTTCTCTGTCACACATCAGTCTCCTGCCTCTATCTGTGTGGCAGAGATGAAAATGCGCTGATTTTATGCAACTACAGCTGACTAAAGAAGTCTCCACGGAAGCAGAACAAATAAATGTAAACAACATAAAATATTTAGATCACAGAAACATTAAGAGTGATTTTGGCGATAGGCGTGAATTATGCTTAGTGGACACACCATCTATGTAACAGCAAGAAGCTGATAATCCTCGAACATTCTTGCAGACAATAGAGACAAACCTTGGGTCAGAATAAAAAGCCTAGTAATTTAGCACGTTAAAAAGGCAGCCGCCATCAGATGTAAACACAGCGTAATCTGAATCCTGTCACTGGGGTTGTGTGGGTGGTTTTCATTTTCCTCCAAGCTTAGTTGTTCAATATCCATTTTCTCTCATTAATGAAGCCTCTAAACATTTAACCCAGAAAACATGAATAGCCACGCCACCCTTTCTTTAAAAGCGGACAGAAGGCTCACATCTGGATCAAATGCACATACATTTGCATTTAGTTAACATATTGCTGAGATCTCATTTAATCTGTAATAATTTCCTCTTCCTCTATTTTTTGTTCACCTTACTTGTCTTCTAGAGTTTCTCACATTCTAGATTTCTCTTGGTTGCATCCTCATGGTGTTATTTAAAGGACTCATGTATCCCCTGTTATTTCCTATAAACGGACTTTTAGACTAGAGGCTTTCTTAGATTCAGGTTCAAGTTTTCAGCTAATTTTGAAGGTGGTTTGTGTATTTCTTATACCCTTACATTAGAGAATGTATAATGTCTGGTTGTCTCTCTTTTTGTTCAGATTATTCATTGAGTTTTTGTGTTATCAGTTCAGCACATCCATTATAAAAGTCCCTACGTGGTTTTCACCTCATGGTTTTATAAACCATTACTTACACTAATAATTACCTGGATCCACTGTTTCAATAGGGAATGCAAAATGGCGGTATTCAAATTCTATCATCCCTCATTCACTTATTAGCTGGAATTCTTCTATAAAGAATAACTTTCCCTGAACAACTATTTGATTACCCTGAGGTGCTGTTCATACAAGAAAGAATAAGGGTTTAACTCTCCCTTTATTTATCATCAATTTTTTTTAAAGGTAACATGGTGATAGGATAATTGCTAAGACTGATGAAAAGATATTAGAATAAGTGGCATGAAATAAATGCCAGGGAGAAGACTAAGAAAGGGCACTTCAAGTCCTTTTTCATGTACTTATCATCTCACAAACCAGACTGTCAGCCCTCCCCACTCCTGATGTTAGCAACTGGCCACTGGCCTCGATAGGGATGCAACCCTAAACCTAATGTGTGACTGTACTGGTACCTGGTTACCCACCTCCCATATCTTATTGGTTATAAGAGATGTTACTGAATAGAGATGTACACTGAAATGTTTACTGATGATATGTTGTCTGAATGTTCTTATGAAGTGTCCTTTCAGAGGGGAAAAGGAGTTTTAGATGAAACAAGATTGGCCATGTGCTGATAATTGTCGAATCCGGGTGATGCGCTTTCATTATACTAAACTGTTCTCCCTAATAGCTTAACAATAAGAGATTATGCTACAGGTTTGCAATTATGATGCAAAATTTTGTTTTATGCTAGGATTTATAACCATCAATACCAGAGAAATAAGCTATTAAATTCTTCCTAGGTGATTCTGGCTTTTGAAATTATTGCTTATCTTTTAATTATTACTAAAAATTGAGACAATCTCAAATTTATAAAAATACTGTCAATAGGAAACAACTTTTTTTAAAACACTTAGAAGTAAAATTGCCAATCCAATGCCCATTCCTATGGTGCACTTCAGTGGGTATTTCACCATTCTATTTCACGGGGAACATTCTATTACATAGCACAGATGCATCAACAAAGTCAGAAAATTAACACTGATACATCACTACCATCTACTCCTCAGACTCCACTCTAGTTTTGCCAGTTGTTCCAAAATGCCTTTCATAGGAAAAGAACCTGGTTACCACGTGTCATTAGCCTTTTTCCACTGTAAATAGTTCTTCCATTTTTTCTTGACTTTTAGGATCTTGACACTTTTGAAGATATTATTTTCAATTTGAGTTTGTCTAATGTTTTGTCTTCATTAGATTCAGGTCTGCATTTTTGGCAGGAAGGTCACAAAAATGGTCTGTCTGCTCTTATTGCATCTTCCCAGATGGCACATGATTTTGACTCCCTGATTACTAATGACGGCCACTTGGCTGACTTAAGTAGGGAAGTTTCTGTAGGGCTTCTCCACTGTAAAGTGACTGTCTGAAATCAGTAAGTAGTTTAGGGTGAGGTACTAGGAAGCAAGGTTAGTACTCACTGATCTCTAAATAGTATCATTAACTTTTTTCTATCAGTATGGACTCATTTTTAAGTTTTATTTAATGGGTTATAATACATTACTGTCACTTATTTTGTTGCCATTATTGTCCCAGTGCAAGTTCCTCTGAGCTGGCCTCTGCATGTCTTTTTGGCATCTCTCCATCATTATTTGAGCACTGGCTTGTTTTATGCTAAGTAAGATGCTTCACACTCATCTTCTACTTTCCTTGCTCTATCCTTAGAATCAGTCATTTCTTCAGGGACCTCTAGTTCTTTTAGCAAACAATTATACATAGAAGTCAATATTTGAATGCTATGTGTGCTAAGTGCTGCTGGGAGGGCACTGCTTCTATGGTATTTCAGTAAACAAACAGGAAATATATGTATATGTGTTCTTTTATGTATTCTACATACATAAAAAGGTAAATTTATAGCATCACTTCAACTTCCAATCCAATGCCACTAGGTTAATTTTAATTTTCTCCTCTTCCATGTTTTTGATTCCTATCTCCAAAAGTAGAAAACATATGGCCCTTATTATCATTAATAGATTTACTTTTTAGATAATTTCCCTGAGCGTAACTAATCCCCTATCACTGCCCTAAGCTCCTCCATGCAGATGACTTCCTCACCCCACGTGGGCTCCAGTATTACCACACCTAGCTACCCTTCCCATTCCAAGTTACCTTCCCAGGTAGATACGCTCCTCACCTTGCTTGGGCTCCCATACCCTATGCCAGGCTGCCCTTTCATGCAGACACACTCCTCACCTTGGTCAGCCTCTGACATCTTCTCATGAACCACTATCACCTTCACTCTCCCAACACTGAAGGCAACCTGTGCGAATGCCCGCCTTACCTTGCTTACCATAACAGGCCATCTCTCTCTGCGGACAACTTTGTCACTCTTCACATCCTGGCCAGCCCACATGGAGCCCTCCTTTTTGCCTTTCAGGTCCTGGCATCCTGTGCAGAGTCACCCCCACGCCAGCTCAGTAGAGGCATCTTTCTCATCCTTCCAGGCTCCACCACCACATGCTGGGCAGCCCCTCTGTGCAACACCATTCACAGCTTGCTCTTTCTGACACCCTGCCTTGGGTGTCACCCTCACCCTGCTTAGCTTTCTTTTTTAATGAAATGTTTTATCTTGAGATAATTGTAGATTTACATGCTCAGGTATAAGAAGTAATACAGAGAGATCTCACACCCCCTTTTTATCCAGTTTCCCCCAAAAGAAACATCTTACAGCATCGTAGTATCACAAACTAGGAGACCAACATTAATGCAATCAACCTATCTTTTCCAGATTTCCCAACTCTTGCATGTGCTAATGTGTGTATATATTTCACGCTATGAAATTTTATCAGATGCACAGACTGATGTATACATTACTGCAGTCAATAAAAAGAACAATCCATCATTAACCGAATCCTTCAGGTGGTCGTTTTATAAACACACCCATCTGCCTCCTACACCATCACCACCTCTGATCCCTGGCAACCACTAATCAATAATTGTTAGCTGTTTCTATAACTGTGTTTATTTAAAGGAGTTATACTAATAGAATCATAAAGTATGTGACTCTTTGGGATTGGCTTTTTGTACTCAGCCTAATTCCTATATAGCCATCTAAATTGTTGAATGTATCACCAGTTCATTCTTTGTTTCTGCTGCATAATATCCCACAGTATTAGTGTAGCACAGTTTGTTTAACCATTTCCCCATTATAGGACATCTCAGTTGTTTTAGCTGGGGCTATCATGAATAAAGCTGCTATAAACATTTGGATACAGGCTTTCTGCATGAACACCCTACTTAGCTTGTGACAGCCTGCACTGGCCTGCAGTCTTACGCAGAGACCCTCCTCAATCTGTCTGAGGGCCAACTCCCATTCTCAGCTACCATGTTCCACAGCCCCCCTCTCCTAATCCCAAGCATGGGTATCTTCCTTGCTCTGTCCTACCTACTGGATTTGAAGACAGAATAGTACAAAAGCGGAATACCAGGTGGCTGAGGCAAGTGTAAGTATCACAGAAAGGCTGCTTTAGCCAATGTGTTTCCAACACCTGCCAGTGTAATGACTAGCACCAAGTGGTCATGTGATTAATACCTGTGAATGCAAGAAGAGACTTTGAAAATTTGTTTTCTCAAGAAAGTAGGTATTTCTTAATCTAGCAATTGATGAATCTTACATCCTCAGATTAAGAGTAAGAAGAAAGGATGCCATAAAAGAGAAAGGAATGGAAGAAAATGTTGGAAAAGGACATGAAATAAATGTAAGGACAGAACAAGTTGGATAGGGCCAGCCTGGAACCAAGTGTCCATCCCAGCTACTTCCTCCTACTGTCTATATCGTTCTATCCGTGCATGTCCTCTGCAAACCCATAATGAGCCATTCACTCTACATGCCAAAATGGTAAGAAGTAAAATTCTGGAATTAAATGTATTCACTGGAAATCAATTTTCTGAATGATTATTTTCTAAACTTTCAATTGATTCAGTAATTAAGGATCCTTCACACGCACACTCAAATTGTGGTCTCACTGTGAATTTCCAAAGGCCAGTTTGTTAGCTGTGGACTTACAAGGACTGCTCAGCTGAAGTTCAATTTCTCACGTTTCAAATTTCAGTTTTTCAGCAGATCTCAATTTCTCTATGCTTTATGAGTAACTGGATAAGTGTTTCCCTAAATAAAGTTTACTGTCTTCTATAGATTTGTCAGCTTATGTCCTGCCTCTCTCAGTGAAATAGTTGTGGTGAATTGTCTTCAACTCAGTATAAGGTGATTTTTCTGACAGCTTTTAAAGAACTGATCTTTACATCAATTAATCCAGACCCCCAAATTCCTATGAAACAGCAAATTATCCATCCTCCAACTTCTTGAATACTGATGTCTAGTAGTAGTAGTAGTGAAGGACCAGGTTTTGTTATTTGCTTGCTTTTTAAGTCAACCTGCTACTGATTGATACTTTATAAAATATAATAAATGTGAATTACAAAAAAAAATGAAAATAAAAACATTAAACAGAAAGACTTAAAAATATAAGCTCCAACTCTTCATTAGATTAAGCAGACAAAAAAGCACTCTGTCCAATTGTTCTGGAAGTTTCTAAGTACTTACTCTCAATTTCAGTTCTTATCTTGTCTGAGATGAGTAACAAATGGTGCAGTCTGGCGCCAGTCTGCAGACCACACTGGGTGGCACTGGTCTATACTGACCCGTCTCACACCCAATCGTATCTTGGCTTTCTATTATTTTCTAAGACTTCACTCATTTGCATATCTCCTTTATTATATTAGAGGCCTTATATGCTCTGAGAGGTCAAAGATGTTGTTTTCTATTTTGTTAGCATCCCCCAAAGCATTTAGCCTAACAGAGCTTAATAAATTCTTATTGATCAACAGAAAACAGCTTATTCTAGTCCTTTGATTCCTTTCTCTGCCTTTCTCCCCTATTGCATTCTATATATGAATGTAATTCATTTTAAATCCTTTTTGGAGGGAGGCATCAGTTGAAAACTGGTGGCCTGCAGCCTGGATATAAAGAATAAATGAGTTTTGTTTGTCCTGCACAATATATTGAAATAACTCTAATATATTAAAAAAAAAAAAAAAAAAAAAAAAAACTTTGGCAACCCCGGGCTCACTTCCACACACATTAGAAGGACAGCACTACATAGGGCTGCCCTTTCTGCAAGGGTGAACCTCTCAAATTCTCCATGGTCCCTCTACCTGGACTGATCCACTTATTTAAGTTACCTGCTTGGGATCTTAAACCTTTTCAAATTGCAATTGCTACTCTAGATTAATAAAGTACGTGTCGATTAACCCTACAATACAAAAGCACAAACAAAAGAGCCCAGTAAACTGTGATGGTAGCTTATGTTTCCCCAACAGATTATAGGTCCAAAACATTTTGTTACTCCATGTAAGTAAGCCTCACAAAACCACATGAAAGAGACTGGGAAGAAGTAAGTGTCACCATTTACAGGCAAGAAAACAGGCCCAGAGGATGAGTATCTTTCTTCAGACTTCACAGCAAGTAGGTGACAAAGCCAGGCCTAAAAGCCAGGGCTGCTTTGTAGCAGTACATCGAACAGCCACAAACTAGTTTCACTAGCTTTATTTCCTAAGCATTTTTTATATTAACTGCAATGAAAAACAAGTTTTCTTTTCTCTAATGTAGAAAAGTAACTTTCATATTCATCTGCTCAACTCTTAGAGTGGATCTGTGATGGGGCAGCTTCTTCAGCTTCCTACTAATAAATTCTTTTCAAAAAGTTGTTCTTATCCACTACTTGGGGCTCCTACTATCCCCCCTGCAATAAGCAAACCTGATCCTTCATTCCTAAATCAAAGACGCTCCACTGGCACAGACCCAAAGGGGAATGATTTCAGGAATGTATGAGGCCCTCAAAGAAATCCCCCCGTTTTCCCAATGCTAGGCCACCATGTGGAATGCCTTTGGTCCAACAACAGAAATGTCAGTTTCCTGAACAGGTCAAACCCAGAATTTCAGAAGCTACAGGAGATTGCTGTTTGAGGAATTACATCTACTTATAATTCAGTTGTATGTGTAAAATGATCAGTTGATATTCTTACTTTCAGGTGATAGAAAAGTTAAGTGTTGTAAACTGAAAACTAACTAGATCTGAAATTACTGTCCTTACACTAAACACAAAGAGACATTACTATAAACTAAATAAGGTATGTCTTGAGTGTGTAAGAGGGCACACACTGTGATCTTGTCCTATTCCCATGTATAGAACATTCAGAGGAAAAAACTTACCTGTACATATTTTGGTCAATTTGTGAAGTGTTAATTTCTCTGGCAGGAGGGGGGACTAATATTAAAAATAATATGAGAGTCTTCTTTTTTAACTTTTCAAAAATTATTTTTTAAATGTGGTTTGGGTATATTACAGCATCAAAAGTATATATAAACAGTTTTTTATCACAAGAGAGAAAAAATCCACCACATATTTCCATCTTATGCACCAAATTATATTTGTTTACCTCAAGAATCATTAGATGAGAAGGTGAGGTAGAACAGACTGATTTCATAAAAGTCTCTCTTCCTCTCTGGGTTTCCCTATGTTCATTAAAAAAGAAAGGATAGACTACTGAGCTCTCAGATTTATAAAGAATTTAGAAAAATAAAATACCACACATAAAATAGTATCCAATTATAACCTTGTCATTTGACACACATCAAATTTTCTAATGAACTTTTACATAATAGATTCATATTAATCAGAATCCTTAAGACTGAATTATTTGATTACAGTGGTTTCAACTGGAGGACAAACTGTGTTGTATTTTTAAATTATTTGTAGGAGATGGAAGAGAGCTGCCTCTTTAAGAAATGAAGTTAATTCATTATCAATAGCTGAACAACTCTATTTATCTCTGACAAAGCTCTGAGCTACATTTGTTCTCAGCAAAGACACCTTTAGACTTGGCTGTAGGAAGCATAATCCAGGTCTGGTATTTCTCCGGTCCCATTTCCTTTCTGTCCTGTCCAGCAAGCACCTTGTTGAGGTGACAAGTCAAACCAATGACCAAAATGTATTTTTAAGAAATGGAGAACTGTGTTGTTTGCTCATTTCCTTTTTCCTTGCTCTGATATAAATTGTCCCAAAGTCACATCGTGCAATACAATTGATTTTCTGTTATCAGAACAAAACTGTACACTAAATAAAATTGTGAAGCCCACGTCAACTTAGGCCACATGCAGAGTTATCCAGATTTGATTTGCAGTAATAGGCCGGTGTTACTAACCCTGACTGCATCCTTCAGTCACTGTCACTGGTTCCTCCTCCTCATTAGAATAGTTTTCTCTTCGCTTTGTATATCCCACGTACCAAAAATGGTGAGGAAGGGGAAAAGCCACATGTTACCAGGTCCTAGATTTTGATTTAAAGGCAATTATCATAGGTATAATAGGATAATCTTTGAGAACCATAATCTCTTTTATCAGAAATGAATTATACACTGGTAGAATATACCCATCTTGTGTCAGTAGGGCTCTTTTTTGTTGTTAGTATTAGGAAGGCCACGTACAGGTCTCATATCAGGCATGACTTGCCCTGGGGGGATCGCATGAGATACCCCACCTGCTTCCTCCATCTCTTGGCTTTGTTCCCCTCCTTACTGGTGTTACTCTCAGATGCCACATGCCAGCATGGTGGCTTCCAGAAACACCGTAACATTTGCCCAGGTCTAAATCCAGCATAAAAGTGGGAGTTCTTTTAAGTTTTCCAGCAAACTCTAGAGACGGTCTCCAGTTGATCAGCTTCCCATCTATGAGCCAATCTCTTAAGCAAGTGGAACCAAATACTAACTGTGATTGCAGGACCTTAGTGCCATGCTCACACTAACCCCATGGACCACGAGTGGATACAGGATGTTCTTACAGAGGAAAATCATGTTTTTACTTACAATAATATTGCTATTGTTTTCCAAACTGTGTGGCACGGCCCTAGGTTATAATGAGCCCTCACACAGGCAGTGGGGAGAGAGGTATTACTGGATGGGGCTCAGGCCTCCCACACATGCTTCTGCTTTAATAGAGGACATTTATTTAAGCTTCTGGGTTAGAACTTACATTTTAAAATAACTATCATTTTTGGGTTAAGACAATGAAAGGACAAACCAGACTAGGAGGAAATATTTACAAAACACATAAATATTTGATAAAGGACTAGTATCCAACATATATAAAGAACTCTTAAAGCAACAGTAACGGAATAGACAACCAAATTTAAAAATGGGCTAAAACATACCAATATACATCTTACTAAAGAGACAGATAGCAAATAATCATATGAAAAGATGCTTCACACTATATGTCATTAGAGAATTACAAAGAGAAACACCAGTGAAATAGCACTATACACCTATTAGAATGGTGCAAATTCATAACACTGACAATACCAAATGCTCATAAGAATGTGAAGCAATAGGAATTCTCATTCATTGCTGGTGGGAATGCAAAATAATATAGCCACTTTGAAAGGCAGTTCAGCAATTTCTTACAAAACATTATTGGGGGAAAAAATACACGTGTCTTTTAAAAACTTGAGTATTTACTTTTGAGCTCCTTTGAAGCAAGACAACTGTGTCCTCATTTGGCTACACCTAACCATGGCCACGTGTTCCCTTTTCTTTGCACACACAAATGTTGATACTATAAGATCACTGTTTCCAACTCCTATCCCCCTCCGTTTCTCTTCATTTGTTAATGCTCCAACTAGTTTTAAGTTTCACGAATACTCAGAGGTACCTTTAAACACCCTCTCAACCTTATGTTTCCCCTGATTCGTACTGAGTGCCCTAGATTTTACTGCTTGCCTCTAGAGTACCACCTTGTTTATCAACAGATTTCGTCCAAGTAAGTGGAACTCCATATGCAGAATAACTGACAGGAGAGCTATGGTTACAGCATTGATGTTATGATGTTTAATCACTGGAAGTTATAGCAGTTTTCAAATATAACATTTGTTACTCAGTTTTATTACTCTTTACTGCAAACGCACTGCACAAATAATTGCCTTTCTCTAGATAAATTCTGGAGCAAATCTTGATATTTCACATAAGCAATGGATATAGCCCATATTCATTTTCTTATGCAATTTTTCTACTGAGCTAAAAATTTTATCATGGCTCTATTAGGATAGGCAAAACGAGTTGTAATTTAGCCAGCTTTCTCTGGTGTCTATTGTCAAGTATATATCCATATTATCCTGCAAAAAGGGAAAACTATGCATCGAGAACTCCCTTCAGCCAATCCGCCGCCAGCTCTTCATCTCTAGCTACCATACTCTAGAGATGAGTTAAAAGACATTTGTTTTCTGTGTGTGTGTGTGTGTGTATATATATGTGTGTGTGTGTGTGTGTGTGTGTGTATATATATATATATATATAAAATTCCTGTATCTTTGTCTGCAGTCTTTTCTGATGGGATAAATGATCCTTTTAATGGGAGGAAAACCACTAGGGAGGTAGGGCAACGTGCAGGTAGAACTACAGACTATATTACTCAATAAATATACATGAAGTGAATCGTGAAGAAGGGTTAGGCAGAGTCCCACAACTGCCTAAAATAAATGTGATGTGTTTATTACAGGAGATACTAACAGACCTGCTAATATACTCAGAGAGGGTGACAATTCCAGTAAGATTTCACAGTCTGCCAAATCATTCCAGGTTTGGAATAAGCAGACTCCTAATGACGCATGTTGCATGTCAGTCATTACATGGCATGTCTATGTAAAAGAAACACAACTTATTGTCATTAATTTCTCAGGGAAGCAGAGTTCAGAGAATGAAATCATCAGATAGCATGTGCAAGGCTCATGATTATAACATGAGTCTTAGGCTGTTTTTTGTGGCCCTAAAAGGGGTAGATCAAGAATCCATGGGCAAGTACGTAGACAGATGGGTTTTTGCCACAGCACTAGGCAGCTGTCCAATAGTTAGAACTATCTGAGGGTGAGATAATCTAGTTGGAGGAGCAGATAGCACAAGTGCCCAAGCAAGAATAATCAAATAGGGATATAAAGGATTTCATTCATCAGAGTTCTAATCCATGTCACTATGGATTTAAAAACAAAAAACACAAAAATTTAAGCTAATTATAGCAAGTTATGAAGGTGTTAAATAGAAGCCTATGGGGGTTTTAAAGAAAATTTCTGGGCATATTCATCTACCTTACAGGTAGGTAGACTCTACTCTCTGGTTTCATTTTCCTTGAGAGAAACACTTGTATTTCGCAGCCTATTTTTATGAGTCAAGATTGGGGAACTGATTTTTTTCAGTCCCCCAATCTAATGCTCTAATGGCTACTGATATTGCCTCTGAGGATCAATCCTAAAGCTATACCTCAAGCTGTCTTAATCAATCCACATCAAGGAAAGACAGCGGGAAGAACGCTCAATTAAGGGGATTAATGAGAAGAAGGAAAGAATAAAATTCTAAAACAACTTTTCCTTCCTCTTGAATAACATGTCTATATCATACATGAGTCCTGCTCCCACCAAAGAAAAGTGAGCCTGGAGTCTGGGTTACCATAGTACCAATCGTCCTCCCAACCCTATATAAATCTACAGCTCTAGTACCCTATCCTATGGCCCTAGTTTCTAACTCTACTCATCAAGTCCAAAACCAAATTCATCACCCTTTATTTCCTTAACTTTTTCTATGCCTTTCCTTTTTAAACAACCCTCCTCATAGCCTTTCCATTTGCTTCCTTGTCCATCCTCAATGTTGGGAAACTGATAACCTTTAGGTAATCTTCGGATATCAAAATATTTTGTATGGTCCTTAAAGAATACTGACAATACAGGTGATGATGAGTAAAAGTGTTGGTTTTATAGAATTTATGTAAACACTAAACATTTACTGAATGTTTCCTAAATGCTCAGCACTGTTCAAAGCAATAGAACCATAACAAGTTAATGTTCCTGAATATACCCTGTTTCCAATACTTGCCTACAAAATAATTTCAAGTAAATCTCTATATGCTCAAGCTTTTCATTTCTTGCCTTTATTCAGTCATTCCTTTACTGATTGATTGATTCAGAGTCTCACTCTGTCACCCTGGGTTTAGAGTGCAGTGGCATTGTCCTAGCTCACTGTAACCTCAAACTCCTGGACTCAAGTCTTCCAAGTACTTGGGACTATAGGTGTATGTCACTATGCCCAGCTAATTTATCTATTTTTTGTAGAGATGGGGTCTCGTTCTTGTTCAGGCTGTTGTCCAACTTCTGAGCTCAAGAAATCTTCCCATCTTGGCCTCCCAGGGTGCTAGGATTGTAAGCGTGAACCACCACACTTGGCCATTTCGTTTCTTTTAAAAAAGTAAAAATCATACAACTGTGTAAATTCTCATGTGGTATAAATATTATTGCTCTTCTATGAAATTGAGGCAAACTCGTGAATAAAAAAATAAGGTGGTCTTCTCTTAGCCTTCAAGTATTTTTTTTTATCATCTGTTTTTCTTCTTGTTTTTGAGTCTAAATCAAAAATCCTCTTCTGTCAGTTACAATAACTAGCTCAGTAAATGCTTCTTCTTATTCTCTGTAATTCGGTGGAGATTTAAAGGGCCTACTGAGACAGACAATAATCAAATTGTAGTTTTGCAACTACAGGCAAACTGGGCATTCATTCTTTTAACAAATTGTTTATTCTGATCTAGCAACAGCAGCAAGCACTGAAGAATGCTGAGCAAGTGGTCCTGAGACAAAATTGTGGAGAGACAGAATGGCATTCCACGGTTCTGTATATTCTTCCACCTTAAATTCCCAAATGACAATGTGTGCTCGTTAATATCTTAGTTGGATAAATTATTGTAATTCTAATAATAATAAAAAATTATCAGTCTTTTAAATAAACTGTGCTCATAAGAGGATTCTGTAAGCAGCTTCATGTGTTTGACAAACACCCTATTAATCTTTACGATGTGCCAATTATTTTATGTTTATGAAGAAGCTAATATTTCAAAGTAGCTTGATAGATTTCTTATTGTTAAGGAGTATTTTCACTCAAGAAGCAGTCTTGCATTGGATACTCAAGTTCACCTAACTCTGAAATACCATGAGAAAAAATAAATTTTTCTAACTATGGGCGCTATGACACCTGGGTCGTGTTGTGTTGATTTCTAGTGGCACGAAAAGATTTGTGTTGGAGGTTCACAACAACGCTATCACTGATGAAGACATTCCCATGCCTATTTCAGAGATGATAAAATAGATACAAACAGCTTAAGTGACTTTTGGCAATAAGCAAAATGGCCTACCAACATAAAATGTACTTTCTACAATGTCTCTTTCTGTAAAACATTCTCAAATTTCTTAAAACCCTAAATTGAGGAAGATTTTGCATACTCTATATTGTACAATTGGTACAGAAAGATCTTTTTTTAAATATACATTTTGAAACAAAGACTACAGACCAAACTCATGCCGTACAAATCACATTTAATCAAAAGACCTAATGCCTAGGACAAAGGCATATGGCCTTTTGATTTGCTCAGGATTTTGGATTAAAGGGCATTATGTGATTATCGTTGTTTTCTGGTTTGAATTATAACTCACTAAGGATGTCAAAGTCACACTTAATTTCTACAAAGAGCTGAAGTCTTTCTTTTTTTTTTTTTGGTTTGGTTTTCCTAGATAACACCCTTTACTCCATATCCATACATAGCTCTTTCTTTGGTTGATTTGAGATAGACTAGTTACATCAAAATCCACTGATTTATATTAAACTGCCATTTCACAAAACTAAAATGTAGCCAATGCAGCTAAAACTAATTTGGAAATAAATCTCATTAGAGTTCAGCTGCTGTTAATGCTGATGTTGATGGTGGGTTACAACACTACAAATCT
The DNA here is from genome assembly GCF_041146395.1 of Eulemur rufifrons. Classification (NCBI taxonomy): domain Eukaryota; kingdom Metazoa; phylum Chordata; class Mammalia; order Primates; family Lemuridae; genus Eulemur; species Eulemur rufifrons. The sequence goes on from NC_090992.1 coordinate 26,820,332, forward strand.
ATATGGCCCTTTGTTTGTTTATATGCTTATTTCACAAAGCAAGTATCTTCCACTTACTGGGGGGCCATGCCCCTGCACGTTTTGCCTATTTCAGCGGCTAACTGAAGAATAATGGTTTTGCCTCCAAAGTAGGTCATGATCAGAAAGTTAATGACAAGGTAGGCTACCAAATTCTTAAGAGAAGGGGCTCTGGGTCTGAGAGATTAGGATTGAATCCTGGCTGTAGCATTTATTGACTGTGCAACCTTGGGCAAGGGTCTCTACCTCCCTATACCTACCTCATTGTTGCCACCTACAGACTGAGGGTGAAAATTGTACTGGTACAGATTAAATAAAATGCACATGAAACTCTTAAGCATAATGCCTGTTATACTGTATGTGAACAATCAACAAATGAGATCTGTTGCTATGTTAACTCAAATTTGTAACTTCTCTATGTTGACATTTGTTACAAAGGCCAAGCAGAAGTCAAAGAAGATACAGATCATAATTGGATTTGTTAATTTATGAGCCACTTTTAATTTTACCGTCAGTGGATGCCTACCTTATCACATATGTTGATTTATTTAAAAGATATGCCCACCGTGATCACTGTTCGTTTGTGGTTGTCCTTGGATGTCCTTGAAAGCACTTGTCACACAATCTACATCCTGCCGTTTTGCTGTCACCTCAGCCACAAAGCCAGTAGTGCCGTTTATATCCCCCCTCTGCATTCAATCTGTCACCACGTCCTGCTGTTTACTCTTCTAAGGCATCCCTAATGTCAGCCCCGTGCTCCCCAATCTCATAAGCACAGCATTCTGGTCCTCATCATCACAAATTCAAGCTAAATCCAACCTGTTTCCTATGAACCTACCTCATTTGCATCGATTGGTTCCTTAAGAAATCAACAGATACCAAGTTTTATTCAGAGAACTGAAAATGTGCCCTGGGGACTTCTAAACCCAAACCATGACCAACAGAAAACAGGTACTCACTGTCCCCAACAGCCTCACCTTGGAACCCTGTTACTCCCCTTCGTTACAGCAAGTTAGTGTAACTCAGGCTGCTTCTATCATAGCAGGTTTCTTTATTTGAAGAGGAAACCTCTGCACTGTAACCATCTCTCTTGGCATCTGCTTTCTAGATGCCCCTATCACTCTGACCACCCACCCAGCAATCTCCACTGATCACTGGATAGAATTAAATTTCTTCAGAGTCAAATCTATCTGGTGGCCCTGAATTTTCACAATTCTGTGCTATGAATTCCATTACTATCAATTCAAAGAATCAAAATTCCTATTTCCCATGAACTTTATCAGCTCTTTCTCTCATCCGATAAACCAGTATCAGCAAGGTAGGAAAAAACTTCACACTGACAGCCACTCACTTCCCTTTGCATTCTTCCAAACAGAAGGCTTGTTTTCATATTTATAATTATTATTTACATCCAGAGCAATGAATCACAACAGTATGTAGGTACAGGGTGGGTGGATGGGGCTAATGAGGGAGGTACATTAGAATCACCCAGGTGGGAGAAATCCATGTTTTAAAAAGCAAATTAGCAACATATGATTGACAGGAAGGTAACCTGCAGGGTGCTTTTTCATTCATACCCTATGGGAAAAAAAATCTAAGCAAGTAGACAGGCCTAACAGTTTCCAGTGAAATCATAGAAGTTAATTATTTTTTAATTAAATGTCTTTCAAAGTCAAAGAACTATGTTTTCTTCTTCCTTTTAGCAGGTGTTTAAAAATATTAACTGTGAAGTTTCAAATAAAATTAAAGTGGAACATTCTTTTTATGCCCCTTAAGATGTGAGTTTTGTCAAAGTTTAAGAAAACAAGTCCAGAATGAATCCCATTTCAAAAGCTGACCACTCGAGAGTTCTTTAAAATACCAACTTCAACCTGAAATTCTCTACCACCAAAAATACCAATGCACCTCACAAATTAGTGTCATCACCAATAAAAACTCATGAAAGATGTTACATACGAGTTTCTCAAAACTTGCCCCTTTCCTCCAAAAGGAAAGTATTTTAAAAGTAAATGGAATAACTAGTATAAAGTGGAATCTCTACATGTTCAAATTTCAAAACGTAGGAATCACTGATATTTTCCACCTTGCCTCCACCACTCAACGCTTGTAAATAGATGAGACATGAAATGTGAAATCTTAGCAACAGACAAAACTTTAGAAACCTCCTAGCCCAATATCCCTGTCCCTCATGAGAATTCCTTTTACTTGACTTTTGCCTGAATGTCTGAGATCAATTATTTCCAATGACAGGGAGCTCATTCCTTTTAAAAGCAGTCCCTTCTATTTTTTGTTTGTTTTTGTTTTTTAAAAAGAGCAGAGCTGAAATTTTCCTGCTAAGATTTACTTGCCACAAGTAGAAATGTTCCAGGAAGAGGTGGGTAGAGGGCTGATATCTGGCCTAATGTCCCTGAAGAGCAGAATGATTGTCTTCAAGTGTTGACTGGGAGATGTTCGTGTTTTACCAGATGGAAAATAAACGTCCAGAGTCAACTTGGCAAGTTTGTGCCCAAGGCCCTCCCTATCTTGCAGTAGGTTGATTCAGGCCATGAGGGATTTTCTCCTGTGTCATTCCATCTATATTACTGGTGTATCTAGTCCACCATTCACACCATCACTTACTAATGCTTTCTTTGAAGATACAATTCTGTTTTCTGATTATTTTCAATAGGTAATTCCATGCCTATATCTGAAACTTTTGATTTTTAGTTGTAAAGTCAGGAAAAGCTGATGCACTTATTAGACTCTGCTGGATACGTGTGTGAATTCTTCACAGCATCAGGACATGCTAAGATTTAAGAACGCACACACAATGTCAAAATGGAACAAACTCCAAGGTACCTTGCTAGGACTCTGAAGTGTAAATTGAAAACCTGAGGAGCAGCACTTCTATGGCAATAAAACTCCAGAAATACATACTCATAAAGGCAGAGGTTTGCAAAGCAAATAACAAATAAAACTGGAAATGCTCCTTCCCTAAACCTTGAATCACCATGACAGCTCCAGCATACGTGAATTCTTAAATATGTATAAAATTATACCAGGTTTTAACTGAAAGCAACAATGTGTATATATTAATTTTGTCCTATATTCTGCCTCCAGTATTTATCAAAATCTATAAAGGGATTGAAACAGCCCAAGAAATAAAATATCATAGCCCCACACGTGAGAACTGAAATGCAAAGATCATATTCTAAATTGGCACTGTTACTACCAATGCAAAACGTGCATTAGTTGCCTTGGCATTTTTGTGAATTGTGCCTCTACATATTCTGATGTAAAATACTTCTTCAAAATAGGGCGAAAGCTTCAAATGCTGCACAAAAGCAAATAAGATTATCAGCTCTTTCCATTACCAAGGCTTATGGTGGGCCTCAGCTGTCATTGAATCAACTGAGGTCTAGGTGGCAGAAATGGCATTTGCAGCTATGTCACTAAGAGACAGCAGTAAGCACCAAGGCTCTGGCTTCTATTTTTAGTCTGACCTCAATAAAGTATTACAGAGTTACAGCCACTTCTCAACGAAGCTTCACGTATTCAAATCACCTCATTTTAACAGACATGGTGTTCCTTAACCATGTGAAACTATCTTTTTCCAAGGCAAGAATTATGCAAAAATATTAGATTCAGAATGCTTTTGTGACATAGGTTTGTATAACTTATTTCTGACAAGAATGGAAATTCTGCCTCAATTAAAGAAACGTATAGACACACATGTCCATGTATATTTATATATATGTCTACATACATTCCCAATGTGTTTATTTTTTCCAATTTTCCCAAATTGAATAAATAATTTTAAAAATCTATTTTTTCCTAAAATTGGTACAACCCTTTTCCCAATTTCATCCTTACCATGCTCTTATAGAAAGAGTTGAATGGATGTGAGTGTTCTTATAAAGATGAATAAACTGAGGTAGATAAAAATCCAATCAATTTCACAAGGTCACAAAGTGAGAATCCAGGTTTTCTGACCTGCTTTGAAAATCTCGACTAAGTAGTGATACAAAAAACAGAGGAAGAAACTGCCCAGAAACATTTATATGATTAAATTACATTTCTTTCTTATAAATGTCTCATCTATTTTCAGGTGATGACACATTTCTTTTACCAGATAATGACAGGAAAAGACAGCAAGTGAGTGAGTGAATGGGTGATTTTATTTTCACTACGTACAAAACATTATACAAGGCGTCCTTTGGAATGGAGGTGGAAATGAGACAGGGTTAAGTATAAAGAGGGCATACCCTTTTTTTTTTTTTCTCCTGGAAATTCAGGATAAGCATAAAAGCCACAAAAATATGCTAATGCACTATTTATATCAGCAGGCTAGATAAACACATGTCCATACAGGGAATAGGGACTCAGCCATTCTTTCAGCCACTTAGAGTTTTTAAGATTGAAAAGAAATGATTACGGGTTCTTGTACAAACTGTGACCAAGAAATAGAATAAGAATGACATCCAACTTATGATTATGGCCTTTCTCATACAAGATCCAGGCCAACCTCATCAAGACCTCAAAAGAGGATTCAGGCACCAATAGTCATCTCAGCAAAATTCCCATTCAGGAAACTGAAGTTGACCAAATTCAATTTTGCCAAATACAAATTGCTGGTCACAATGTTATTCCATCCCAGCCTCAAAATGTGGTGAGGTTAAGTTCTACTCAACTGGCGCCATCTTATAAAATATCAAGTCTATTACAATTTTCTTTCTTCCCAATCTTAAATTTGAGTCATCTTTTTTCTTCTCTTTCTTCCCCCCAAAGGGTGATTTATGTAATGTCTTTCATGTTGCTTGAATGACAATACCAAAACACCATTTTAATAAGTATAACATTGCAACTAATGTTAAAATTCTATTAAAGAGATTCTTTCCTTCATTAAGCAAGTCATTATAAGAATTTGACCATTATTTTTATGATGAATAAAATATACAGAGAAATAATTAATAAAAACTTCTCACACATATGTATAGAACAGATCACTTATTAATGTTCTTAAAGTCTATTATTATCTGCGCCTGCCTACGTATGGGTCAAAAAAGATTAACATCTTTATTTTTACATTGATTTCTTTATACCATGGCCTCATTAAAAATTTGAGGCAGTTAAACAAATTTAGCCAAGTTCAAAATTTCAAGCATCTCTGGGGTAAAGCATTCTTAGCTCTTCACGTAGGCAAAAAGAGATAAACAAGAAGTGATTTTGTGTTAAAATAATTTAATGTTAATGAGATATTAAAATCTGTTGTAATGTTATCCCACATTAATTCCTTTTATGTGAAATTCAAACAGAAGGAAAGGCAAAAGAAAGTAAGAAAAAAATATGATTTTATGGTTAGCTCAGATCTAGCTGGGACTCCCAGTATTACGTTGAATATAAGTGGTAAAAGTGAGCATCCTTGTCTTGCTCCTGATATCAGAGAAAATGCTTTTAACTATTTACTGGTGAGCATGCTAGCTGTGGGTTCGTAATACATGCCCTTTATTGTGTTGAGCTACATTGTTTCTATACCTAATTTATTGAGTTTTATTTTAAATCATGAAAATATATTCAATTTTATCAAAAGCTTTTTCTGCATCTATTGAGATGATCATATGGTTTTTGTCCTTCATTCTGTTAATGTGGTGTACCACATTTGTAAGTTTGAGATGCCGAAACATCCTTGCTTTCCAGGGATAAACACCACTTGATCATGATGAATGATCCTTTTGATGTGCTATCAAATTCAGTGCAGTAGGTGTTTTTTTTTTTTTTTTTTTTTTTAGGATTTTTGCATGAATATTCACCAGGGATACTTGCCTGTAATTTTCTTTTCTTATAGTATCCTTGTCTGGTTTTGGTATCAGGGTAAAGCCATCCTCACGAAATGAGTTTGAAAGTACTCCTTCATTTCTTTTGGCAAAGTTTTTGAAGGACTGATAGTTCTTTAAATGCTTAGTAGAAAATGCCAGGGAAACAATCAGGCCCTAAGCCTTTCTTCATTGGGAAATTTTTTTATTATTGATTCAATCATCGTATCGATCTGTTGATATTTTCTATGTATTCATGGTTCAGTCATGGTAGGTTGTTTATTTTTAGGAATTTATTCATTTCCTCTAAGCTATCCAATTTGTTGGCATGTAATTTTTCATAGTCTCTAACAATCCTTTGTACTTTTGTGATCTCAGTTGTACTGTCTCTTTCATTTCTAATTCTGAGTCTTCTCTTTTTCCTTTAGTCTAGCTAAAGTTTTGTCAATTTTATCATTTCAAAAGAACCAACTCTTAGTTTTATTGATATTTTCTATTATTTTTCTACACCATATCTCATTTATTTCTGCTCTGATCTTTATTATTTACTTGCTTCTACTCACTTTTGGCTTAGTTCATTCTTCTTTTTCTAGTTTCTTGAGGTGTAACATTAGGTTGAAACATTTTTTCTTTTTTAATTTAGGTGTTTATTTTCATAAACTTCCCTATTAGCTATGCTTTTTCTGCATCCCTTAAGTTTTGATATGTTGTGTGTCCTTTTTTGTTTCTCTCAAGACAATTTGTCTTTTAATTTCTTCTTTGACCCATTTGTTCAGAAGCATGTTGTTAATTTCCATGTATTTATTAATTTTCTGAAACTACTTCTATTATTTATTTCTAGTTTCATGACATTGTGGTAAGAAAACATACTTGCTATGACTTCAATCTTCTTAAATTGGTTAAAGTACATTTTGTGGCATAATATATCATCTATCCTGGAGAACGTAAAATTTTTGGCTATGATCAAAGCTAACTTATTATCAGCTTAAAATAGCCTGTTATAACTTGAAGACATTTTAGGTAAGCCTCATGGGAACTACAAGCAGAAACGTGTAGTAGGTACACTAGATACACTAGCTGGAGAGGCTGGATGTACAGGTGCTGCCTAGCTCCTATGTCTGCAAAGATAGCCTGAATCCTGAGATTGTGGGAGCCAACCTGAAACCTGGGCTCAGAGGAGTTATCCTGAAGCCCGTACCTATTTTGGCTGTTCCAGTCCTGGCCCCTACAGCTGCTGAAAAGGCCTTGACCCTGGGTCTTGAGGCCTATAGGTTGGGGCCACAGGGACAGGCCTAGTGCCTGTGCTCACAGGTGCTGGCCTGGTACCTGTGGGCAGGGGTACTGACCTGGTACTGGGGTGAGCCTGAAACCGAGGCTATGTGAGCTTAACTTGCTCTGGGCTGATCATGGGGCCTCAGAGGCTGGCCTGGCATTGAGTGGGCCTGGATCCTATACATACAGGGGATAGCCTGATGACTAGGGCTGTGGGGGCCCAGCTTCTTGGAACAGGCCTGAGGCCTGGGGCTATAGGATGCTACCTGAAACTATGAGGACTTGGAGGTTCAGTCCATGGGCTCTGGACTGGAATCTGAGGCTGTAGGGGTCAGCCTCATGCTGGCTTTTACTGGAGTTGGCCTGGTTTTGTAGTCTAAAGCAAAGTCTGGTGCTCACTTCTCTGTCCTTCCCCCAAGTGGAAAGTATCTCCCTCTAGACTGTGCTGACTAGGGTTGGAAGTAGAGTGATACAGGTAATATAAAACTGTCCCTCCTGCCTTTAATGCATTTTTTTCCTATTTCTATGCTGTATCTAGGTGCTATAATCTCTCACCTGATTTCTTTAGCTCTTATGAAGGTATTTTCATGTGCACAGGTAGTTGTTCAAATTGATATTCCTGCAGGGGTACAAATTCTAGAATGCCCTATTCCACCATCTTACTGATATCCAGCTAGGAGTTTATCTTTACAGAAGTCAAAGCACCAAGCCAGAAGAATATATGTACACAGATGACTAATGAAGAAGTAACTGTAAGAGCAAAAACAAGGAGTACAATATTCAATAATGATATTATTGAATATTTTAAGGAATATATGTGGTTGTTTGGTTTAGAGAGTCAAGAGAGACTACCTGTCTCCTTCAAGTAGTCCAGGCGACATTTTTAATAGAACCGGACTGCCCCAAATCCTCTGGATGGCTGATGTCACACCTACATCACCCACATCCTCTTGAAGCTCTCCAAGGTGCTGAATCATAAGAGCTTCTAATCATTCCTAGGAACCACAGTCAGAATCATAGCCTCTGGCAGTCAACCCCCAAAGGCAGAAGATGTAGAAACATTACCTGAGCTTGAGAGTCACAAAGAACAAATGGCTATTTAAATATTTTCTCAATATATAATAAATAAAATCTAGAATAGGCCTGAAGTTTATTGCAACTGATTTCTACTGGTCATTTTACAGTTAAGCTCTTGAAAGGAGGAAAAATTGGGCTTCAGTCCTCAGTGAGAAGCAGATTAATTGACCAGAAGTTGCTCTCACCTAAGAAGCCTTCTTGGGTTAATTCCACCAATTCTAAATATTCTTTTGCACAGTTATTAAAACGTGTGTTTTTATGCTTTATGTTTGTAATTATCTCATGCATTTATATTTTATCTTTTCCAGTTAAATTGCATGCTTACTGATAATGCTGATTTCTGTATCTATTTTTTTAATACCTAAAAACATGGTTTTATATAGAAGGTTCTCAAAAATGATGCTTTAACAAAAGAATATAATTAAACACACCAGCCACTTCTGCCTTACCTCACTTTTTGATTTTTCCAATCAGAAAAAAAGGATCCTAACAAGGTGACATGTTGCATGTGTGTGTATGGTGTGTTTGTGTATGTGTTGTTGTAGCCCATCAGTAAATATGCTTTTTCCCTATCTCTAGTTCCTGCAGTTTTAGATAAATGGTAGCTTCTTTATCTCACAAATTTCAAACTTCTATTGTACATAATAATCTATAGACTATTTGCAAGTGGTATTAAAACAATAATTTTGGGAAAGATTCTGAAAACTCAAGAACAAGGTAACTTCTATGTAGACCTACACATTCCCTACGGAAGTGCCATGGGTTAAACATAGACAGCAAAGATGCATAGCGTAATTAAAAGCAAGAATACATTTCAAACTATAAAAGACATTAAAGATCAACTAGCCCTAACTGATCACATTTATGGGGGGGAAACTGAGGTCCAGAAATATTCAATGACTTGCTTTAGGTTATAAAGGACAGTGCTAGGACCAAAAGCCATTCACCCTCCTTGCAATTTAACTGATTTTTTTTTGTTACGATTTGTTGCTTTAAAAAAAATTATACTGACTTAGTCACAATCATCTTAAAGACATCAGAGTGCACAAGCAGTGATCTCTAATGAAGAGTAGGAGTCACACCCTCCCATTCAGCTGACTTTTGCCTTTCTCATACTAGTGGGACCTACAATTTCCAAAGAGCATTTACAGGCAGGTGTTTCTCTGATCTAAATCATCCTTTCTAAATACATTTCAAATAAAACACAGTTGGTAAGCTCCAAGGGATATGTTCACCAATAAAAGTATATTTTATTAAAATCTTTTTGATACAATAAACATTTCAGTTTAGGTCAATTATCTGATACCGGAGCCTGTAAACATGTGGCTGAGTACATAGGAAAAAAAAAAAACAAAACGGTGTTTTGAAGAGTCTAGAAGTCACCTTTGAATAATGTGATGCATTTTCATGAAAAAAATTACTTGTTCCTTTGGACATGTGGCTCTATGCCACACAAATCCACTAAGAAGAGTTGAGACACAAAAAAGTCTTTCTTCAGATGAGCAACATTACACATTGTCAAAGCAATAGTTACAGAATACCTAACTTTTACAGCCTTCTGGTTAAATGCCAAGGTGCCCTGTACTTGGCTTGGCTAAAATTTAATTTCTAAAATGTTGCATGAAGCCATTTAACCGTATTGGTCTTATATTAATTAATAACACATTTTACATTCATTTCTTACCTATCAGCATTGTCACATTTAAGAATCTAACAACAAATTATGCTGCGGAAGCCACAGGGAAAGAGGTAACCTCATACACTGTTAGTTGGATTACATAATGCTTCAATCCTTGTGAAGAAGAATTTTTTAACATCTAACAAATCTCTATAAGCATTCATCCTTTGACCCGGTATCCTAGCAATTTACCCCCACAAAAAATATTTCCACAAGAATTAGACAACAAATGCACGTATTCATGATAGCATTAATTGTGACAACAAAATATTGGGAAAAACCTAAATGCCTAGTAACAGAAGACTGGTTGAACACACTATAGTACATACACACAGTGGAGTACTATTTACCCATACAGAAAGAAAATGTTCATATACTATAATGAAGGAATATGGAGTTATTTTTAAGATATGCTGTTAGGTAAAAATAACAAAGTATAAACTAATCTATGCAGGCCTTTTGAGTAAAAAATATGGGTAAATATGAGTAAATAAACACACATGTACATATATATTCATTTGTGTGCATGCACAGACATACACATATACGTACAGCGTGTATGTATACATATATACACACACACACACACACACACACACACTATTGATACATCAGAAAATTAAAAAATGGTTCCCTGTGGGAGCATGAAAACAAGGTGGAAGAGTTAAAGATGTGACTTAGTACAACTTTTTATATAGTTTAATTCTCAATATGTAAATATTTTATAATTCAGAAAATAAATTTAAAAGGCTAAAAGCCAACCCTAAAGTCAAAGACAATGAGCAAATAAACTTAACTCCATATTAAATTGATAACATAACCACACAAAAAAGGGGTTAATCCAAGTAACTTTCTTAGTGAGATATATTCTTAAGATAAAAAGAACTAGAAAGAAGTCTTATACTTCACTTGATGTGTATCACAATACTCATCTGATAGATATAAGAATTACATGAAAAAATTTAAGTACTTAATATAGAAAACTGGGTATGGGGTATATGGGAACCCTCTGCACTATTTTCATAATTTTTTGTATAAATCTGAAATTATCCTAAAATAGAAATTTTGTTTGTAAAAAAATATTTGCAATACTAAGTATACTGCCTAACATAGAAGACAAACTTGATTTGAAAAATCTAAAACAAAAACAAAGAACACCAAATAGATTATCTCAGAGACCGTGAGCAGTCACAGAACATAAAATGTTGTCATTGCTGTTGTTTTTTTGGTGTTGCTGTTCTGGTAGAAATAAGTGTTTGGATCACAAAGCACTGCAGTCCCCAACCCCCAGGCCAAGACCAGTTCTAGTCCATGATAAAACAGAAGTCTGGACATGTCTAAGCAGTTGTTTATGTTCATTTACCTCATCTGTACCAGAATTAGGACTCAAATCCTGCTGAATCCTAGACCATTGCTTCTCCCTAAACACGATTTATCCTCATCCACACTCAGGGAGATTAGGGTCTATTGATGATAACAAGGCATTGACACATTTCAAATGGCGAGAAATTGCTGTACAGAAAAGTATATACAAGTTACAGTCTCAGAATATATACTCTAAAGATATCTAGGATATCCTGCACATTGGTTGGGAAACTATCATACTGAAAAAAATAAAATAAAATTCATAGGCATTTACCCTTTCAGTAGATTTCTGACATAACAACAGATTATTATCGCCTATCTTGGCTATCTTCCAAGGTCTTCAACAATCCAGCTCCACTCAATTTTTTAATCTTCTCTTCTACTATTCTTTAGCATAAACTCTGCCATCTATTAGCATTATCTACTCATTGTGTCTTATAATTTTTAATTTATTTGCCTTTGTGCTA